>NC_071265.1:20283353-20883353 GCF_023375685.1 Ictalurus furcatus | reverse complement strand
TTAAATGAGATGAGAGCCACTCTAATTGAACATGTTCTCAATTATGGTCTCTCTTTGAGATACACTGGATTGAAACAAACCAGTAAGTGTCATATATCAAGGAGGTAACTCTGGACTTCAGTTCCCATCAGCCACTGCACTGTACTACAATATGTCACATGACCACCTGCACCTGAATCATGTTTCTGTTAATGAGCACTCTTTTATATATAGCCACTGTTTGTACTGCTTCCTTGTCTCACGTAATTGTCTTCTATGCTTTTGTCCACGCTTCCTTGTTTAGTTTTTGCCACAGTATTTTGCCAAGTTGTCTTAGTGTATTTGTTTTGTTGTTTGTTTGTTCGTTTATTAAACTGTTTGTAAATTTGCGATTGCTTCCGCATCAACCTTGAAATGTGACAGAACGTGAGACCTACAACAGAAGCAGCAGATCACCATGAAGTACCTGGGCTTCGATCTGCCACCTATGTTCATGGAGAACTATGCCACCCCACAACAACAGGAGGAGGAGTACCAAGCTGAGCCAAGCAGCAGGTCGCCAGGAAGTACCTGGGCTTCAATCTACCACCTATGTTCACGGAGAACGATGCCACGCCACAACATCAGGAGGAGGAGTACCAAGCTGAGCCACGTAAGCAGCAGGTTGCCAGGAAGTACCTGGGTTTCAATCTACCACCTATGTTCACTGAGAACTATGCCACGACACAACAACAACAGGAGGAGTACCAAGCTGAGCCACATAAGCAGCAGGTCGCCAGGAAGTACCTGGGTTTTAATCTACCACCTACGTTCACGGAGAAATATGCCACGCCACAACAACAGGAGGAGGAGTACCAAGCTGAGACACACATGCAGCAGGTCACCAGGAAGTACCTGGGCTTCAATCTACCAACTATGCCACGCCACAACAACAGGAGGAGAAGTCCGGGTACAAGTGGGAGTCTGGGCTAGTACCATCTCCCACCCTCCCTCCCCTATAATGGATCTAGTTCAGCAAACTGAGTCAGCGGAGAACGAAAGTCAGCCTCCCTGCTCATCTGAGGACGCTGCTCAGCTTTTCGGGTCAGCTGAGGACGCCGCTCAGTCACCTGGGTTGGCTGAAGACGTTGCTCGTGTCCTGACATACCCAAGTGCTCCCCTCTGTTCACCAACTAATGAACTCTTTCATTAACTTTCTTTCCTAGAATGTCGCTGGAGCTCTGGATAGTTTCCTATCTACTTCCGCTCTCCTTCCCTCCAAGCACTCACTCCCTTGCACAATTTAGTAATCCAGAAAATCAAGGAACCAAGCTTAAGCGAATATCACTTTTTTGTATACTTTTTTAATTTGAATTATTTATGCTGCTGTGCTTGCTGGTTCAGCTGAGGACGTCGCTCTGCCTTCCTGCTCGACTGAGGATGTCGCTCTGCCTACCTGCTCGGCTGAGGACGTCGCTCTGCTTTCCTGCTCGGCTGAGGTCGTCACTCTGCCTTCCTGCTAGGCTGAGGTCGTTGCTCTGCCATCCTGCTTCACTGAGAACGTCGATCTGCCTCCATGTTCCACTGAAGACATTGTTCCTCTTCTTTGCTATGCGCTGTATGCCACTCCCACTTCCTGCTCCATGGAGGACATCGTTCCCCTCTCATGCTCCGCAGAGAGCATCGTTCCTCCCTTTGGCCTCGCGGAGAACCTCGCTCCTCTCCCTGGCCTTGCAGAGAACCTCGCTCCCCTCTATGGCCTCACGGGAATCTTGGAGCTTCCCTCGGGCCTCGCGGAGAACATCGCTCCCCTCTCCTGTCCTGCGGAGGAACTTGTCCCACTGTCCTGCCACGCAGACGTCGCTCTGAGCTACAGCCCCGCTGAGGACATCGCTCTGAGCTGTATTTTGTTTTGTTGTTTGTTCGTTTATTAAACTGTTTGAAAATCTGCGATTGTTTCCACATCAACCTTGAAATGTGACAGAACGTGAGACCTACAACGGAAGCAGCAGATCACCATGAAGTACCTGGGCTTCGGTCTGCCACCTATGTGACAGTACGCCTATGCAGTATAACATAATTTTTGTATAATTTTTGTGAATCCATCAATTACATGCTTGCTCCACAAAAGCAAAACCAGGGACAACTGGACTGGAGGCAATTTGTGGTTGTTTGAGACAATTTTAAAATTTCACTATTTAGACAAGTGGATTTCACCACTTAGACAAGTGGATTGAAGCACATCCTCATTTCCTAGTGGTCCATTATATTTTCCCTTTTAGAGTTCTGTTGAGTTTTTCTTTTCCTGAAGATGGAAAATATCAACTCAACCCATATGTCAAAGTAACACATTTAGGCAAATGCATATCCGATATGTATTCAAAACATGCTGCATTTTTCCCCCCAGATGCATTGAATTGTAAATAAAATTTAACATACAGTAAAGAATTGTTCATAAATAAAGCAGTGGAACTAAGCTTGTCCCATAAATATTTATGTCTTGTATGATACCAGTATGATTTAGCTGAACAGTTTATCAAAAGATGACAGTTCAGTAATTTTGAAAATAATATGCATATATTTAATTAATTAACAGACATTGTTAATGGCTGTTATTTGGCTTAATATGTCATATTGGTTGAGAAATACTTGCATTTAATTCTAACCTAGTTACCTGATGTGCACTGCATGAATTTGTACTTGAATGAGGCAAAATATCTTGAGGCAGTACTGCACCTGAAAGGTTGCCCAGTAGCAATCAAACTCTTGGAACTCAATTGAATGTATTCCACATTCCTGAGCCAGGTGCTTTACTAAAGTGGGTCTTGGACAGTTTATGAACTCAGGAACAGAACCTAATCACAGAGTCACTGCTACATACAAGGGATCTTTGTTCTGTGTGCCACCTGGAGGCTATATATAATACAATTATTATACACACTGACCAGGAGGGCAAAATGAAAAGATCTCAATTTTTTACTCCTGTGGACTTTTTGTGCACATGCCTGTTGTTCACACCGATATGTCTAACATCTTGAAAACCTTTGCACCATTACACCAGTTGAAACACCAAGCCAGTTGTTTGAAAACTCACAATGTATTCAGATGGTTTGTGCTTCCAGTGTTTATTGCGATAGTTGATTTGACTTTAAGCAACTAAGCCAGATCCAATTACATGTTTCAATTTGTATGGCCACCACTAGTTCATTAGACTGTGGTATATTACATACATTTCCGGAGGTCAAAATGTTGGCAAACCAAGTATGTGTATGTTTTCTGGAATCCATGGTGCACATTGCAAATTGATTGTGTTGTAAAATGTCATCACTGTGCTTGAAAGCCTTGAATGTTTACCTGGTACTTTGGGAACATTTCTACTGATCAGCCAAGGTAGTATCATACCTTGTTTTCGCTCCATTATTTTTAACGCTCTAGCAATTATTGTTGCAAAGCACTAATATCTAATGAAAGACCCAGTCTTTTCATGCTGAAGAAGCTCCCCCACTCTGGCTTGGTTCTGGCAAGGACTCTTCCCCCAGGACAGTGGACAGAGATCACAGCGATGAGTCACTATTAATAATACTGTGCCAGAAACCTAGTGCTGAGGTTATGTATCAGATAGGACAAATACACAGCAGTGTTTTAAAGCAGCAGCAGGAGGTTCACAGTAGAGCTGAGATGAAGATGAGCCATTAGTGCATTTTGGTAATGTGAGAGCTGGAAAATATTGTGCACACACATATGCACACTCTTTCTCAGGCTGCTTGCCTAAAAGTCAGTCCTTGTTTGAAAGCATGCTTCATCTTTAATGGACAACAGACATGTACAGAAGTCACCAGAATATCCACCTACATTTCCATTGGCATTATGTATGTCATGCAAATGTGTGTTTCTAAACTGAATATTGCTGAAATAAGTCTATATGCTGTATTGTTCAGTAATAAGAGAACAAAACAAGCTTACATAGCACAATACACTGGCATAATACCATCATACAGGCTTCCTTCATGAGTGAATTCATGCTGAAAATATAAGTGATGTGAGCATTATTTCAAACCAGATTGCACAGACAGGCAGATAGTGAATAAAATGTGAATGTAGATACCTTTGTTATTTTTCTCCCCTCTTGTACAGATGTACATCCAGACAACAACTTTAACCATCTCAGTGAGTCTGAGTGCTTCTGTGTCTCTGGGACTGCTCTACGTCCCCAAAATATATGTGGTGCTCCTCCACCCTGAGCAGAATGTGGCCAAGCGGAGCACACGCAGCCTGAAGGCCGTGGTCACTGCCGCCACCATGTCCAACAAATTCAACCCGAAGGCCAGCCTGCGGCCTAATGGAGAGGCCAAGACCGAGCTGTGTGAGAACCTGGAAACTCAAGGTAAGAGGGTTTAAAGGGAAAGATATGGCTGTCCTCCTTAATTTGAACACAGAGCTGGTTCCAGTTATAGGCATCATAGGCAGTTGCCTAGGGCCTCTATATTGCCTGGGGCAACTTAAATGCTCTGGATCAATGGAAACAGCCAATTCGTTATTTTATTTGAAGTAACCATTTTATCATGGTCAGGGTTGCAGTGGATTGCAGGGCACATACACATACCCATTTACATTTGCACACTCATTCACACCTGGCTCACTTTATAGAAATATTAATGTAAAAATTAAATTTTTCCCCCTTTCAAATAAATTTGAAAGGGGGAAAAAATAAATGTTAGAAAATGTTTAGACAATTAAATATATATATATACAGTGAGGGAAAAAAGTATTTGATCCCCTGCTGATTTTGTACATTTGCCCACTGACAAAGAAATGATCAGTCTATAATTTTAATGGTAGTTGTATTTGAACAGTGAGAGACAGAATAACAACAAAAAAATCCAGAAAAACGCATGTCAAAAATTTTATAAATTAATTTGCATTTTAATGAGGGAAAAAAGTATTTGACCCCCTCTCAATCAGAAAGATTTCTGGCTCCCAGGTGTCTTTTATACAGGT
This sequence comes from Ictalurus furcatus, assembly GCF_023375685.1. Lineage (NCBI taxonomy): Eukaryota > Metazoa > Chordata > Actinopteri > Siluriformes > Ictaluridae > Ictalurus > Ictalurus furcatus. Next base: position 20,878,397 of record NC_071265.1, on the reverse strand, counting down.
AACGAGCTGAGATTAGGAGCACACTCTTAAAGGGAGTGCTCCTAATATCAGTTTGTTACCTGTATAAAAGACACCTGTCCACAGAAGCAATCAATCAGTCATATTCCAAACTCTCCACCATGGCCAAGAACAAAGAGCTCTCCAAGGATGTCAGGGACAAGACTGTAGACCTACACAAGTCTGGAATGGGCTACAAGACCATTGCAAAGCAGCTTGGTGAGAAGGGGACAACAGTTGGTGCGATTATTCGCAAATGGAAGAAGCACAAAAGAACTGTCAATCTCCCTCGGCCTGGGGTTCCATGCAAGATCTCACCTCGTGGAGTTGCATTGATCATGAGAACAGTGAGGAATCAGCCCAGAACTACACGGGACGATCTTGTCAATGATCTCAAGGCAGCTGGGACCATAGTCACCAAGAAAACAATTGGTAACACACTACGCCGTGAAGGACTGAAATCCTGCAGCGCGCGCAAGGTCCGCTGCTCAAGAAAACACATATACATGCCCGTCTGAAGTTTGCCAATGAACATCTGAATGATTCTGAGGACAACTGGGTGAAAGCGTTGAGGTCAGATGAGACCAAAATGGAGCTCTTTGGCATCAACTCAACTCGCCGTGTTTGGAGGAGGAGGAATGCTGCCTATGACCCCTGGAACACCATCCCCACCGTCAAACATGGAGGTGGAAACATTATGCTTTGGGGTTTTTTTTCTGCTAAGGGGACAGGACAACTTCACCGCATCAAAGGGACGATGGACGGGGCCATGTACCGTCAAATCTTGGGTGAAAACCTCCTTCCCTCAGACAGGGCATTGAAAATGGGTCGTGGATGGATATTCCAGCATGACAATGACCCAAAACACATGGCCAAGGCAACAAAGGAGTGGCTCAAGAAGAAGCACATTAAGGTCCTGGAGTGACCTAGGCAGTCTCCAGACCTTAATCCCATAGAAAATCTGTGGAGAGAGCTGAAGGTTCGAGTTGCCAAACGTCAGCCTCGAAACCTTAATGATTTGGAGAAGATCTGCAAAGAGGAGTGGGACAAAATCCCTCCTGAGATGTGTGCAAACCTGGTGGCCAACTACAAGAAACGTCTGACCTCTGTGATTGCCAACAAGGGTTTTTAAACCAAGTACTAAGTCATGTTTTGCAGAGGGGTCAAATACTTATTTCCCTCATTAAAATGCAAATCAATTTATAACATTTTTGATGTGCGTTTTTCTGGATTTTTTTGTTGTTATTCTGTCTCTCACTGTTCAAATAAATCTACCATTAAAGTTATAGACTGATCATTTCTTTGTCAGTGGGTAAACATACAAAATCAGCAGGGGATCAAATACTTTTTTCCCTCACTGTATATATATATATATATATATATATATATATATATATATATATACATCTAGTGCGTTAGTCACTGGTAGTGTATATATTTTTATATTAAAAGCGTAAAAAATACTTTTGTGTAAACAGCAAAACCATTTTAAAGTGTTGGTGCTATTTTTGTGTTTTAATTTTTTTTTTAATTGTATGTTTCATATGTTTTATAGGAGCAAAAATTGTGTGGTAAATCAGATGTGACACCTATGAAATAGCATTGTTTATTCTACAACCTCACTTGGTAATTTCCTAAAACATGGGTTCCACCAGGGCCACTAGTTCTGACATAAATGCCTATTGAAATCCTTCATACCAAGCCTGATATTTGCCAGATGAGCAAAAAGTTAGCAAAAATCTAAAAAGGTTGCTAACATAAAACACAATATGATGTCCAAAACCATGATAATGGCTATGTTATCCTTTAAAAAAGACAGAATAGTGGAGCTCACATAAACTGAAATTATTTTGTGTATATTAACTATTAGTAACAGCTTCATTTAAGTGAGAATGACTGTGGACCAGTTTGCTGTATTAGTGCAAGTGCTGCCCTATCTCTAAACAACAACAACAAAATAAAACAGAGAGCTAATCAAACAGCATATGTTTATCTATTTTTAAACTTTTATTATATTCTATTAAATTAAGAACATCTGTAAAGCGAAAAGCTTTTATTCGCTTTCACTGTAAACCACTGTTAGTTTTGGTCCGGTACTGACAGCTTAGTTTTAGCTGTTTCTCTCAGTATAGGACAAGTCACTAATGTTTCATTACATGGAGTTGTTTAATGTTTTTCTGCAATGTTTTTCATCAGTGCCATAAAGCTTACTGTAGATGTGTTACTGTGTTAATCTTGTATTATAATTTTCAGTGATTCAGAGGTGGAGGTCTGCAAAGGACTGTTTTTTCTTTTCTTTTTTTCTGTCCCTGGAGGAATTCCTCCTGCAGGAAATACAATGCTGTGAAAAATTATTTTTCTGGTTTCTTCTATATCTCATACTAAGGTGTTTCAGAAATTAAAACAAACTCTAAGATAAAACAAATGCAACCTGAGTGTCACGATGCGGCGGTAAGGACAGGTGCAAGTGCAGAATCTACTTTCAAACATTTTAATGAGGTACAAACAAAATATAAAACAAGACTTACAAGAACCCAGGGCCAGACAACCCATGCAGTGCAGCGCGTGACTATATATACACATAAATGCTAATGAGCCAAACGTGAATAAGGTGAAAGAGACATGTGACATAGTGCAGTGGCTGATGGGAAATGTAGTATTAGTCCCTTTTTCCATATTACATGACAGAATCCCCCCCTCAAAAAAGGGGCTACTCCCAGAGCACCAGAATACACTCCCTCTCCTGGTGGTTCTGGCTCTTTGTGCAAAATGTCTTCCGCACCACAGAGAGACAACCTGATATACCCGGCCTGACTCGAATGTGGAGCAATGGCTACTGCACAGCCAGCAGGCGGAACGAAGCTTAAGGCAGAGCCTGAAGGGGAAACAACGTTCCCCATGGTGCTAGAGGGGGAGTGAAGTTCTCCACGAAGCCAGAAAATGGAGCAAAGTTCTCCACGAGGCCAGAGGGCGGAGCAAAGTTCTCCACGAGGCCAGAGGGTGGAGCAAGGTTCTCTGTGAGGCCAGGAGGAGGAGTGATGTCCTCCGTGGAGCAGAAAGGGGGAGCAACATACGGTGTGAAGCAAAGAAAAGGAGTGATGTCTTCAGCAGAGCAGGAAGGCAGAGCAATGTCCTCAGCCAAGCAGGATGACGGAGCGACGTCCTTAGTGGAGTAGGAAGGCGGAGCGACATCCAAAGTGGAGCCTGGCATAGTGACACCCGAGGTGGAACAGGGAAGAAAAGTGTAGCTCTTGGCTGCACTGGGAGGTGGAGCAACATCTTCAGCTGAACAGGGAGACTGAGCAGCGTCCTCAACTGAACGAGGATGATGAGTGACATCCTCAGACGCGCAGGGAGCCTGAATGACGTTCTCCGTCAACCCAGCAGGCTGGACTAGATCCACAGTGGGAGGGAGGGTGGGAGATGGTTCCATCTTGATTGGAAGGCTCCCCTTATGAATACCCCATGAAGGAGTGCATCACGTTGAGCCATTCCCTATTGTTTTTTATGAAGGAAAATTTTCCCTCCTTCTCCCACCTCAGCTTTAATTTTTCATACAGGGCCTCTTGGACCCTGAAAAATTCTGCTGCATCCATGCTGCAGTCTTGCATTCTGTCACGATGCAGAGATAAGGACAGATGCAAGTGCAGAATCTCCTTTCAAATGTTTTAATGAGGTACAAACAAAATATAAAACAAGACTTACAAGAACCCAGGGCTAGATGACCATGATACAGAAAGATAAACCAAACAACGCAAGACAACCCATGCAGTGCAGAACGTGACTATATATACATAAGTGCTAATGAGCCAAACGTGAATCAGGTGAAAGAGACATGACATGGTGCAGTGGCTGATGGGAAATGCAATTTTAGTCCCTTTTCCCATATTACATGGCACTGAGGAAACACAAAATACAGTTTTTAAATGATAATGTTATTTATTGAAGCAAAAAAGTTATCCAATACCAACTGGGCCTGCGTGAAAATGTATTGCCCCCCATAGTTACTAATTCCCCAAATCTATAAAATTGCATTCATAATGGGGTTCAGCTGGACTAGATGCAACCAGGCCTGATTACTGAAAACCCTGTTCAATCAAGTCAACACTTAAATAGAACTTTTGTAAACAGCATGAAGTTGGTTAAAAGGTCTTACCCAGTAACACACTATGCCAAAATTGAAAGAAATTCCAGAAATGATGAGGAAGAAGGTGATTGAAATACATCAGTCTGGGAAGAGTTACAAAGCTATTTCTAAGGCTCTTGGACTCCAAAAAAACACAGTGAGTGTCATGATCTCCAAATGTAGTAGTGAACCTTCCCAGAAATGGCCAACCTTCCAAAATTCCTCCAAGTGCACAGCAACTACTCATCCAGCAAGTTACCATAGAGCCAAGGACAACATCAAAGGAATTACAGGGCGCTCTTGCATCAATATAGTTCATAACTCCACTATCAGAAAGACACTGGGCAAAAATGGCATCCATGGAAGAGTGGTGCGGCGAGAATCACTGCTAACCCAGAAGAACATTAAGTCTCATCTGAATTTTGCTAAAACACACTTTGATGATCCTCAACCATTTTGGGAGAATGTTCTGTGGAACGATGAGTCGAAAGTGGCACTGTTTGGAAGATATGGGTCTCATTACATCTGGCATGAACCAAACACAGAATTCCACAAAAAGAATCATACCTATCGTCAAGTATGCTCATAGAAATGCGATGGTGTGGGTATGTTTTGCTGCTTCTGGCCTGGGTAACTTGCAATAATTGAGGGAAACATGAATTCTGCTCTCCAGAAAATCCTAAAGGAGAATGTTCGGTCTTCATTCAGTATGTTGAAACTCAAGCGCAACTGGATTATGCAGAAGGACAATTATCCAAAGCACAGGAGTAAATCCTAGTCTTAGAAGTAAGTGAAAGACTTATCATCTGGGTTACGCATGTAAACCTGTTCCCTGAGAAGGGAACGAGATGTTGCGTTTAGCATAACACTATGGGAGAGCCCTTGCGCGCGACCGGCATCTGAAGTTTGTGTAAAGTCATGCCTATTTATAGGCCTGCCGTGATCAGGTGACGTGGCAATTAAGCCTGTAGCGTGATATATATATGGCACCTGTGAACCGCGCCGTCAGCCTCTATTATCTGAAGCGAAGATGCAATTCACAGGCCCGGTATGACAAAGCTAAGCAACGTCTCATTCCCTTCTCAGGGAACAGGGTTACATGCATAGCCCAGAAGTTCCCTTTCAAAGGGAACTCCACATTGCGTTTAGCATAACACTGTGGGAACGAGAATACCCACTCCGTCATACCGAGGGTACGGCCTCTAGTGGAATGATACCTTATGCCCAGGGGCGTAGTGAGACCGCGCGTGATAAGTGATAGAGATTGCTTCCACTGTCCAATTAGAGATGTACTGCTTTGACCCAGCATCACCTCTACTGTCACTGCCAAGCAGACCAGCAGCTGCTCCGACTTACGCCACTGGCCGGAGCAGTGGACGTAAGTACAGAGAACCCTTACTGGACACAGCAGGTGCATTCTCTCTTGTTCCGGTGTGAGGAACAGAGGAGGGCAGAAAGCCTGCAACACCACAGGCTGGGCAACAGATGTAGGCACTTTAGGAATATAATCCGGCCTAGGATACAGGAAGGTCTTGGCTAATCCAGGGGTAAAGTCAAGGCAAGAAGGGGCAACAGAGAGAGCTTGTAGATCTCCTACTCGCTTGAGAGATGTCAGGGCTAGCAGAAAAGCTACCTTTAGAGTCAGAAGCTTCACAGAGGCTGTCTCTAAGGGCTCAAATGGGGCACCTGACAGACCTGCCAGGACCACAGAAAGGTCCCAGGCAGGTATGCACGGCCTGCAGAAGGGCCTCAGCCGCCTGACACCACGCATAAACCTCGAAGTTAGTGGATGTTGCCCCACAGAGGCTCCATTAACAGGGGCATGGCTGGCCGAAATAGTGGCACGTAAACCCCAATTGTAGAAGGAGCCCACCCCACTGAGAAACATCCTTGTAAGAACTCCAGGACTGTAGCTATTGCGCAGTTCACTGGGTCTAGCTGGCATTCCTCACACCACAAGACAAAAAGCCGCCACTTGAGCGCATACAATTTCCTTGTGGTTGGTGCTCTAGGGTTCAACATGGTCTCTACAACCTCAGTTGTGAGACCAGAATCTATGAGCTGGTGCCATATGCACCATGGCGTCCAGCCCTAATTGTGCACAAGGAGTGGGCGAACCACAGTGGGCAGTGTGTTGTCTCCTTGGAGGCGAACACATGCAGTCTCGCAGTGTCAAGCAGTCTTGCTTGGCCAAACCTCCACCATATTGACTCCACCACTTGTGGATGGGGCCACCAATCCCTGGGTCTCATCCCCTGCCTCAACAGGATGTCTGCCTCCACATTCCAGTTGCCCAGAATGTACACTGCACTCACTGCCAAATCCTTCCCTCTGCTGAGAGAAGAATTAGTTGTGCCTGCCTGAACAGGGGGCACAGACATAATCCTCCCTGGTGGTCAATGTATGAGACCACCACTGTGTTGTCTGTAAACACATGGTGACCTCTCAACTGATGTTGGCTGCTGCTGCCATAAGCTCAAATAGTCTCTCCTAGAGACTAGAGGGGATGCCAAGATCCAACTTTATCTTGCTCAATGTTGAGGGGATTTACCCTACGCATGTTGGGGATAGAAACGCCCTCATCGTAGAAGAATCCTTATAACCCCTAGAAAAGTTGTCCACTGCACTAGAGAAAGCATACTTTTCTGAGGTTCTGCCTGAACCCCAAGCTCTTCATGTGGGAGAGAACAACATCTCGATGTTGAACCACCAGTTCCCTGGATCGTGCTAGAATTAACCAGTCATCCAGGTAGTTTAGTACACGGATGCCCTGGAATCACAATGGAGACAGAATGACATCCATGCACTTTATGAAGGTGCGAGGGGATAAAGCTAGCCCGAAGGGAAGAACCCAATCTTGGCTATGTGTAAACATGCACCGTTTAGTTCTGTCGTCACAAACCAGTCCTCAAGCTGAATCTGTGGAACAATAAGTTTGGGTGTCAGCATCTTGAACCTGTATGTCCGAAGAGTACAGTTCAGATGATGCAGATCTAAAATTGGCCGCATACTCCTGTATTTTTTGCGGACCAGGAAATAGTGGCTGTAAAAACCTCCCTCCCTCAGGGAACAGGGTACATGTTCTATAGCCCCTTTGTATAAGAGGGATCTTACTTCCTGCACTAACGTCTGGCTGTGGTCTGTGCTGACTACTGTGTTGAGCACACCTCTGAACCAGGGGGTCAAGCTCTAAACTGGACCCGGTAACCCTTTTCTATGGTAGACAGAACCCATGGAGACACATTTGGCAGTAGTTACCATGCTGCCAGATGGTATTTTAGTGACATTAACTATTCCACATTCTATTGGAGGGAAAGCATCAGGTTTTCATTGCCATGTGACAGCTCGCTGACCAGAGAACACTGAAAACCTGGCACAGCCTTGGCTAGGGGAGGCCCTACAGTAGCACAGGGGGCGTACTGCTCTAACAACCACTTGTACCCTGATACATCTCTCCACGGCCCCTCAGGACCACTCTTCTTTGTCTGCTTGGCCTTTATGACCATTCTCAGATCAGGCCTAGTAGCAAGCCACGACTGTGGCTGCCCGGCTCCCCTGGCTGTCTGCGGGGGTTAGCAGGCTGCCATACTCGCCTTCTGTGTCTCCCTCGCACTAGCACTGGCCCAGGCTCCACTCGTGGATGCCCGGGTGAATTCAACACAACAGGGAAGGAACTGGCTGAATGTGTTGAAATCACTCAGCAGGTCTGCTTGGTAGGCCTGCAACACTGTCAGTCTGCAGTGACCCACAAGCAAGACTACTACTGCATAGGACTTGCCCACCAATGCCACGGTGGCTTGTATGGCAAAGCGTGCCCTCCTAAATTACCTTCCGTCGATGGAGAGAGGTCGCTCGCAAGTGCCTCCTCCACCTTCAGCATAGTTAAAAAGCCATGCCATTCATTCCCCACAATGGCTGAGTTATAAATACGGCTTAGAATGGTTTTCCCCAGAAGCCTGATATTTTGTCATGCACTTCTGGAAGAAAGGGGAGTTTTCTGCATTGTGAGGGATTTACTTTCACTGGCGAGAAAAAAGCTCATCCAGCCTTTGTAATCACTTCAAGCAGCTCTTTATATGCTGCTCTCAGTTTTTAGCACATCCTTCTGGCTCCTCGGAGTCAAGAGAGCAATTATTACTATTATTTTTGTGTGTGTGTTTTTCTTTTTTTTTGGCTTTCCATAGTGGAAGGAGGAGTTGCGACGCGAGCTCCAAAATCCAGCGGAGAACCGGACCCAGAAGACAGAGCAAAAGATCTCTTGCTCCTCTTCCGGATCCATAAGAGATCCCCCCTTACCTGAGACGGCTAGCTGCCTCGGCAGCGGCCGGAAAGGTCCGTGAGGCTCTGAAACCCAACTTGCTTTGGCTTCCGAGAAGAGAGCTAGTTGCTAGCGGAGCTGCCTAATGTAGGTATTATAATGCACAGTCAGACCTCTCAAGGGCTTCCGTCGCATGCTCCTTACTAGACACTTCACACAGAAAGTTTAATGGCCACGTCACCTGATCACAGCAGGACTATAAATAGGCATGATTTTACACAAGCTTCAGATGCCGGTCGCACGCAACGGCGCTCCCATAGTGTTATGCTAAACGCAACGTGGAGTTCCCTTTCAAAGGGAACTCCAGTTATCAGAAGCGTTTGGTTGCAGTTATTGCTGCTAAAGGTGGCACACCCAGATTTTTATGTTTAAGGGGGAAATTAGTTTTTCACATGGGTGATAAGTGTTGGATAACTTTATATATATATATATATATATATATATATATATATATATATATATATATATATATATAAATAATATATTGTGTGTACTCAGGTTGCCTTTGTTTTATGTTTTTGGTGTATTATTTTATGTTTTTGATGCATTTTGTTTGAAAAAAAAACAACTATTTAGTATGAGATATACACTAAAACAGAAGAAATCAGGATGGGGCAAATACTCTTTGACAGCACTGTAAGTTTAAATAAAAACATTGCACCGTGGCATAATGAATTCCATTGTGTCCAGTGCTGTGCTAAAGAGCGCTTTCATTACCACTCAGTTTCATCTGACAAAAGGCCAATCCAAACGCATGCAATCTGACAAAAGGCCGATACAGACACGTTTCAGATGCCACCGAGGCCAGTAGTGAGCGTGGCAGTCATTATCACTCTGGAAAAACCTCCCAGATGACACTGTAGACAAGGTATGCTTGAGCCAAGGAAGCTGGTCATTATGTGGAATCTGTTGACAGTCATGAGCTTCTGCATTGCTGAGTTCTCAGTTCCAGAATCAATTATTTCAGTTGTTCACACATGAGTGCCTTTTAAGAATTGGTATTCCTTAAATAGTATAGTATGAGACACATGTTCATTTATTTATTTGTTTATTTATTTGTTTATCTTTTTTTATATTTAATATGAAAATTAGAATTGCAGCCTGTGTATGGCTATTAATTGAAGTGTGGTTTGACAAATTCTTCTGTTTTTTTATTAGCATTTAAGTGCACTAATAAAACAGCCTAAAAATCTTGATGTCTTAAATATTTAAATGCTAATTAAATGCTTTAATTAGGGAAAAGGCAACTAATTGACTACTTTTTTTTTGCAATTATTACTCGACTAGTAAAAATTAATAGTCATGAATACCCGAACACAAACACAAACACATACACACACACACACACACACACACACACACACACCAAAAAATGTGTAGCTGTGATGAGTGATGAGATTAATATGTGGTTTAGGGATGTAACCAATTCTGAATATATTATTCAGAATGAACAGATAAATTATTCTACACAGATACAAATAATACATTTATTTTGCCAGAAAGGTTCACCTAGCATCTGGTAGAGACTAGGAATGTGCATCAGGACTGGGATCACAACTGAAAAGTCACATGAATGGGAGGTTTATGCTGTCATGCAAGTGACCCATCAGATATGAATTTCATGGGTCAAAGGAAGACCACATTAATTAACATGAACCTGAACAATGCATTTATGTTGTTCATTTATTCATCCTTAGTAAATGCCTAGTCAGGATTGTGGTGGTTTAAATTTGGCTACTAGGTTGTTTATATTATAGGAAATAAAATGAACTAAATTCATTGTAAAAATGCCATGGGCAGGTGCAAAGAAAAACAAGGGGAAAAAAATGATTAAAACTTTTCCCGTTTAGGCCACACCCACTGTGGGTTTAACTTTCAATACATGCTGTATACAGACACAAATATTTGGAGCACTAAAGAGATATAGATACATATACAGGCATAGCATTACACCCCTAATGTAAATGCTGGCTTTGGTCCAAAATCAGAAAGTAGGATGAAATTTCATTTGAATCAATGTATCAGCAAATCACTGGAAACATTATCTATTAAAGACATCTAAACTGGGTATCCAACTGATCCAGGTTTTTCAAGAATACTATATGAGTTCCCATTTTACTTTTCCTAATTCTGTGATGAAAATAACCTTAATTTAAGGAGCAGGGCATCTGTCATTTAAGCAATCATCATTCCCATCTAGCAAATGTTGAATTGGCTCTTTAATACACTGCTTACCATCTCACAATGTGGCAGATGATTTGCTTTTCAAACATTACTAACAGCTAGTAAAAAGTTAAATTGGCAGTCTGATTCACTATTTGGGCATGGTCCAGTGTAAATTACCAAAAGGCAAACTGGTTTACTCTCAGTAGCACTACTGAGTCTCTCACTGAGTCACTAATTTGAATATATATCAAACCATGCAGCAGACAGATGGGCTGTGCAAAACAGCAATAAACAAACCATAAACAGCTGAATCAGCGGTAACAACTTTCTGTGATTATGTGTACCTACTCCTCCAACCTGTACAAGCAGAGATAGGAAAGGCTGTGGAAAGAGATAGCTTCCATTTTGTAGAGAATTTACACTTGGGTAAATGCTCCTAAGTAATACTACAGACTGTCACACACTCAGTATACAATATAACTAGTGACAAACCCATAAAAGTATGTGTCAGTAATGTGCAGGCAATTTTTATAAGTACTTATATACCTCTACCAAAGACAATTTGAAGGAAAATTTAAATTCTGATTTGACATTTTTCCATTGAAATATCCATGACACCAACAACCTGCATGGTTTAGAGATAAATATATCATGCTGTCTCCTCTTTTTCAGGACTTAGCCACAAACAAACATACATCAGCTATAGCAACCATGCAATCTAGCAAAAATGAAAAAAGGCCTAAGAGTCCTAAGAGTGACTTGTGGAAGACAGCCTCTTAAGGTGAACCAATCTTCTGGTTTCCAGATGGAGGAGAGATTTGAACACAGCCAGCTGACTCCATCCATACCTTCTGGTCTAAGAAGATCATGAGAAGACCCTGGGGGAAAAGTGGGAAGTCCATGGAGTTTCAGTAATGGTACTGTATGTTACATCAATATCTGGTATCCGGCAGAACTGAACCCATGCTGGAGCTGTCTGCAAAATCCCATTACAACTTCTTTTATCATCTGTCTTATAATTTGATGTCATTGCTGAAGTGACACCAAAATAACGACCAGGCTTCGACATATCACTTTCAGGTTTTCACACATAGGGGGAGTGGCTGAGATCTCTTTTTCCCGGCAGGGGTTCTCATGTTTTCCTCTTGGTGATGGCGACAAGAGCAAAATCCATTGTTTACAGATGTTGAGCATGCTGGTTTGGTTTGGGCACCCTGTGTTGTGTTTTTTATTTTCTTTCTTTCGTTTTGTTAACATTTCTGGAATGCATTTAAACCATGTTGCTGTGCTTTTATCACACTATGAGCCCTTATGATAAACTGTTTTAGGTGTAAGGAGTTTTGGGGTAATGTTCGCTTGTGCTTGAGTACCAACCCTTTATGAAGTCTAACTAACTAACCTGCGCTGTTGTCCAAAACACTCGATAGCTGTCACTGCCAACTGCTTTGGCAAAATGCAAAATCACAATTTAGTACTTAGCTCATTAAAGAGTATTTTACTCCTTGAGACCCCTTGTTGATTAAATACTCTTAGAGATGATTCCAGTACTGAAAAACTAAAACCTCAAATTTCCTAATCTTATGAGCAATTTGAAAAGAGAAAATTAAAAACAGGATGCATAAAGCTTACATGTGACAAGAACCGGAAAAAATAGATATTCATTTAAAGAAATGTCAAGTGATATATTGCAGCACTGCATTTTGTGGATGTCCTGTGAAATTAAGACTCACCGCCTATGATTTCTCCTCTGTTTATTTTTGCACTATTTGTGTTGCTGAATGCAATATGTTCATATTGACTGTGCTAAATAGCAATTTAATGTGTGTTCTGGTAATGTTTGCATTTGTCTAAAAAAGAAAAGAAGAAGAAGAAGAAGAAGAAAAAGAATATATATATATATATATATATATATATATATATATATATATATATATATATATATATATATATATATATATAACGGTGCCTGTACTGAAGTATTTGTAAAATATGAAAATTGAGGTATGTGAAGCATGATCATTTTTATACATAAGTTGTTTCTAATAAAAAATGTTTTTTCAAAATTTACTGTATATTTTTATATGTCCTTCATGGATCAATGTGATTTTTTTCATTAATGAAAAATAATTACCTTGTCAGATGAATAATCTAATTCATATTCATCTGCCAAATTAATGACACTGAAACTGTTGGATTGAATTAGAGTTGTATAATACTGTGATTATGGTGTGTTCAGACTGTGCAGTAAGAGTTATTCATGCAACTAAAATCTGCAATGTCATAAAATAAGGAAAGCAGATTATTTATTTTAATGCAACTGCAATCTCCTTTATATAGTTTCATGAAGAACATTTTTCGCCTCTTTTCTATCAAGAGGAACATTTTCTGTCTCATTAATGGTGATTAAATACTCAGGTAGACCGAAGAGGCAACAAAAGGGGTATTAAAGAAATGTGTTTAGGTAGAGATATATATTTTGCAGGAAGTGGCCGTCCATCATAGATTGAATTTAAAAAGGCCCATTAGTATTTGAGAGTTATGTGGGCCATCAGTTCAAACAGTGCAGAAGCAGGCAGGTGCTATAAAGTAGAGCTATGGTAGTGAGGCTCGTTGATGTAAAACAGCACAGCTAGAGATAAATTACTACCCACATCTGACTTATTTAGGTCCTGCTATAATATAGGGTATAAAACAGGAGTCTGATTGGAATGTTAATACATCTTTCAAACATGACAGCACTGTGGATGTAGGGAAAAAGCAAAGTAAAGGCAACAGAAGATCCAATGTTAGAATGTAGTATAATGTATTATCATATTTGGAGATGTATAATGAATTGCAAATGAAATGAACTCTACAGTAGTGTATTTGATGTTATTATAACTTGTTTATGCATATTTCAGTTGTTCATTTGAGTATACTTGTTAATTTAATCACACCAGGTATGTTCACTGACATGCTTATGTAAATGTACATGGTATATTTGATCACATCATGAGTGGACATGCTCATTCAAACCCACGATTAGATGGGTAGGTGGGGTGTACTAGCTCAGTGAACAGCACCACTGTGTGGTTGGTCCATAAAGCCTCTGAAGTGGATTCACACATACATGCACAAATCCATAAATGAGAAAATCAGAAATAATTAAATGCTGTGATGGATCACCTACACTTACATCTGTCTCTAGAGCCATTAAAAACTGAGGAAAGGTCAAGAAAATTATTTTTAAATAATGAATAATCTGACTGCACAAAGGTAACATCAGTTCAGATGTGCTGATTATGTGATTTTACTGAAAATTTCAAGCATTCATTATTATTTATAGTAAGTGGAACTGTTAGTTTGTAGTCATTACATGGTGAACAGGGTGAACATTGCATGTTGAGATTTATTAAGCCTGGTTACAAAACTGATGTATAACGCTTATCCGTGAATGAGATGTATAAATAACTATAAATAACAACAGCATGTGTGTACATTTAAGTGAGTGTATCTGGCACTTGCTATCCTGATCAGCACTTTTCTTTTCCTTTTCTTCCCCCCCCCTCTCTCTCTCTCTCTCTCTCTCTCTCTCTCTCTTTTTTCTTTTTTCCAAAGTTGTCAATTTATTATTGGGACAAGCAAACATTTTATTCACTTCAAACAATTAAAATGGCAGTTTGGCTGTGAGAAACAAGGAGCCTTAAAGTAATTAACTAAAACAACACAAAGTCTGTTATTATTTTTGCCTCATTTGTGGATTCATATGTCAGAAGAAACATCTAAGAACATATTCATCCACTAAGTCCAAGTCCATATTTTTGCTTAAAGTTGACTTTTAGGTGCCTTGTCCTATTTAATATAAAATAAAATAAACTCAACCATCAACTATTTGAAATTGCAAGCTCAGTCTAGCTTGATTCTGCAGTAGGCAATTATTTTGCAGTATCCATGTGTGAATATTGTGCAGGATCTATAGGTGACTCACTTGTTATCCCTTTCATTTCATTGCTACTCTACCTCCATGGCCATTTGATTGATGACAAGTGACCTGTAGTTGCTGTGATAAACAGCCTCTCTTCAACCTGTCAGTACAACATTTGTTGTAATTTCTTGCTTTTAACTGTCAGCACACTGGACTATGTTATTTTGACCAGTGCAGTCGTGACAATGGCCAGGAGAATAAAGCCTGTAATCAGAGCTCCATTGGGGGCCTGTGCACTGCAAATTACTTCATGCTGGTGTTGTTGCAGCATTAATTTGCACTCATGAAAGATGAAAATAGCAGTGCATCCATTCAGTATGCAAAATGCATCATACAGGTCTATAGCCCTACACACCCAGCATGATTATTTTCAAATAATTAAACTATTATAATAAACAAGTGTATTCTACAGTGCAACTGCTATTAAGCCTTGGAGGATTGTGTGCTGGTACATCTTACTGTAGAACAGTAGAAAACAACGTGTTCAGTATCACAGGGAATTTAACAGAGACACAGAAAATTCTCTGAATCAGTTGTGAGACAACTCTTAAGAAAAATCAATGTATGCAATAAGGATCCGATGATGCTGCCTTATCCATTTCAAAGTGCATTACCTTAAGACTGTGCTAATAATTTATCAAAGGCATTGTCACATAAGCCAAAGCATATTGTATTACAGAAAATATAGAATATAATGGAATATAAAAGAATATAATGGCCAAAGTTGGTTGTCATTTTTCAAAACAAAAAAAGTAACAGCAACTGAGAAATTGTCTTTTTAAACATAAGTAAGAGAAGTGAGCACCATGTTCATAATGAAATATATTAATAACATTATGATGGGGGAAGTTTAGGAATTACATTTTCTTTATGGCTAAAAAATAATTCTGTGTTTTTTCTGTTATTTTGCTAAGAAAAAAAAATTGTCATGGAGCATGTCACTTCACACACATTAGAATGGCTCTTTTATGTAGTTAAAGGTTCTGCATGCTACCTTAATGGGTGTAATCTAAAGAGCCATAAAAACAATATCAATGTGTTCTACTTGCAGTTTTAAATCCCTTCATTGTACATTATATGACCAAAGGTTTCCCCATCACACCCATATGTGCTTTTTGAACATCCCTTTTTAGTCACCCATTTTCTGTTATAATAACATCTACTCTTCTGGGAAGGCTTTCCACTAGATATTGGAGCATGGCTGTGCCATAAAAGCATAAAAGCATTAGTGAGGTTGGGTACTGATGTCGGCCAAGGAGGCTTGGGGCGTAATCTGTGTTCTAGTTTAACCCAAAGGTGTTCAGTGGGGTTGAGGACTGGGTTCTGTGCAGGCCACACTTTTACACATTTTTACATTCTTTTACTCCAACCTTAGCAAATCATGTCTTCATGGATCTCATGTTGTGCAGAGGGGCATTGTCATGCTGTAACATGTTTAGGCCCCTTAGTTCCAGTAAAGGGAAACTGTAATGGTACAGCATGCAAAGACATTCTTTACAATTGTGTGCTTCCAAATTTGTGGCAACAGTTTGGGGAAGAAGCACATATGGGTGTTGTGGTCAGTTGTCCACATACTTTTGGCCATATAGTGTACAATAAGGAAACTAGTTATGCTTTAAATATCTTCCTGTTCCTAAGCATGATGTTTTACAGCTTCCACTTAATTATCAGTGCCTCCATGATGCAGGTGAGTGTGAAAAGTGAAAATATTATGCAGTGCTGTGGCCCTCCAGGAATTTTCACCTCCATAGTCTCCAGAATTTTAGTAGGTAACACCTAGTGAATCATTACCAGTTTATCTAGTTCATTTCTGCAAATGATGATCTAAATTTACTTCTTTCTAGGCATCAAATGACACAACTCTTTATTTAGATGCAGTTATTGATAGATTCCATTTTTATAGATTCTGTCTCTGGGGGTCTTCTAACTCATCAGTTAATTATCATGCACTTCATGGAGTGAATCAGATGCAGAAAATACACAAAAGCATGCAGTGTGTGGACCAATGTTCTCCAGAAGAAGCTCCCATCCTCTGCTCACTCTGTAGTACAAACTAAAACCTTTTCTTGTTAGAATTGTAAAGGAAAATTAACATAACAGTATTCCATTAAACTATATGCTTTCGTGTGTGTGTGTGTGTGCGTGCGCGTTTGCGTGTGTGATGAATTATGGCTTATCCATGCCCTGCACTTAACATGTCTATACAAACCAAAAGACAGCGCACTGAAATCAAAGGGATTAATGAATGCAGAACCAGTATATAATAGGAGCATGAATGCATGAAGTAATTTTATAGCCTAAGCAATCTTTTATTTTGTAGTACTGTGGAAAGAAAGAGAGCCCATTTTCCCTGTGCCGCACTTGTAGTTCAAAGCTATCAAACAATCTGTTCACAATATGCTTAATGAAATTAAGCTTTGATTCCAAGATTCCTTCATAAATGTTTACGTAATCAGAGCTGCAAATTTCTCACCGTGTACATGACACTATTTCTCATCCTTAATCTGATTCTCCAGCACCTCAGAAGCTTTCAGCAGATGCCCTGGCTCAAAGTGCTAATTAAATCTGAAAAAAGAAAGAAAGAAAATTGGTCTAATATCTTTACAAACTAAAATGTATGCAGAAATAATTGACATGGACAATTTACTTCAATGTTATAATTCACTTAATATGAATTTTCTTTCTTGCAACACTGAAGAAATACACATAATTTAGAGTGCACTGGTTTATTAGTGAAGAATGTCTCTGGATTACAGAATATATATTGTCGGTAAGCCTGTTTGCATTTTAACCAGACTGTAGGCCCTCCTGAGCCATATCATGTCCCTGCATGGGAGCTGACACTAATCCAGCTCAATGTGGCTGTCTGGTAGCAAACAAAAAACAATAACTGAGTACATGCTGGCAAGTTAAAAGAACCCCCAGTGTGCTTATTTCCCTGAGAAAATCACCTAATCTTTGCTAAATATACAACAGTCATAATTACAAAATAAGGACGACACTGCAAGTAATGAGTAGCACACAGTCCTGCTGTATATTTATCACCCATGCCTCTCAGTTTGCAGAAATAACATAGCTGCTAACAAGTGGTGTCAAAGTCTTACAAATGTTTTCAACCTACAAGAATACTGAAAGTAGCACAGCTCAAGCAGAGCTTCTTTATTTTAAAGATCGCAGTTTGTGTTTATTCAGGTGACAAAATGACATTAATACATATTAAATGTTAATAATAACCTATTTATGATGATGAATGGAAACTTAAGTATGCTTAAGTATACATTTACATATTAATTTCCCATTTATCTAGGTTATTATCAGTTTACAGCAAATATCCAGTTGCTTACTATCTATTATAATGTTATTCATTAAAGTATTACTGATTTTGAAAGCCATCAAAGTTATATACAGTATGTTTACCATTAAAGGAAAAAGCCACCCTGAATACCTTGCATATT
This sequence comes from Ictalurus furcatus, assembly GCF_023375685.1. NCBI lineage: Eukaryota > Metazoa > Chordata > Actinopteri > Siluriformes > Ictaluridae > Ictalurus > Ictalurus furcatus. The sequence continues at coordinate 20,860,371 of NC_071265.1, read as the reverse complement.
AATCTTTATAATTAACAAATTATAATTTATATTATATAAATAACTTATAACCGTGATCCTCAGTGGCATCCAAGATTTATTTTATAATAATATTTGTAGTTGACTTTTTAAAACTATAGACATATTGGTCTATATAGATGCAAAAATGAGTCCTAAAACATGGAAATGAGTTAGCATTTTAGCACTTCCAGTTCCATTGTCCCAAAGTCAATTTTGGGGGTTTTTGGTTAAATGTCTTGAATAAGATCTGTGGTTAACACAAGCGCAAGATATTTTCACCTTTTATTCTATGATATAAATTATATCAGTAATACCGCACTCAGTAATTCCTCATGCTTTTACGTATCTTGAAAAAGGTGGTTGCTAACAAGTGGCTAAATGGGGCTACAGAGGTTGTCGGGGACATTAAACGGCATCACGCCGAACAGGAAAACTCATCTATAGTGCTGTGAAAGAGTATCTGCCCCAATCCTGATTTCTTCTATTTTTGTGTATATCTGGTACTAAATTGTCTCAGAAATGAAAACAAAATCTAAGATAAAAACAAAGGCAACCTAAGTAAACACATAATACAGTTTTTAAATGATAATGCTATTTATTGAAGCAAAAAATCTATCCAATACCAACTGGGCCTGTGTGAAAATGTATTTAACCCCATAGTTAATAATTCCCCAAAAATCTATGAAACTGCATTCATAATAGGGTCCAGCTAGACTAGATACAACCAGGTCTGATTACTGCAAACCCTGTTCAAATTTTTCAACAGCATGGAGTTAGTTAAAAGGTCTTACCCAGTAACACACTATTACAAAAATGAAAGAAATTCCAGAAATGATGAGGAAGAACGTGATTGAAATACATCAGTCTGGGAAGGGTTTCAAAGCTATTTCAAAGGCTCTGGGACTCCAAAGGATCACAGTGAGAGCCATTATCTTCAAATGGAACAACCTCTGCATAGTAGTGAACCTTCAGGTGTCTGAATACTTTTCCTCCTGTTAATTTTGTTTTTTTTTAAGCATATCTTTGTTTATGCTCATTAATGCATACTTTTGTTTAATAATAATAAAAAAAGTTTATTTATAATTTCTAAGTCAAAAAACATTATATGTGTAAATGTCTGTATGCAATGTATGTAAATCAGCAAGTGTAAAAAATAGCCTGCTCTACTCATGATGACAGACAAAGACTGCTGGGCATAACCATGCACCCTTATAATGTCCAAATTCTCTTTATAATTGTATTTGTGACATTTTCAACAACAAGATATAAGACATTTTGACAAAGCCATTTCTGGGCTACGCTTCACATGAGATAAACAGCCCTGAAGCATTTTATACTAAAGATTCACCTTTAGCAAAATGTTGCAGCTGCATAATGATAATGGAAACTACTAGTGCATTTCTGTAGGATTTGCTGCCTTGAACTTCTAATAACATTTTGCAAGTGCAGCCCACACCTTTAACTGAGTGACATAGAGAGTACTTGTAAAACTGTAATAAGGGGGGAGAAAATCATTGAGAAGATGAGATGGTGTATGCACTAGTCAGTGAGGTCCCCAAGATACTTGGATAATAGTGGCTACAGTAGGGAAGAAACTGGGAGGTGGTAGGATAGGAAGTTAGCTAAGAAGAATGTGGAGCTTCAGATGTGGTAGACAACATAATCGGTGCTGTGAGTACAGGTGTGTGAGTACACGGCCTTTGCCATTCAAATGTTCTGTCAATATAACTTTTACATTTGTTCATTCATGAAAATTAGCATGTATTAAAATGGCCTGTTTTACTTGTGATCACAGACAAAGACAGCTGGGCACGACTTTGCACTTTTGTTATGTTCACAGTTTATTTCTATGTCCAAGAATAATATATTATAAGACCGTTTAGGAAATTCATGATTCAGTTCTGAGGGCAAGCAGTGGCTTTCTAGTAGGGTATCTCACAAATTTTTGAACCATGAACTTTAATAATAATAATAATAATAATAATAATAATAATAATATTGTTGTTATTATTATTATTATTATTATTATTAATAATAATAATAATAATAAAACACATGATTTTATTTTCGTATATTCCCCTCTAAAGGAAATATCTCAGCAGGCACGCCATCCCAGATTGCAAAACACATTTAACAATAAGTAAAAAAAATCATAATATATTCAACTATGTAGCAATTATACTAAATTAATGCAATTATAAAGGTCCTCTGAGTCATGCAGAAAGAAGCAAATAAATCTTCAAAAACAACTTATTTATGCACAAGTGATGCATGGCATTGCATTTTAAACACTTTGGTTTTGTGATAGTAGGAGAGAACTTAACTGACTGAATTCCAGTGACTGAAGCAACACATTCATTAGATGCAATTTTACCTCAGGCCTATGACTGATCAATAACATGTACTAACTGCACACATTATTTTAGAGGGTCTCCACCAAAAACAGATCAATAGCATATATACAATTCATGTACTCCCCAAAACAGCCATCAATCCATCAAGATCTTAATCAAAAACAAAATGTTCTTGCCTTGCATTTTACAAACTTTTTTCAGCTCTTGTTTTCCATGAAACTGTGATACACCACAACTTCAGATCCACAAAGAGGAAGCTGCTCTCGTAAGGAAGGAGAAGGCAATCTGAGATACAACCCTGGCAAAAAATAACGGAATCACCACACTTAGAGGATGCTCACCCAGCTTTTTTACTTCATAGCAAATAAACACGTCACAGATATGACACAATTTTTTTTTTCTTTAATAATGGAACATTCTGGCTTTGTGAAACATACCACAAACAAATTAAACTAAATTGCTTTAATTAATGGCATATTTTTTCCAGATCAAGTAGAGGAAGAAAAATATGGAATCAATCAATGATGAGGAAAAAATTATTGAATCATCAACAAAAAAAATTGTACGTTGTTTCTCCTCCTCTGGCTTTTATGATGGCCTGAATTCTTTGAGTCATGGACTGAAAAACAATATTCTCCATCAAGCTGGTCTGAATTTTCTTGCACAGAAGATGACAGATCAGCTTTGCAGGATGGAGCCTTGTCACTTTAAGATGCATTATTGTCCTGAAAAATGACTTCATCATCACAAAACCTATTTTCTATCGCTGGAATGAGAAAAGTGTTCTAAATTTCAGTGTACACATGTGCATTGACTGTTGAGGTCTTCCCTGGTCCTTTACCTGACATGCAACCTCATATCATAAATGAGTGGGGAAATTTGATTACATCTTTATATGTTTCATTAGAAATGAAACAGACAAAAGTTCCAGCATCATGTCCTTGAATCACTGAATATCACTTTCATCCATATCATCCACACTCCTTGATTGCTTCTCTTTAGCCCACTGTAACCTTGTTTTCCTTTTATAACCTTCCCATTTTGTTTATACTTGCACCAAATTTTAGACACAGCTTACTGGGAACAACCAACATCTTTTGCCACACTGCATGTGGGATTTACGTCTTGAAGGAGTTTTATAATTGTTTCCATTGTTTCAATTGACAACTCTCTTGTTGGGGCCATGATTCCTTTCAAAAAAGTTCAAGGTTAATGTAAGTTCTCTTTTAACTGGAGACTAATTTGCATTTTTATACTTGTGCTGGAATTTGTTTCAGAAATGCATATTACAAGATGATTTTTTTCCCCTCAACATTGAGTGATTCCATCATTTTGTCTACTATTTGATCTGGAAAAAAATATGCCATTAATTACAATTATTTCATTTAACTTGTTTGAGGTATGCTTCACAAAGCCAGAATGTTCAGCTATTAAGCAAAAATTGTTTTTTGTCATATCTGTGATTTTTTTATTTGCTACTAAGCAAAAAAGCTATTTAGTGATTCCATATTTTTTGCCAGGGGTTGTACAAAGGATAGAATGCAACAAGCACAACAAAAAGAGAGAGAGATAAATAACCCATAATTAATATAGTTAATAATAGAACTTGCAATCCCAGCGATGACATTAAAACGTATCCCTGTTTTATGTACATCTGTTGCTTGTGTTGTAAGAAGTGTACAATCAACAACACCTGTAGTGTGATATGGATCATATCCTTTTATGATATTTGAGTTCTGCTTTTTAATAAACCATTCACAACCATTCACTGTTTACTTGAAAGGGCATGCTATGGCATTATGAACAGATATGGTATATTATATCAAGTCTTATCTGTCAACAACATAAAAATTTATTTATTTGATAGCAGCTTTGGCTGTCAGTGCATTTTATGATGAATTAACCAATTTCAAATGGTTTCAAGCACTGTGAAATATGGTTGAGTACCTAGATTGATTTTGTTCTCTTTTTTGCCTTTCAAATACAACTAACCTGACTCTCTTTAGGCCTGCATTCTGAATTTCCTCTTTAAGCCAGTTTTAGACTGTGGGATTTCAGCGGCCTTTTAAGAATATTGCTTGTCACACTGTACAAGATGATTCCATTAAAATCTTGGCCAAAATCTATAACAGACTGTGTAATAACATCTTGCTTATAACATGATATTTTCCACATCACATTACACCATGATGATCCTCTAATGATAGACCTAGATTAAAGAAAATTACTATGCTCTGCTTGCGTCATCAGTGTGTTCCAGTCTAGTGCAGAAAATAGGGTTGTGTAACCAGAATTTTTTTTTCAAAGTGTGCTTCAGGAAATAAGTCTATTAACATGTTTCATTTACATTTTACCATCACCACTACCATATTGGTACTCTAGCTGTCCCATGAGTTTTGCATAATCCTATGCTTTCCTCCTATTGTTGATGTTTAGATGAGTGTCATAGCAGAGATAACACTCTGGGATTTTAAATAAAATTTTCTGGCTGTGCCAAGACTTTGGCATCAGTTAACTTTGTTCATTATGGCACTAATATCACAGTGATCAAATGATTTTAACACCACCAATCTCACCTCACAACTAGAGTTCTTTTGCAGTGTGTGGAGTTTGCCATGACAGCAAAATTGGGTTGAAATTTAAGCCAGCTTTAGTCCTGCATCTCCATAGAGCCATCGCCATCATTATTTCTAATATGGCCATCTGGACATGCCATAGGCAAATCTCAAAATAACTCATTTGTAAAGTTCTGTTATGTTGTCTTTAAAAGGAAATGTCCATATTACATGTGGATATACACTTTCCTAGCTTTCCTTAAGCTCTAAAAGCAACCTTTAGAAAGCAAATATGTTTTAGCATGACTTCATTTGGGAGAAGTGAAAAATTGTTTCAAATCATTACCAATTATGATAAATCGATTAGGCTTGATGTGTTTCTTTATTGTCCTAATACAACCCTTGCTACTCTACATGATTTCATATCTGAGGTGTTTCCACATACAGACATAGGTGTTATAGCTCTACGTGGAAGTTGATGTGTAATATTAATATAGTATGATGAGATTTCTATCAGGAATTTTTACATTTGCTTTATTGTTTGAAGATTTACTGAGTTATATAGTGTAGGTTTCAACAGATTTCCAAATACAAACTGCACAAATTAGGAATTGTAACCAAATACGAATGCATTATTCAGACTGAACAGATATGGTGTTCTAAACAGATATAGATATGAATATTATTTTTTCCCCCCAGAAAGGTTCACAGGACATCTGGTTGAGACTAAAGCTGTGCATCAACTCACACAAGTAGGAGACTTTTTCCTTCATGTAGGCACAAGCAAGCAGTCAGATATGAAGCTTGCAGGACAAACAAAGACCTTCTTCATTAGCATGAGATGCATTTACAGTGTTTATTCATTAATCTTTAGTAATTGCCTGATCAGGGTCACAGTTCTTTAAATTAGGTGACTAGTTTGTTTATATTTTTCTGAAATACTGTAGAACTAACTACATTTGTTAGAACATATTGCAGGCAGGTACAAATAAAAAAAAAAGAGACTATCTTTATGTGCAGTAATTTGCACATTTCAATTAAAAAAAAGAAAGAAATTAAAAACCTTTTCCAGTTTAGGCCACACTCACTTCATGATTAAATCCTAATACAGATATGAATGTTTAGAGCTACACATACAGATAATGCAATTCCATTACACACAGTAAAATCCCTAGTATTGAATTAACACCCAGAGTGTTTATATGAGTCCACTGGACTTATATAAACATTGAAGGGTGTGAATTCAACACTGTGGGTGTTAAATCAACACTGGTGATTTTGCTGTGCACCTATTGTGCAAATGAGTAATGCAAAAAATCTTTGTGCATTTAGGGATTTTATCAATCAAACATGACTCTTGAAATGCAATACATAACCTGTTAACCAATTAGGCAACAGCTCTTCTGTGTGTCATGAATGGCAATTTGAGACGGATGCAACTGAGGTTTAAGCTTAAAGGGGCAGGCAGACAAATCCAAAATGTAGACAACACTCTGAAACAGGAACCTGGCAGAGGTCAGGCGATACGTGAACAACAATGATCAGGTAATCAAAAAGCACAGAAAGTGAACAGAACAAAATAAAGAACTGGTGTCCTGACATTTCATCCTACCCGTCAGATTGTCCTACCAGGGCTTACTGCACATGCGCACATCAATATTGCGTAATTTTTGTCATGCTGAACAACAAACCCATACTTTTTTACTACTTGTGCGTGGACTTGGAATCTGATAGGGTATTTTGCACTGTAAAATCATCCTACCTGTTTATTTCATATTGTTAGGACAATCTGATAGGGTATTTTGCACTGTACAATCATCCTACCATTGCCTAATAAGAATCTTCAGCAAAGTTACACTGAATTGTTTTACGTAGTCACAGACACGAAGCAGAAAACGGCAGTAGGATTTATCAATGTAGTAGGATGGATTGATAGATATAGCTACAATTTTGCGCTACTGTAGGAAAAACTGACAAGGTAGGACAAATTGACAGAACAACAGGGAATCAGCACATAAAGTAAAGGTTCAGTAAAGACAGACAAATGAACGCTGGATATTATTTATGCTTCCAGTTCAATTGTCTGTGGATGTACAGGTAACGTGATTTATCCATGGGGTCTGGGGAAACCCATTGAAACACAGATTTAGGTTTAACGCTATGAGTGGGGACAATAAAACTGATGAATAAGTGGAGCTGTGTTTAGGGTAGGAGAGGAGAGCTGGAGAAATTGAATATCAGCCATGAAAAGGGAGGTGTGACCAGTAGCTGTGAAGGTAATGAAAAAAATGCATGGCACTCAGATGAATAACTGCTGGTGGCTCCCCCTGAAATATTATCCAGAAGCAAAATGAAACACAGACTGCAGCTGTAAATAGAGACATCTTAGTTATCCACTCCCCCTCCCTCTCAGTGTCCCTGGCACAAAACCCCCACACACTCCCAACACCACTCTCTCTAAAGGCAACACCACTGAGCAGACTTACAGCAAGGCAAAAGAGCTCCAGGAATTTGGACAGAATCATGTTTGAGGTGCACAAGGCTTAATATAAGCTGATCTGTAACCAAAGCACGTCCATGCCTCTCTTCTGCTGTCCATGTGATCTGTCGGCCCTCAGAGACGTTGGCCCTCAGAGACTGCATACTTTTCTGTGTTTTTTTTCTCAAAATGTTCTTACAGAAGAAAAAACGACATGAATCAGTTGCAGAATTCATGACTTTTTTTAGGAAGTGAAACTGCAGCTATACTCAAGTAGATTACACTCATTACATTTTTACACCTGACCCTATAATTTGTAAAGAAGCAGTAGTAGTGGAGAACAGCATTCTTTGCCATCAAGAGCAAGAAATATGAACACCACAAAGCCATTTAAAAGCGAGGCCTTTTGAATTTACTCAATTATTTACTATTAGTAATTAATGACAGATATGGAATTTTACTGTTTATCCCCTCTGCACACATTGAATACACATTAGTGATGTGAATCAGCACCCTCACGCCATGCCACTGGATAATATGCTAAACTATTATGTAACAGACTTAGATTTCATTTATATTTATAGAGCATCACGATGGATCATATCAGCTTATCTGGAAATGAAATTTTAATATAGCATGGTATCAAGATACAACAATTTGGATTTGTAATCAGAAACAATTGAAATCTATGCTATTAAGAGGGCTATAAAACTATTCTTTCTTTAGAACAACACATTCAGTTATTCACACTGAATACTTTATGAATGATGTGTCCCTGGTTTGATCCTGATCTTAGGATACTGTCCTTGTGGTGTTTTGAACGTTCTCCCTGTGTTCATGTGGTTTTCTGAGTTCTCTGGTTTCATCCCACCTCCCAAAATTGCCAATGGGTGTATTGTCGACTCTAAATTTCCCCTTGGTGTGAATGTGTGTGCAAATGTGTGTGCATGGTGTCTTGTGACAGACTGGCATCCTACCCAGTGTATATTCCTGTCGCAACACTGATTTTGGGATGGGGTCCGGATTCAGCGTAACCCTTAGTGGTACTGAAGATAATAGGTGAATAAATAGGTGCATGCATGCATGAATGAATGGATGAATGTTACTTATTACAATGTTACTTATGAATGTTAGTTATTTTCACATGTAGACTACACAGATTTGTAAAAGTCTGCCAAGAACATATCCACAAAAAACAAACAAACAAAAAAACAACAACAAGTCAACAGGAAAGAAACTTTGAGACAGTCCTGGTAAATAAGTTAAAAGAAAAAACAGGTGACAATTGGCAATATTGGTCTGCCACTATCTGTAGACGCCAGATGTGACCCTGAAGCAACTGCCAAATAACTGTGACATTTAACTGGATTGAAATATATGGTGTTTATCATCAGGAAGCAATGATTTACTAAATACAACCTGGTTACTATGGTATGACCCTGCATTCTGCAAATTATATATATATATATATATATATATATATATATATATATATATATATATATATATATATATATCACTATTATATTGTACTATTTGCTCAAACTCTTAGCCCATAACTTGATAAGTTATGCTGGCCGAATTATGTACTTAAAATTAAAACATCCATTATGGAGACTAAGAAATGCAAACAAACAAACAAACAAACAAACAAAAAACCCTGCTATGTAGCATGATATCCAACATAAAAAAAACATTGCAGACCTTTACAAAAGTATTATTTCCAGAGCATGGTCTTTAACCATACGACCTTGGGGTAAGAAATACGGTGCATACATTACTGGTACAGGGACCAAGCAATATGTTCATGACAATAATGTGTGGGGTGTTAATACTTTTACATTACCTTGATATATGGTGTATGTGATAAACTGCGTCTAGCTTTCAGTAACCTTTCTGCAGCCAGTTATTTAATAAGGCTATGCAAATAGCTTCAGATTTACATTCTGCCCTGAACCATGTTCAGAGAGAAAATTGTTGGAATAGCTGCCCTGTCAGTGCTGTAAATCAGGGTGAGGGAGAAGTTGCTGACCTTTTGTTTGAGAGTACTTGTTTGACCAACAAATCGTGTTAATGTCTGAGATTTCTGTGCATTTCTGAGACCAATCCAGCAACACATTTTAAAAATAGTGTTGGATCAACTATTATGCTTATGGGACAGCAAAAATTTATGAGCTGTTACTCTCTTACAGTACATTAGTTCTCATAACTAATGTTGCTTATTTTGTACACATGCCTATATTCTTAACTTGTTTCCCAACTTATTTCTTAACTTATTTTCTTAACTTGTTTCCTGAAAGTGTAACTGTTTATCAATGTTGATAAGTTATGTTGGCCTGTCATGGGCTTTGGTTTCCCTCAAAACATATCTAGATATGTATGTTGCAGTATTTGCAATAATTTCCACCATTATACAATGATCTTCCCCTAGAATGTTTTCAACATGTTGAAAGAAATTCAAAATCTAAAAATTCAAATCTGCCAGCCAAGTGTGATGTGTCAACATTGGCATTTACATGCAGTCAATGGATGCATAAGATCCAGTCTGCTCAATCCTGAGTCTGGTGACCCAGCCAACCAAGATCTGCCTTCCTGTTCTGCTAAGGATGTCACTCTCCCTTCCTGTTCTGCTGAGGATGTCTCTCTGCCTTCCTGCTCTGCTGGAGACATTGCTCTGCTTTCCTGTTCAGTTGAGGACATTGGTTTGCCTTTTCGCCCCACTGAAGATGTTGCTCTGCCTTCTCTCCCCACTGAAGCTGACGATGCAGCTTCCCACACCTGGGTGCTGTCTAGCGATCCCAGCGAGCCTGCCCCAGCCTCATGCCTGCCACTCAGCTCCTTGAGGAGCCTGTTGGACAATGCCTGCCTCGGGACCTGAAGGGCTGTGAAGACATTTTGCCCAGAGGGCCAGGACTGCCAGGGGAGGGAGTGTTTTCTGGCACTCTGGGAGTAGCGCCTTGGGGGGGTGGTTCTATCACAATTGTGAATGGTGAAGTCTATTTTATTTTTAATTGCTTTATTCAATTCCCATAGTATTTCTTACTTGAATACTACTGATAGACCTACCTGAGAAAATGTATCGTTATCGTGAAATAAGATTGTAGTCATATATTGCCCACCTCTAAGCATTAGCATTTCATGATTCCAGTCTTGAATTTCATGTAAAATGGGAAATGTACTTCTTAATGTAATAAATATCATAAACCCTGCTGATAGGGATGTTTTATTTATTTATTTTTTTATTTTAGTAATTAAAAGTTACAAGAACAGAGCTGTGTTCAGAAGTGAGTTTGTTGTCATTCATTGACAGATTAAAAGCAATAATAAAGCATGAAGCTTGTTGTTATGACATGTTACTAAATGTAACTACTCTATCGTCTCTCTCTCTCTGCCTATATAACCGTGGGGGAGAGGCATCAAATAACTGAAACCCTGGAGGACAGAATATAGTGTGATACAATAATAAAACAGGTTAATTTGTATTTTCATACACTTGTAATGTAATAAAAGTTCTACATATACCGCTATATCCCTTTTTTTCTTTGAAACCATTTTTGATAGGAAACTTGAAGTGCTGAAGACATGAAATAAAAATATTAAATGACAATGGCAAGATGTAATCGTGGTATTTTATTTTATTAATTTTTTTACATTTATGTTGCCATTGGTTTGTGAAGGTTAAAATATTAATTTAGAAGCTCAGTGTTGAGTTTACAATTGCAATTTCAGTAGCAAATGTAAATTTTATGTTTTAAGTAAAGTGCACTCTGTAAATTACAGTACAATAGATAATGTGTGAGCCAATGTGACCCTGACTACAATAGACAGCGGACAACCTTGGTGATGTTATGTGATTTGAGTACTATTACTTTCTCAACGTCATTTAATTTACTACCAGAACAACCAGCTGCGTTCTCCTGCTTGACATCGTAAGATATAAATATAACATACCATTAAAAATAGAAACCATGAACACTAGAAAGGCATGCTTGTGATCTATAATATTAACATCTATTAAATTTTCCAGTTAGTCAGTGCAGCTAATAATATTAGACAATACAAGTCATCCATTTTCTGACAGTTATCATTTTCAAAATACTTTGCTTGGGTGAAATAATCATAATTCCTACATGTGATATCAGACAAGTGATATTATCTATCTATCTATCTATCTCTGTCTGTCTGTCTGTCTATCTATCTATAGTAGAATAAGATTAGATTAGATTATTCATGAAGACAATGTCAACAGTCTTACATGAAATACAAAAACACAGAAATTACAGGAATTATGTTATCAAAAGATCACAGAAAAGATTTCACAAATGACAATATAGATATACACTCACCATACATTTTATTAGGGAGCCCTGTACACCTGTTCATTTATGCACTTATCTAATCAGCTAACCATGTAGCAGCAGCACAATGCATGAAATCATGCACATGCAGGTCAAGAGCTTCAGTTAAAATTCACATCAAACATCAGAATGGGAAAATGTGATCTTTTTGACTTTTACCATGTGGACAGTTGAAGATAAGAGAAATAAAATTACCAAGTCTTTTTCGTGTCTTCATCTGTCCAGTTTGGGTGAGCCTATGCCAATGAAACCCTCAGATTCCTGTTCTTGGTTGACAGGAGTGGAACCTGATGTATGAGCCCATTCACCTCAAGGTTCAATGTTTTGTGCATACTGAGATGCTTTTCTGCTTACCATGTTTGTAAATAAATATTATTTGAGTTACTATGTCTTTCCTGGCAGCTCGAACCAATCTGGCCATTTTCCTCTGACATTTCTTATCAGCAAGGTGTTTCCACCTACAGAACTGTCACTCAGTTAATATATATATTTTTACACCATTCTGTGTAACTCTAGAAACTTTTGTCTGTGAAAATCCCAGGAGATCATCAGTTTATGAAATACTCAAACCAGTCCATCTAGCCCTGACAACCATGCCACAATGATCAAAGTCACACTTTTTCTTAGGAACACCTGTACACCTGCTTATTTATGCACTTATCCAATCAGCCAATCATGTGGCAGTAGCACAATGCATACAATCCTGTAGATACAGATCAAGAGCCTCAGTTAATGTTCACAAACATCAGAATGGGGAAAATGTGATCTCTGTGACTTTAACTATCTGGACAGTCGAAGATAAGACAAAAAAAAAATCACCTGGTCTTTTTCTGGCAAAGACAACCATGCCATAGTGATCAAAATCACAGAGATCACACTTTTTCTTCACACTGATGTTTGATTAACTGAACATTAACATTAACTGGAAGCTCTTGACCTGTATCTGTTTGATTTTATGCATTGTACTGCTGCCACATGATTAGCTGATTGGATAACTGTATAAATGAGCAGGTGTCCAGGTATTCCTAATAAAGTAGACAGTGAGGTATATTAACTGTAAGGTAATTTGTAGCTTTTGGTTAAATTGTTCAATTAAACACAGTAAAAGATCCACACTATCCATATGGTGAAAGTAAATATTTATGGACTTCCTTGATTATAAAATTCCCCACTGCAAAATGCTGCCCAGTCATTCCACTTCCATCTAAGGGCCATGATCTGTCGATAGCATAGTGTGACAATTTATAACAAAAATCATGGACCCTTGAGCTTTGTCCAGAAGGATTAGGCAACTTTTCACACATCTTCTCATGACTACTGAAGGTCAGGGTTATTAAAAGTGCTAGGATATCCATCTCAGGCCATGTAAAATGTCACCCTCTGTTTTGGCTATGTTCATTTCAATTTTAATGATGCAAATATGACTCATACAGTTATCTTTATTGGGAATCTAACAGGAATACTGGAGAAAATATATACCCTTCAGTACTGTGCAAGTCTTGGGCACTCTTTTTCTTTTTTCTTTAAAAATATCTTAGATGATTATTTTATCACTTCTGCATTAGTGAGTCAGTGAAACAAATAAGTTTAAGCTGTCAGGTAATTTCTGCAAAAACAGAAGCAGGTACAACAGTCTTCAGACGATCTGTGGAAGATTCTCCAAGGTGCTTTGAAAAACTTACCAGCCAATTTCTTTCTAAAGCTAACAAATTGTAAATGAGATGACTGATGCATTTTTAAAAAGATAAGGGTTGTCACACCAAATATTCACTTTGTGTAATTTACTACTTTTTTAAAATGTTTTTTATGACTTTTGAGGGCATCTTTGCTTTACAGCATGTTTTGTATATATAATGCACACAGCACGTAATGAATATATACTGATCAGGCATAACATTAAAATGACCTGCCTAATAGTGTGTAGGCCCCCCTTGTGCCCCCAAAACATCTCTGACCTGTTGAGGCATGGACTCCTCAAGACCTCTGAAAGTGTGCTGTGGTATCTGGCACCAAGACATTAACAGCAGATCCTTTAAGTCCTGTAAGTTGCAATGTGGGGCCTCCATGGATCGGACTTGTTCATCCAGCACATCCCACAGATGCTCGATTGTTTCGAGTTCTGGAGAATTTGAAGGCCAGTTCGACACCTTGAACTATTTGTCATGTTCCTCAAATAATTTTTGCAGTGTGGCAGGGCACATTATCCTGCTGAAAGAGGCCACTGCCATTAGGGAATACTGTTGCCATGAAGGAGTGTACTTGGTCTGCAACAATGTTTGGGTAGGTTGTATGTGTCAAAGTAATATCCACTTGAATGCCAGGACCCAATGTTTCCCAGCAGAACATTGCCCAGAGCATCACACTTCCTCCGCCGGCTTGCCTTCATCCCATAATGCAGCCTGGTGCCATCTCTTCCCCTTTAAGCAACACACGCACCCGGAGCCCACGAGATGTAAAAGAAAACATGATTTATCAGACCAGGCCACCTTCTTCCACTGCTTCATGGGGTAAGGGGTCAGCATGGGAACTCCAACTGGTGTGCGGCTATGTAACCCCATATGCAGCAAGCTGCAATGCACTGTGTTCTGACACCTTTTTTTCATAGGCAGCATGAAATTTTTTAAGCAATATGTGCTACAGTAGCTTTTCTGTGGTATCAGAACAGACAAGCTAGCCTTTGTTCCCCACTTGCATCATTGAGTGGCGCACAGTGGTTAAGTGGTTAGCACGATCGGGTCACACCACCAGCGTTGGGGGTTCAAATCCCACTGCTGCTCTGTGTGTGCGGAGTTTGCATGTTCTCCCCGTGCTGCGGGGGTTTCCTCCGGGTACTCCGATTTCCTCCCCTAGTTCAAAGACATGCATGGTAGGCTGATTGGCATGTCCAAAGTGTCCGTAATGTGTGAATGGGTGTGTGAATGTGTATGTGATTGTGCCCAGTGCTGGATTGGCACCCAGTCCAGTGAAATAAATTACAGACTGCCTCTTAGCAGATTCCACCCCGAACTGCGTTAGGATAAGCTGTTCCCCAAAAAGGCAGAATTATCAAAGGGACAATTTATCTGAGTCTCAGCAATATGTGTATAATACCACCTAAAATGACATTCACACAGTTATAGCATGGGAGCGGCTGTGGGACATCAAGAACATCCCTGAACAAAGGGCTACGTGACTGTAATTAGCATTCAGAAAGACATCTGTTTCGATAATCCTATCACCTCACCATTTGGGATCACACCTGTAACAACATCCGTACTGTGAGAACAGAAAGTGATCACATAAAATGTGATCCGTAATTTACATTTAGAATGAAACTTCATTTACATTACATATAGAAAACCTGGTTTGAAATGGTATAAAATGTCTGTGTTGATATTATTCGGGGTTTACTTTGACTCTGACGAACCCAAAGTGCTTAATGTACATTGTTACTGCCATGTTGTAATAAAGTTATTCTTCTTTGAGATCTTCGACATCCTCTTCATTTTTTCTTGCACCAGGGTGTACCCTGCCTTGTGCCCGATACACCCTGGGATAGGCTCCAGGTTCTCCATGACCCTGAAGGATAAGCGGTATAGAAAATGGATGGATGGATGCATCAATGAGCCTTGGGCACCCATGACCCTGTCGCCGGTTCCTTGGTTGTCCTTCCATGGACTACTTTTGGTAGGTACTAACCACTGCATAGTGGGAACACTGAACAAGGTTTGCCGTTTTGGAGATGCTCTGACCCAGTTGTCTCACAATTTGGCCCTGGTCAAAGTCACTCAGATCCTTATGCTTGCGTATTTTTCCTGCTTACAACACATCAACTTTGAGAACTGACTGTTCACTTGCTACCTAATATTTCCCACCCCTTGATAGTTCCATTGTAATGAGATAATAAATGTTATTCACTTCATCTGTCAGTGGTTTTAATGCAATGTGTTATTCGTGTATAACTTGTCTCATAATCAGATATCAGTGTGATGGTCTGCAGTGAAAGATATGCATTATTAATTTTTTTCTTCTCTCCCTCTCATTATAATTTTCACCATTTACAGAAACTGAAATATTGTATATGTATAAGTACCCATGCTGAAGAGAAACTGCAGCAGGTTCTTTATTTTCAGAGGGTTTTTGCCCTAAACTAAGCTTAGCTCAGGAAAATGAAATGATAATTTCTTGAATTAAATGTACACACTGCAGCCTTACTTTGCACAGCAGCTTAATTAGCATTTATGTTTACCTCTCTGGGTAGTTTTAATAATAATAATAATAATAATAATAATAATAATAATAATAATAAAAATAATAATAATAATAATGTTACATTTTCATAGAGCCTTTCCAGAGCTCAAGGACACTTTACAATAGTAATACCATAATACAGAAACAATCATAGACAAAAACTAAAAGTGAAAAACAATGAACACAAAAATGAAAAACACAGTATAGATAGTACAGTCAGTGGCAGCAAAATGCATAGCAATAAATTAGGACAAATATCACTGAGAAAATAAATACGTTTTAAGTTGAGATATTAACTCAGAGATAGAAGTGATGCTGCGGAAAGTCAGAGGGAGTGAATTCCAGATCTTGGGTACTACTACACTGAAAGACCTGCCACCCATAGTAGAGAGATGAAATCTCTACTCAGAGAGGAGTCTGAACCCGTGAAGTGATTTAAATGTAAGCAGGATTATTTTACATTTAACGTGAAACGAAACCGGTAGCCAGTGCAGTTCAGACAGGATAGGAGCTGAGTGCTTGGTATGTGTAAGAAGTCTAGCGGCAAAGTTTTGAATACATTGCAACCTAGCAAGAGAATTAGCAGGTAAACCAGTGAGGAGTGCACTGCAATAGTGAAGACGTGAAGATATAAATGCATGAACCAGTGTTTCAGCGTCTTTGAGGCTAATGAAGGGATGGAGGAGAGCAATGCGATGAAGGTGAAAGAATTAGTGATGTGTTCTTCATGAACAATTCGTTCATTTTGAATGAATCTTTAATATGACTCGGGAACAATGAGTTCATTTTTGACCGTGCATGCGCTGCAACATCCCCATGGGATCTGTACCGGAGACTGAAAATATTAGTTCACCTCTCCAGTCTTTGGGTTCGAGTCGTTCGTTCTTCCGGTGACCGCCGCATAGGCAGTGCACCATGCAATACTGGAAACAGGATGAACGAATTACTTGAACCTGAAGATTCGACAGAATAATCATTTATGTTTCCAGGGAACAGACGTGACAAATGTGACGTGACAAAAGAAAGAACGACTCGGATCGGGAGGTGAACTGACAGACTGCATAGCCTGAAGACGCAGCTAAGCAATTAATTAATCATTTCTGTTTCTCATAATTCAGCCTCATAATTCGGCCTTGGCTGCATTAGCTGCATTAGCCTGTAATGTGTTGGGGAATTTAACATGTAGCATTTTAATTCTATTCTGCTGAAATGAACGAAATGACTCGGAAAAATTTTCCTTAATTTTGCTGAATGATATTCAAAGATACGAGTCAGTAAAATGATCCGAACTTCCCATCGCTAGAACGAATCCAATTTTAGAAACTGAGTTTATATGAGCTTCAAAGATGAGGGACGGATCCAAGAAGATGCCTAAATTTTTTACAGTACTAGATGATTTAATGAGAGTACAATGTCACAAGTAAGGTTATAAAGGATATTTTTTAGCAAGTGGTGGTGTTCCAATAATAATGATCTCAGTTTTGCTCATGTTCAGTATTAAAAATTTGGAGTTAAGCCATCCTTTTATTTCATTTACACATGTGGACTGAGTGGAAGCAGATCTACAAGCTTTGTAGATTTGAATGTCATCAGCATAAAGTGGTAACTTAAGCCGTGGTGGCGAATAAGTTTACCCAAAGGCATTATATATATAATGAATAGTAGAGGTTCAAGAACTGATCCCTGAGGGTCACCTAATTTCAGATATACAGTAGGCGACTGACAGTCCTGCATTGAAATGGAAAATGGTCTTATGTAAAAGTGAGCTGGAGCCGAGTTGTTTAGTATTACGATGTGTCATCAGGGAGAGGACTGAAAAAATGCCTCACTGACTCACTCATCAGGATACACTCTCATACCCCTTTGCCCACTCAGACACTCTTTTCTCTAACTCCATCCATCTACAAAGGGAGGAGACATTTGTTGGTGAAACCAAGGTTGAGTGTAAGGGACAACTGTCACACACACACACACACACGCACACACACACGTTGCTCAAAGTATTTATTACCTACACAACTCAGAGGTGCAGAGATATCAGGGGAGCACAGAACATTACACATCGAGGACAACACACAGGACAAAGAACAGGTAGGTTGTTTTCTCTATGCTTTCATTGGAAGATTAGTGACAGTCAAATTATGATTAAGAAGGAAAAATAATTAAGAAGGTTAACCTACCTCTGTGTGGGTCTAGGCTTTTTAAGAATATAAATAAATAAATAAATAAATAACATAGTGTAGCACTCAGGGCAGGTGGACCAGCTTTATTTTCTGTAATGCTCTTTTTGGATGTATATCTGCAGGTTAAATGAATTTAGCAACTGTGGACCTGTTAACAACCTCAAATAACCTTGAATGTGGTGTTGAAGTGAAGTTAGTATTCTCAAGCTTACATTGATTTACCCATAATTATGAGCATTTTATGAATCTTGTTAGACCACCTCTAAGTACCCAATAAATGTCTGAGGCATTCATTTGGCAGTCACACATACAGTCATTTAAGTTGTGGCCAGTAAGTTCATGTTCTCAGTTCATGTCCAACTTATTTCTCAGTTCATGTTTCGCGGTGCAGAATCTGAGAACTGGTCAGCTGGTATGAAGTCACAGAAGACGGTAATGGGGTGAAAGCTAACTATAGATGCGGGCAATAGATCAAAATGTTACACGGTATGGTAATGTGGGAGGTGTCTGAAATGCCTATGTCATGTATTATGCAATTTGATGTGCAGCCAGTTATTGCATTTAGTTACATGTGTAAGTACATGACGGATAGGACACCAATACATATATGGTGAAAGAGTTGGAGTTTACTAACGATCTAAGGCAGGGGTTCCCAAACTTTTCCAGGGCAAGGCCCCACAAATGGCATTAACAGTTGACCGAGGCCCCTCTTTTGCAAGATGTCTTTAAAACACATTAAAAATGCAGACTTCTGAATATATGCCCCTTTTTTTAAATTAATAATTACCATCTTACATCTTTACATCTTTACATTAGGAATTGATTGTGTGTGTGTATGTGGTTGTCTGAGAGTGAGAATTTATTTTTCACACCAAATTGTTGAGGCCCCCCGGCGCCCCCTGATGGCCCCCACTTTGAAAACCACTGATCTAAGGGACATAGCAAAGACCTTGTCCCTGTCAGTACAATGGGTTCGACTATATGCAGAAGGGAAGTTCATGGAAGCACAACTAATCATCCCTGGACAGGTGTGCAACACAAGATTTCACAATGCACTCTCAGACTAATGATAACTAAGCCAGCAGTCACTTGAAAAGAGTTGCAGGGTGATCTGAAAGCAGCAGGAATATCAGTTACACAGAGAACAATAAGCAATGAACTACACCCCAAACATCTCCTTTCCTACACCCCATGAAAATTTTACAAAGAAGCACATGTGCATCTAAAACATTTGGGCTGCGTTCAAAATCACATACTATGACAGTACCTACTGCAGTCGATTCAGTACCTACGGCACTGCGGTTGATAAAGTATGTACTGATCAGTATTTGTGTGTCATAAATACAATCCAGACGTACTACATCTGCCATCTTGGTATTGTTATGTGACCTACAACTTAAAATGAGCTGACGTGCGTCCTTCCGTCATTGTTGATTCTGACAGCTCTTCCGCGCCGGTCCTGCTCCCTTATGGTATGGAGCAGTGTCCATCCACGTATTTCTCGCCCACTCTTTTATGAATACTGACAATTCGGACATACTTCTCCTTTGGCTTACTGCTTTTTAGTTACTGTATAGTAGGGTAGTAGGGATATTTGGATGCAGCCTTGGACAAATCAGAACTCGTTTGGAACAAAATTCTCTGGCCAGATAAAACAGAAATAGAACTCTTTGGCAATAATTCAACTCATCATGTTTGGAGAAAGAAGGGTTGTGCGTATGATCCCAGAAATGGAGCTGGGAGCATCATGATATCGTGCTGCTTCTCGGCAAACTGGGGAAGTACTGGGGAACTACGTGTCATTGAAGGAATTATGAATGGAGTGATGTACCACACCACATTAGAGGAGAATTTAATCTCATTGGCCAAGAAACTGAATCTGGGGAGAAGATTCAACAAGACAATGATCCTAAACATGCAACCAAAACAACTGAAGAAGGCCTTGCATGGCAGACTGAAGGAATAAACCCCCTGAAACAAGCAACAACTGAAAGAGGCTGCGGTAAAAGCCTAGAAAAGCATCACAAAAGAAGAACACAACAGTTTGGTGATGTCAGTGAGTCGCAGGCATGATGCAGTTATTACAAGCAAGGGATATGCAACCAAATATTAAGTGTTATTTACTTCTATTTACTTATAGACTTATCTGTTCATATACTTTTGCTTGCCTAAAAATAGGGTAGTCTGATACAAAAGGTTCTATGTTCTATGTTGTTTAACACATCTAGATGTAAATACCAGGAAATGAAAGCAGAAATCCTAAACTCTCGTCACGTATCCATCTTTTGATCTCAAACCCAAATATTTCCAAATATTCCGGAGGGGACTGTAGTATTACATGACTAAACAAAAGTAAAATAAAATGACAAACAAATACACATCTTTTGCATCAAAAAATACAGTATAACCAGCAAGAATTCTCTTTGGTGTCAAGAGGGGCAAAATAGAGGGTCAAAGACCCTGAGGGTGTGCAATGATTTTATTTAGCAAAACATTATAAGGTCATTTGACTTATGCAGTTAACTTCCACACCACGTGTATTGCCCCATCGTAACAGCTGCAGCGCATACTGATGGGTAATTATGTTATGAAACATGGCTCTGATTTCTCACCACATCAAAAAAATACCCCTTTTCCTGCATACAGTACATCTTATCAGAGAGCTGGTTGGAGAGCCCATAATAGCATAGTCTGTCTCATCAAGTCTCCCTCAGTCGATATACAGCTAATGTAAGTTGTTGAACACTGTCTTTAGACTAAATTAATCTGTCATGAAAATAGATTAACTGATTACTTACTAAAAACATGTGATACTGGGTCAGGCGGTGGTACTGAGATGAGGTGTTGTGTAAGTTGGAATAGCCCACACCTCTTCCCCCTCCACAGGCAGCTTGAATTTCCGGCTGCTCTACTTGAGACTGTCAAAGGACACTGGTTCATTTTCAGGCATCAGCATTAGCCAAGAAACCTTAGCCATAGCCCTAAAAAGCATGTAGGACATACTACAGTAGATAAACTAGACACATTCAAGACAAATTATAATAATGAAATGACCATTTAATTGAAAAGGGCTGAAATAATAGTTGAATGTCTCATTTAAATACATAAATCTATTTGGAATTCTAAAATATGTAGATAATTTTAAGACAAATACACACCAACTGTATAATTGATAAAATCCTAAATGTTTTATGTATTAATACTATTTTAATTATACATGCAGTTTAGGAAACTGCACTCACCAAAAAAAAAAAAAAAAAAAAAAAAAAAAAAAAAGAAGAAGAAAAAAAAACCAGATCTTTTGCAACTTATATAACTCTTCACCCCTTATCTAAAGAAACCACTACAGAGACTTTCAAATCAGAGCTGCCATAAGCTTGGGTTTTACACCAGAGATATGCGCATGATGAGAAGTATGCCTTGTGAAGTTTTTATGTCAGGATCATCAACAAAGCCAATAGTACAGCAACAGAATGAGCTTTCAGTAATTGCCAAGTACAGTAAGTACAGACTATCGCCCAACTTACTATAAAGAAGATATCAGTGCTCAAGACTTGTCATCATCACATGCCAAGAGGAGACATATTGTCTGTGTCTGGTGGCATGTTTGTGTGTACTTGTGTATTTTTGGGAGAGATGGATGACTGGAGCTGCTGCTTTCTGTTTAAAATTGGACATAAACAGAAGGTTTTAGAATGGTAAATATTTAGAACAAAGAAAGTAAATGTTCAATATCTTGAATATATAAGGTTTTGCACAAACTTGTGGAGTCCATGCCAGCTGGAATGCACACTGTCATTAAAGGGGACATAACAAATAATAAGAAACTCTGAAACGCATATAAACATTTCAAACACTCTATTTTCCACTCATGGTATTGTCAATAATATAATTTGTAATGAAAATTGTTGTATAAAATTAGAATACAATAGAATGCAAAATAAAAGCATTTTCACTAGTGGTCTCAAATTTTTGGACCCCACTGTATACAACAAAAAAAGGAGAATTTTGAAACTGAAAACAAGCAAACCCAAAGAGAGTAGTTTTTACTAAAGGTGGAAATCAATTAATCAACCAATAAACTCTCTCTCTCTCTCTCTCTCTCTCTCTCTCTCTCTCTCTCTCTCTCTCTCTCTCTCTCTCTGTTCCAGTGGCACAGAAATCTTGAGTTTCAAAGAAATTTAAAGATTTAAAGATGTGGAAGAGATCAAAAGTTACAGATCAAACTGCCACAGGGCAGGGTGGTAAGTACAACCATGCACTCTGCAGTAGCACTATATCCACTACAGATACCTATAAGCTTTTACACATCCCCTGACAAAATGACAGAAATCTTAAATCAGCTTTTATGTGTTCCATCTATCTACTGTATCTGTCTGAAGTAGCCATGCAAGTTATTGGCTTTTCATCTGAAATTTTCAGAAAAGCTACCATCAACAGTTAACTCATCTCTCATCATTAAATCACCAAGAACATGCTTTTAGAGAACAACTATATTTACCTATAAGACTTACATCCATGTTGATGCAAAACATTTAGTGAATCAGCTAGTAATACAATTAGTAAAATAGTAAGTCAAATTTAATTTTGGATGAAATAGATGGACACGAGTTTATATGGGGCACAACCACCACAAATAACAGAAACACAAATTCTGACCTTTTCAGAGGTTTAGAGACAGGCATCTCAATTAAAAAAGTTTAATGTTCTATACTAAGTTACAGCAAGTTAAATTTGAAATGATCACCAAGACTCTACAGTATTTTAAAGATGTCTGGGTCAACAAGAATGTAACAGTAAAAGAAAAGGCATAAATGGGTTTAATCTTTATGTTTCATCGGTTGACTCTTCAATCAATTGTATGCTTTGGAGCACATCAATTATGTAAGCAATAAAATGTATGTGGCATGCTGTTATAGGAACATAATCAATGACAAGGTGGTGTGATGCTGCTCCAAGAATGCAGCCATATGCACAAAAAAAGAGTCCCTTAATGGGGCTTTAAAGGTAAATTGGATAATTAAGGGTTCAAAGCCACCTACAATGGTTCTTCATAATCTTTCTAACAGGGAAGCACTGTATTGTAGGGGTCTACAGTGAACCTTTAAGAGTTCCCCCAGAAGAATAACCAAAGAACCCTTAAGTGTTCTACATTTTATAAGTGTAAACACAGTTATTCTCTCACCAGGTACTCTCTTTTCTTCTCCCTCAAAGTTAATAAGACAAAAAATTATCATGTTACTGAAAAATCACAAAATGCAAACTCATCTGCTCTGCTCCCAATGCAGGAAAATGTAAATGACTAGCTTTACCTCTGAATGTTGCCAAACATTCACACTGTCTCTAATGTTAAATAAATTAACATAAATTATGTGTCTCTCTATGTTACCACCATACAAGTTCCTGTGAAATGGTTACTTAAACCATAGCATATTAATATAACTTTATAACCTATGATTTGTCCTGCAGTTGAGCTATGGTTATAGGCACTGTTATAGAAAATTAATAATCTTCTGACCATTCAGATTTAAGACTTCAACAGTGCTGTTGTATAAAATTGGCAGTAAATAGAAGCATATGATCCTATTATTCTTTTTTCAAACCACTGATTATGATAATTAATGACTACAATATATTATAGCACCTACGGCCTACTTGATGTCCAGCTCCTAACATATAGGCTTACTAATTTCTGCTAATATTCACTATTGAATGATGTGTAACATTATCTACATTATGCTTATTTCCTGTGCATTTTGGCAAAACTCCTTTTACATTCAATCCTGAATCCATGATTGGATCTGCTGGGGTTTTGTTGGCAGAGATGTTTAGTGTTTAGTGTATGTCATTTTTGTGTTTGTCCTAAATCCTGTTAAAGTAACAGCTCCTCAACTATGCTTTGTCAAGATTAACATATTCCTGTTCTCCTGCTGTTTTACTATCCTCTATGTTAAACCTCTATGTTATACCAGGAACAGAGAATCAGCCTCCCAAGAAAAAAGGTAAGGGAACTGAGTGATGTAAGGGAACTAGCATGGTACAGCCTATGAGCTATGAGCTATGTGTTGTTCATAAAAGAACATCTTGGCTGATATTATGTTATTCTAAATTATTCATATGAAAACAGCTGAATAAACATGAGATAAACATTTTTACTTGTTTGTTGATTAATTGATTTTACTTCTAAAACAAAACTAGGAAAGTAGGAAAAGTATAACTATTGAACATTTCCATTCCCATGTTCAGTACAAGTAAACAAAGTAGACGCCACACACCCACAACCAACAATTAACAAAACTCATAACAAATGTTGTCTGTCATATATGTAATTTCTTGTATTTTTTTATTTTGTGATCTAAATGACAAATTAACATGCCAACCTTGTTTCTCTTTATTTGTATTAAAAATGCACACAACTATTAATCTGTATTAGAAATATTGCAGTATATACAGAGTCTACCTATTTTACCTTCAAAGAATGTTTAAGAAAAAGAACTAATATTAAAACCATTCATTTACCAAGATGATGTATGTTCTATGGACCAAACCACAAAATTGAAGTTGTCATGTTATCCTTTATCTAATGTTTCAATTTTAATTTATGAGAAACTAAACATAAGTCAGCTGCAAAGTTATATTTTTCATATGGTTGTTCTTAGGTACCAAAAGGCGATCAAAGGTTCCTGGGGTTATGATTACACAGTATGTGGAGGAATTGCCAGAGGGGAAATCTACTCCTGATTTCACCCGCAAACCCATTGCTTTGACCATTCAAGAAGGTAAGGATATTGGCAAACTCAAATACAGTAATATACAGTAATATACACCAAATGCAGTATTATTCATTGAAATAATAATTAACCCCAACCCTAACCAGGAAAAACAGAACGAAAATGACAAATGTAATGAAAAAATAAAGTAATATTAAAATGATGGCTAATTCAGACATGAAACAAGCTAAAAGCAATGTGAATATTGAAAATAAAAATAAAACATTTTGAAAAATGAATTTTCTTTTTTTGAATATCATTTATTTGTGTGGAAGTACAGTAGTTGAAGTATAGGTGACCACAATTACAAGATTAATAGGTAAATAAATACAAAGAATGAATTTGGCAATTTTATAATTCAGTATGTCTGCATTCCAAAACGTGAAATATACACAGAATGCAGAAACATGTGCAGGACTTTCAGATCATGATCATCTCTGACACATAGCTGTTATTTACACAAGAGTATATTTTATTTTTAACACCAATTTAATTTTAAGAAACCATCACAGTAAACACTGATTCATTTTGACTGTGACATATTAGTGTATATGTTAATTAAAAACATTTATGAGTTTTCATTTTTCAATGCTTAGCATTTTCTTCTTTGATTATTTTTAAATGATATTTTTCCTGTTTAAGGTAAATTAGCCATCTTTAAAGCCAAAGTGATTGGAGAACCCAAGCCCACTGTGTCATGGAAGAGAGCGAAAGGAGAAATGAATGATCCAGAAAAGTTCCAGAACAAATATGACCCTGTAACTAATGAATATACTTTAGAGGTAGGCATACTATCTCACTAAAATTAGACAACAAACTCCAAACAAGACAAAATGGAATTTGTTATATATATATACATATATATATATATATATACACACTAATTCTACCTGAGACTACATCAAATATTGCCTTTGTCTCACTTATTACTGTTTACTGCTCTTTATAATATGTGTGTGCGTGTGTGTATATATATGTATATATATATATATATATATAACCAATAGGTTATTTTCTCCCTTTGCAGATACCTAAAGTAAGTGGTGAAGAAGCTGACACATACAAATGCTATGCTGTAAATGAGTATGGAAAAGCAGTCTGTACTGTCATCCTAAATATCATTGAAGGTACAGTACAGAATTTCAAGTAATATGGAATTTTGATAATGTGGTATTTCTATGAAGTTCTTTTTATTAACTTTTAATCATCTCCCATAGCACTATAACACATTTGTTTTTCTCTGTTGCAGTTGGATTCAAAAAGAGTAAAGAATTTAAAAAGACAGCCGATTGTATGTTGTAGAGCTGCTTCTTATCCATTTTTCCCTTATATTTCATTATTTAAAAAAGGATTTGCACATTTTAAAATATAATAACATAATACAATTTATACATTTAATTATAATCACAATTTAACTAAATAAGTCAGTTGAAAATGAATTTCAATAACCATCTAGTATCCAAGTAATGCTATTATATTATCCTCAATTACATTCCATTATTTTCAGTGGAGGATCCATCAGAGTTCAGAAACAAGCTTAGGAGAAGGTATTACCTTTGATATCTACAATGTGTAGACTATATTTTATTATATTATTTTTGCTAAATACTAAGCTTCCTGTTCCATCTGCAGTGTTGGCAAAAAGGTTGTTGAAAAAAAGGATGGAGAAATTGATGAGGCAGTGTGGGATCTGTTACTGTCTGCTGATAAGAAAGACTATGAGCGTATTTGTGCTGAATATGGCATCACTGATTTTCGTGGAATGCTGAAGAAACTGAATGAGCTGAAGAGAGAGCGAGAGCAAGAACAGGCCTTGGTACACTATGGTCATTTACTGCAAAACACCAAAATAAAGCTCTAATGCATAGTTACTCACATTGTTTGTCTAATATATGGAATATACTTTTGTTTTGTTTTTATTAGTTCATTCAGTACATCAGTAATCTGAGACACCTTGAAGTGAAATCAGAAAATTCAGCAACTTTTGAGCTGGACATGGAACTCAAGGACCCTAACAGTCGCATTTTCCTCTATAAAGTAATGACCATTTACCAAGTTTAGTGTTAACTATGTGACCAAATATGATGAATATGTATATGTTTTTGGCTCCAGTACTATTCTGATAAAGCAAATTTATCTACTTTTATGCTTAGGATGGTGTCATGGTTCCATACAGCAAAGATTCAGAAAGTGAGATGAAACACTACTTGAAGCAAGTTGGAAAAAAGTATGTGTTCACAGTGAAAAATCTTAGTCCCGAGGATGCTGGTATTTATCAAGTGGATGTGGAAGGAGTCAACGTCTTCTCAACAGATTTCAAGAGTATGTTTTAAGTACTTAGACAATGATTTCAAAAAGGAATTCTCACCAGCACATTAGCAGTTTGGGGGATTCCAAGTGCTCATTGTATGTCTCTATATTGTGTCATTCAGTCCCCCCTGTGGATTTTCTGGTGAAGATTCAGGAAGTGAAGGCTGAAGAAAGAGAAGATGCCATATTTGAGTGTGTGACTTCTCTACCTATGAACCAAATTTTATGGACACTGAAAAATAATCCATTATCTAATAGTGATAAATATGAGATTACCGTTTCTGAGGACAAAATGATTCACCGTTTGAAAGTCATTGACTGTATGCCTGTGGATGCTGGAATCTATTGTGCTGTGGCTGGCATAAAATCATGTAGTGCCTGGCTTGTGGTAGAGGGTAGGTTTCAGTCTACAATGTATTAATCACCAAAATATTTAGATATTAATTATTATTTTTATTTAATTAGTTTAATTTAAATTAAACTTACATGATACTGAGTAGAAGATACTCACAGCTACCTGTAAAATTGTGTCTTTTGCAGCTAATAAAGATCCTGCCATGAAAGGTAAAAAGACAGCCCGCAAGACTACACAGGCTGGTGGCAGTGGAGTTGACCTGGCTAAACTGGCTGCTGAACAGCAAGATAAAAACAAGAAGGAGATGAAAGATGCTATGGAAGCAGCTAAAAGAGCTAAGGCTGAGCAAGATGCTGCTGCAGCCAAAGCCAAAGCAGAAGCTGAAGATGCACTGGCAGCATCAAGGGCTGCTGCAGCTGCAAAAGCAGCAGCTGCTGCTCAAGCTGCTGAGGCTGCACTTGCGTCCGCTAAAGCTAAAGGCATATCAGAGAAAGATGCCAAAGCCCAAGCTGAAGCAGCGGCTGCAGCTGCAGCAGCAAAGGCCCAAGCTGAAGCTGAAGCGAATGCCAGAAAGTTGGCTGAGGCCAAGGCTATGGAAGCAGGGATGAGTGCAAATGACATTGCTAAGGCAGGAGCAGCAGCTGCTGCTATGCTTAATGAAAATATAGCTGCAGCAGAGGGACTTGGACTGGGCGGAGCAGGCATGGGTAGAACAAAGGGGGATGCAGGAGGTTCTGATCTTGCAGGAGGTGCCAATGCTACAGGAAGTTCTGGTTTTTCAGGAGGTGCTGATCTTTCAGGAGTTTCTGGTCTTGCAGGAGGTGCCAGTCCTACAGGAGGTTCTGGTTTTGCAGGAGGTGCTGGAGGTGTGGGTCAAGCATTGAAGGAAGGTGCTGATGCTGGGGCTGTATCTGGTGCTAAGTTTAAGAAGCATGAAAGAACAGAAATGGATGACACTGTCAAAGGTAAGGAACCATATAAAGATACATGCATTCCATACTCAAATTCCCTAGTCTGAGAGCTTAGAGATGATAATGTTTAACTGTTTACAGACATGTTATTTACCATAAATCTTATAAATATAAGTATAATTCTGTATTTAATGGCTATAACTGTAAGATTATTCACAAAAAAGAAAAACACTATCAAGTATTCAAGTATTAGTCAAATAATAATGAAAATGTATAGGGATATATTCAATGTATTGTAGTATACCAATATTATATTATGTAACCAATGTAACCAATATTATTTCTTACTATTTGCTTTCTTTCTGGTCTCCATCACTGTAATTTGTCTCATGTGCTATTGTTAGCCATTGTTTTGATGTGCCATGTGTTGTCTTGCTTAAATGTTCTGCTACATTTATTGTACAGCTGTTACTGTGTTTGCTTTCTTTGTTTAAGAATACACACAATTGAAAAGCTGGTCAAATCCCTGAGAAAAGTACAAAAAAAGGACTAAACACAGGGAAAATTATTTACCATTTACACTAATAGTTATGGTAGGAGAACCAAGTTCACCTGAAGTTGCCCCAGTAAAGCAAACTGGACAACCAGAACAGAGTGAGGAACAGCCAGAACAGGATGAGAAGGAGCCAGAGCAGACTGAAGAACAGCCAAAACAGGCTAAGAAACAAACTTGTGTCAGGCAAGGCCCACTACTGCCAGACACAGTTACTGGTAAGAGTCTGGGTTAAACATTAACTTAATCAATATAGTATAATTAAATAGGACTCAAGTGAAGCCATCATTAACTCTTTAATATATTAGCATTTTAACAATGGTGTTGAGGTGAATTACTAAGTGAATGTTGCAGAACATAAAAGATAAAGTTTTAGAATTCAGTCACAATACATGCTTACTAATCATGCTGAGGAATTTTAAATGATGATTAAATTCAAAACTAGTATTGTTTGAAATTGACAACATTAATCATGCACTTATGTATTTCTGGAACCTCTTCTTCTTCTTCAAAAAGTAATGTACACTTTGTGGATGGTGTCGCCATTCCCCTCAACATTAACACCATCCATTACATTCCTAATTGATGCATGTACAGTTTTTATCACACCATCCACAGAATTACGTACTGTTGTTTAGTGTCTTGTGCTCTACTGTGTCCTTTTGTGTCCTTTATGTGTACATACTCATTTGCTTTGTGTCTGTGTCATTTGTTTGTCATTGTGTCAATCACATGTTGTAGTTATCTGTGCTGAGAAAACTTAATTTTCACCTGATTTAGCTAATTAATTCTTCATAAAACAACCTAATTAGTTTTCAAAGGTGATACAAATATTTTTAACAAATACAGTGGTGCTTGAAAGTTTGTGAACTGTTTAGAATTTTCTGTATTTCTGCATAAATATTACTTCAAACATCATCAGATTTTCACACAGTTCTTCAAAGTAGATAAAGAGAAGGCGATTAAAGGATCATGCAACCCCTCTTTCAGCTCGAGTCCACCTCACAATATTTTTGAAAATGGCTGTGATGAAGAGGGGAGGAGGAGTGGGCGTGGCAAGGCAAGGCAGGGGAGGAAGAGGGGGGGCGAGCATGCCAACTCTCACTAAAAATCAGAGGTAACGTGTGAGGAATTGTAAGATTTTTGTAGCTGGCAAAGTCCAATGAAATACATTGACTACCGTCTGCTTTTTCCCTTTAAAAGTAACTGAATTCCCTGTTACATATATTAGATTAATCATAATTTCATATAAATGTACATATACAATTATATACAATTATTATTATTATTATTATTATTATTGTTGTTGTTGTTGTTGTTGTTGTTGTTATAAATGTATTAAAATATATTTATATACACACTATAAATGATGTTTTAACACGTTTCACAATGGGGGTATACTTTGGGAGTAGCAGCATGGATAGGTGATCAGATTGACCAAGGTGGGGGAGGATGATGACTTTATAAGCATCAGTCACATTAGTGTAGTTACTAGTGTAGTTATTAGTGTAGATCCAAAGTATTGTCACCTCCTGTGGGACAGGAGACATTTTGGGAAAAATCTGGTAAGTGCAATCCTTAGCTTGGTGTGATTGAAATCGCCAGCAATAATAAATTACATGCGATTATGGCGCATGTAAACTCACGCGGTAGATAGAAGGGTCAACACTTAATAATGAGGTACTCAACATCATCAGAGTGTCTCAGTAACGACAGTATCTGTACACCAACCTCTGTTTACCAGAGTCCACTGCTGTTCTGTCAGCTCTGAAAAAGTTGCATCCCTCTTTCTCCCACGTGCTGGAAAAGCATCACGTGCTGTCATGAATATTTAAGAGACAGCATCTTCTCATACAATAAGAACACACAGTCTCATGAATAATTATGAGACACCAGCACGTCATTGAAGTACTATAGTACATAGTACTGCCTGTGATGTGTGACAAGATGTAGATTTTAACCCAGAAGACGAAAATAGCAGAAGAAAGCACAAAATTAACCAGTTTTCTACTACAATTAACATTAACAGATGCTAACGTTTTCTTTTATGATGTGTGAAATGAACACTGCTGTTAAAATCTCAGAAAATGTAATTTAGTGTTTCATGACGCTTTAAACAAATGAAACAAACATATTATATTTGGTCACATATCTACTGAGGAAAATGATCCAATATTACATATCTGGCAGTGGCAAAAGTATGTGAACCTTTGCTTCAGTATCTGGTGTGACCCCCTTGTGCAGCAGTAGTTGCAACTAAACATTTCCAGTAAACTGTTGATCAGTCCTGCACATCGGCTTGGAGGCATATTATCCCATTCTTCAATATAGAATGGTGGGTTTCCTCACATTAACTGCTTGCTTCAGGTCCTTCCACAACATGTCTATTGTATTAAGGTCAGGACATTGACTTGGCCATTCCAAAACATTAACTTTATTCTTCTTTAACCATTCTTTGGTTGAACAACTTGTGTGCTTAAGGTCGTTATCTTCCTGCATGACCCACTTTCTTTTGAGATTCAGTTCACAGACAGATGTCCTGACATTTTACTTTAGAATTTGCTGGTATAATTCAGAATTCATTGTTCCATCAATGATGACAAGCCGTCTTGGCCCAGATGTAGCAAAACAGGCCCAGACCATAAAACTACCACCACCATATTTCACAGACTGGATAAGGTTCTTATGCTGGAATGCAGTGTTTTCCTTTCTCCAAACATAACCCTTCTCATTTAAACCAAAAAGTTCTATTTTGGTCTCATCCATCCGCAAAATATTTTTTCCAGTAGCCTTCTGGCTTGTCAATGTGATCTTTAGCAAACAGAGGGGCAGCAGTGTTCTTTTTGGAGAGCGGCTTTCTCCTTGCAACCCTGCTATGCACACCATTGCTGTTCAGTGTTCTCCTCATGGTGGACTCATGAACATTAACATTAGCCAATGTGAGAGAGGCCTTTAGTTGCTTAGACATTACCCTAGGTTCCTTTGTGACCTCGTGGACTATTACATGTCTTGCTCTTGGAGTGATCTTTGTTGGTCAACCACTCCTGGGGAGGGTAACAATGGTCTTTAATTTCCTCCATTTGTAAACAATCTGCCTGAGTGTGGATTGGTGGAGTTTTAACTCTTTAGAGATGGTAACCTTTTCCAGCTTGATGAGCATCAACAACTCTTTTTCTAAGGTCCTCAGAAATCTCCTTTGTTCGTGTCATGATACTGTACACTTCCACAAACATGTGTTATGAAGATCAGACTCTGATAGATCCCTGTTCTTTAAATTAAACAGAGCGCTAATTCACACCTGATTGTCATCCCATTGATTGAAAACACGTGACTGAAATTTCACCATCAAAATTAACCGCTAATACTAGAGGTTCACGTACTTTTGCCACTCACAGATATTTAATATTGGGTCATTTTCCTCAATAAATAAATGACCAAGTATATATTTTTGTCTAATTTGTTTAATTGGGTTCTCTTTGTCTACTTTTAGGATTTGTAGAATCAGATGAAGTTTTAGGCCATATTTATGCAGATATATAGAAATTTCTAAAAGGTTCACAAACATTTTATCACCACTGTATCTTAAGATACTCTCAAGATTGTTCAGCAAACTTTCAAAAGAAAAGATTTGATAGCATAAATACTTTGTTTCCTCCCCTTTCCATGTATCATTTTTGGAAAGTTTATATTAGTGTGAAAGCACAGTGTTTGTCTGCATTTCTGTCATTGTTATTATCACTGTTTAAATGTTATTTGTTTGTAATGAGTTCTTTATAATCTTCTCTGCTGCCATCTATCTTCTAAATGCTCATCAAAATTCAATCAAATAAAATAACTGAAGTTGGAGGCAACCCACATGGTAACCCGAGCAGTAACCCAGGTCATAATCCAAGTGGTAATCCGGGTCATAATCCAAATGGTAACCCAGGACATAATCCAAGTGGTAATCCAGGTCATAATCCAAGCGGTAACCCGGGTCATAAACATGGCAGTAACCCTGGTCATAATCCAAGCAGCAACCCAGGTCATAATCCAAGCAGCAACCCGGGTCATAACCCAAGTGGCAACCCAGATGGTAAACTAAATGGTAATCCAGATGGCAACCCAAGTGGCAATCCAGGTGGCAATGGTGACAAACCCGAGGGCAGCGAGGGGGCTCCGCCTGATGGTGAGGCCACTGAAGGCACAAAAGAAGATTTAGCCGCGGCTGGCAAGCACTCAGGCTGCACAAGACAAGGTCCTCTGCTTCCAGAGGCAACCACTGGTAAGAAATGGTAAAGGCTGCATCAAAAATGCATGGAAGAAATATTTTAATAGAAAGTCATTTTGGACAGTGGATTTGCCATTGTTTTGTAGGCTATAGAATATCAGTGTCCGCCACTGCTGGGCTATTGGATCTAATGCTTATGTTACATCACTGACCCTTTATCCCGTTGAAGTCTGTCTCTAAATTGAAGTTGAATTTTGAATTGAAAAATTGACACAATTGAAGTTGTGTCTCTAAATTGTTTGTTGTGAAAAAATGTCTTGATGTGCAAGTGTTTGTGTGTTCATATTGAGTGCATTGTCTTTACCAAGCTTGCCTAAATTAGATATATACATCCAGGAACAAATGAACATAGAAGCAAATGCAGTGGTACACTGGTACAGGACACTACTGCATTCAGGTGAAAATCGAAACAAGCACATTAAGAGCCCTTTTTTTGAGAACAGTGAGAGAGAATTTTTTTTATGCCATTGAGACAACAGTAAATGATCATTGAATCATTTACAGTTGTAAACAGAATTTTTGAACTGACAGACCAATGATAAAAAAATTAAGACACAACAAGCAGAAAGCAGAATATTTCATATGTTGGTGTTGTGTTAACTATATTTGTTGTTGATACAAGAAGACAATTTTCAAGAAGAAGAAGAAGAAGAAGAAGAAGAAGGTGATGATGATGATGATGATGATCCTGGCAAAATAAAAGTACAAGAATCCTGAACCTCATCATCAAGACATGGATATCATGACATCTGGAAAAAGTCAACAAAGATGACAGACATCTCTCTGGCAATATTAAATCTGTTTGTGAACAAATTATTATTGTAAAACTCCTGTCTTAAATTCAAACATGTATTTTATGCATTAAAATACATGATGTTGGTAACAAAATGTAAAATAACAAGCTGAATACATGTTTTATATGAGGTAAGTACTATCATACTACCATTATTACAGACAATATGATTGATAATAAGATGTGCCCAAATGACTTGTAGATCCTGGTGTTCACTTCACTGCTGGCCTGGAAGACTGCAGGACTATTGTAGGAGAGGCAGCTGAGCTGGTCTGCAAACTCAGCAGTGCAGATTGTAAGGTGCTCTGGTACAAAGATGGAAAAGAGGTATGGTAGGGCTCTCTTGAATATAATATCTAAAGGAACAAAAAAAAATGTTGAGAGATGTAATAATATAGCATTAAAAGAATAATCATGCATCCCCATAGAAAGGTTAAACACTGTTTGTAACCACAGTAATCTATTAACATTGTAGGTCCTTTGAGCAGGAGCCAGAATAGTCTCTATAAAAGATGTAATAAGAGATTGTTTTACTTTATTTTATAGATTTCTGATTCTACTGAGGGTATGACTATCAGCAAAGATGGTGCTACTCATAAACTGAAAATCCACAAAGTATCAGAGGAGTTTGCTGGAAAATATAAATTAGAGGCTGATGGTCGTAAAACTGAGGCTATGATACTTGTTGAAGGTGTGTTTTAAATACTAATCTGCCTATCTTTTGTATTATACACCTGAATATTTTTTAACCTTTAAGATGTATTTATTTCCCAGATCCACCAAGATTTGCTACAAAAGACCTTGAGGAATTTGCCAAACCAAGAGTGGTCAAAAATAATCATAAAGCTGAATTCAAAATACCATATATTGGCTGTGAGGCCACTAAAATACAATGGTATAAAGACGGCGAGGAACTTACAACAGATGCAAACTGTAAGATTGGAACTACTGAAAACAGCTGCCGTTTGTCTCTCAACAAACTACAGCGCAAAGACACAGGGGAAATTAAAATAAAAATAAAAAATGAGTTTGGCACTATTGAAGCAACTACTAATCTAGTTGTTCTTGGTAAGCCAATCAAATTAAGGTTTCTTGTACTAGATTTTGTTTTCTGCATTTACATCTAATATATATTATTGATATCTAACAGACAAACCCACTCCACCTCTTGGACCTCTTGAGATAGTTGAAGCTTCCTTGAACTGTATTGAGATCAAATGGCGCCCACCAAAAGATGATGGTGGCTGCCCTATCACTCATTATATCCTTGAGCGTAATCAAGTTGGACGCAACACCTGGAAGAAGATTGGACAGATTCCTGGGGAAGCCCATTACAAAGACACTGATGTGGATCATGGTAGAAGGTACTGCTACCGCATCAGAGCTGAGACCTCAGAGGGTATCAGTGAGGTAATGGAGACAGAAGACGTTCAAGCTGGGACTAAAGGTGAGATTGTCATTTCATTTGACAATAAAAATCTCTGAAGTTAAAATCCCTTTCATTAATAAAAACATACGAAGCATAAGAAACATTATTCACTTTTTCAGCATATCCTGGCCCACCATCTGCTCCTAAAGTGATCAGTGCCTTCAAGGACTGCATCACCTTGTCATGGACCCCTCCAAGTCACACTGGAGGAACCAACATTCTGGGTTACAACCTTGAAAAATGCAAAAAGGGCAGTAACGTGTGGAGCCTTGTACATCCACCAGAGGAACCAATCAACAGTTTGTTGTTTCCTTTGTCAAATTTTACTATTTCACTCTTAGCCAATAATATCTTTATTATAATGCCTTTATTTATTTTTTCTCAATTCCATTGTCTTCTGCAGGCAAGAAATATGCTTGTAAAGATGTTGTCCAGGGCATGGAGTATGAGTTTCGAGTTTCTGCTATCAACATATCTGGAGTTGGTGAACCAAGCGCACCATCAGAGTTTGTGTTTGCTAGAGATCCTAAAAGTAATTCAAATTAATCTGCTCAATCATTTAAAAAGTATAAAACAGTCTAGTCTCTTACAAAGAAGTACAATTAAACTTTTGCGCATGTATTCATTTTTGTGCACTAACTTTTACCTCTGCAAATTTTCTAAAATTGCACTAGCTTTTTCATTTGTTTCTGCCTCTGGTATGTGATTTTTCCCCTTGCCAACAAAAATTACATTATCATTATCTCTCCCCTTTAGAACCTCCTGGTAAAGTAATTGACCTTAAAGTAACAGGCTCCACATATAACCATTTGTCCCTTTCTTGGACAAAACCAAAAGAAGCAAAGGGAGAACAGGATGAAGCTAAAGGATATTTTGTTGAAATTAGACCTGCAGAGAGCACAGAATGGAATCGCTGCAATACCAATGCCATTATCATGACCTCCTACACTGTAAAGGGACTGAAATCAATGGCCATGTACTGGGTGAGAGTGATAGCTGTGAATGAAGGTGGAGCTGGAGAACCTCAGGAGCTCAATAACTATATTCTAGCTATGCCTCCTCCTGGTAAGTCACTGGATGGAAATAATCTATTTTACATATTTCTTCATTATTTATTCTGTTAAACGTAACTAACTTTCAAAAAGTACTTGAACAAATAGTAAAAAATACTACAGAAATATCTTTCTTCTGATTTTGAATCTTGTGCTTCTCTTTCCTTAGTGAGACCAAGGTTCACAGATGCCAGGATAAAGAGCTTCATGATAGTCAAAGCTGGAAACTCAGGACGATTCACTATCAACTATGTGGTAAAAATCAATTTGTTGTTTCATAAAATATTAATAAACATGAAAAACAAAAATAAATTATCTAAAGGTTGATTAACTTAAAGCATCATTTAAATATTATATCCGTAGAACCCAATATCAAAAGTCCATTCAAAAGTACATTCAAATCCAAAGAGTATTTTAAGGATAAGCTAACATGGATTACTGTGCAAGTGTACAGAGCTTAATATGACATTGGTGATAATGCTGTTTAGAGTGTTTAAATGACAAAAGAATGCACTGCATGCCTTGTCAGGCTTCTCCATGGCCTGAGGTCATCTGGCTTAAGGACAGCATTCCTGTCTCCAAACGTGTCACTGTTAGCAATGCTGAAGGACGCTCTCAAATCCTGATTCCATCAGCTGAGCGCTCTGACAGTGGAATCTATACCATTGTAGTAAAGAATATTGTCGGCCAAGAGACCTTCAGTGTTGAGATCAGAGTCACAGGTACACTTCCATAATTCTCTACACATTTGCAGACATATTTGTATATACTTTCTTGTTAATATATGTACACATTTAAGTAATAATCAAAGTTACATATTGGCATTTTCTTGTTTTATATGATTTTCTAAACAATTCCATAGTCAACTCCAGAATTATTGGCAAACATCAAACGAACAGGCAAAAAGCCATTGTAGAAAATAAACATAACACACAATAATTCATACTTTCTACTTTCTATCATTTGGAGAGAATAAATAAAGAAAATTATTCTCATAAAAGCAATAAGAATAGTAACTCTCAAAATATGTCAAAATGATTGAAACCCCTAAAGAAAATGCTAAACAAAAACAAATTCCCATATTTTTAAAAAAAATTACTTTCTAAATTGCTGTGATCGTCATGTTACGTTACTCATGTGATTTTTGACCGTTCTCAACGATTCTCTTTCCCACTCAGCAGCGTGTCAGTTGACCGGTGTTCTGTCAATTTGTCCTACCTTGTCAGATTTTCCTAACATATCGCTATATCTATATATTATAGCTATATCTATCGATCCATCCTACCATATCGAAAAATCCTAGTGTGGGTTTCTGCTTTGTGTTTGTGACTACATAAAATAATTCAGTATAACTTTGCCAAAGATTCTTATTAGGCAATGGTAGGATGATTTGACAGTGAAAAAAACCCTATCAGATTGTCCTACCAATATAAAATAAACACGTGGTATGATTTTACAGTGCAAAAATGCTTATGAGATTGAAATCCATGCGCAAGTATTATAAATGAACAGAAATAGTCAAAAACTTACCTTACATGAAGAAGTCCACGCGCAAGTAGTAAAAAATTATAGGCGTGTTGTTCAGAGTGACAAAATGACGCAATATTGATGTGCATATGCGCAGTAAGCCCTGGTAGGGCAATCTGACAGATGAAAAGATTGTTAACAACGTAGAAGTAGGTGCAATGTTTCTTTCAGATGAAAGAAATTAGTTTTTATCTTTACAAGAAACCCTTTCACAAGGATTTCAAAGGAAAAAAGGATAAAGGAGCTTGGACCAGATCGACCCAGCTTACAAATTAAGCAGCAGTCAAGTGATCGCGGATACGCTTACACCCAGGGTTTCACCGGCACTTGTTATGACAACCGTAGTTGGCTAGCTGGATGCAATGTAAATCATGCAGTTTATTGTTTTCCTTGTTTGCTGTTTCAAAGTCCTGGTATCGAAACGTTGTGGACAACGAAGGGGGTACGAGACTTAAAACATCTTTCTGAAAAATGCAAACGGCATGAAAGTAGCCGCAGCCATCATGACAATGCTGTGAGACTACAGTTTTTTGGGAAGCTTAGCTTTTCTGAACAGCTAGATGAAGACTACAGCATTGACATTGACATTTTTGCAAGGGCAAAAATTATTTTCAAGTTGTACTACTTGCCACTGTTTAGGCAACATTACAGTGTTTTTTTTTTTTTGAGTGATTGCAGTTTTTTAAACGATTACCTTGATTACTTTATTACTGTTAATAAGCCCACATTGAACTCAAATTTACTGATTCGTGGTTTTTGGCTAAGCAGTGGTGATACATTGTTATATCACTGGTTAAATGGCTATTTAACAATTACATACAGTTCCACATTAATAACTGTCTGATTTTCAGTTTGTTTGCACCCTTCCCAAAATATTTAGCACCAGTTGCCACTGCTTAATTGTCTTAGTAAGCTGCTGGCCCACTTTAAGCCAGCAGAAGAGCTTGGTATTGAAGATATTCCCTCAGTTGGTATTTTGTTGATGCTGGAGAGCTTCAAAATCTCCCAGACAATACATCCAAATTGATACAGAAATAACAGCTAAAAATCTAAATATATGTATCACAATATCACAGCCAGTGCAGGTAATTCTGAAGTTGACTGTACATTTCAAATACATATGAAAACATATATTGTACCTACATGTCTCCATAGATGAGCCTAAGCCTCCAGGGCCTGTGGAACTAGAAGAGAATGTACCAGGCACTGTGACAATCACTTGGGTGGCCTCACCAGATGAAAAACGAGATGATCGTCTGCACTACATGGTGTCCAAGAGGGACTCCGTTAAACAATCCTGGCACACAATGGCTGATGGCATCTTCAACAACAGGTTCACAGCCTGCAACATCATGCCAGGGAGAGAGTACCAATTCCGTGTCTATGCCAAAAATGACATGGGACAATCTGCTCCCTCTGAATCGCCAAAGTGGTTCATTGCTGAAAAGAAAGGTTTGTAATGAGGCTCTGTTACAATCCTATTTAATTCTATTCTAAATTTAATAAGTTTTTCGAGGCAGTGATATACTGTGATATTTTCTGTTTCAGTTAAAAAAACAAAACAATGATATTTAAGGACCTCTTCTCAGAGGCCTATACAATTCTTAAAGGCTTGCATATACTATACTCAAATGTGCATTCATAATGTAGTGCTCTGTAGCCCTAGGGCAACAGAAGGTAATTCTGTTACCCAAAAAACTATTGCTGCTCACATATATTTAAATTTTAGTTAATATAAATGTTCACTGGAAGTTGGCCATATACAGACCAGTGACAAAATAATGAAAAAAAAAAGTGGCTCTGTTTTGCTCTGAAGCCATTTTCCTGGCATGGTTTGGGTGCACTTCCTTTTTAATACCCTTCTACCAGACATGCAGCATCCCTTCTCAGCACAGCAAATTACCTTTAATCCTCCACACGGTCGCTATTTCTGCCAAGCAAGACATGACATATATAAATACCCATGCTGAATCTGGTTACCTTTCTTACCCAGGTACCATGAGAGCTGAGCCAGTACATTTGAGTGAGTGCAGAAAATAAAATGCTACAGACCAACAATTAATCAAACAGTCACTTTGATATCCTGATTAATGCCCCTGGCTTCTACTGGCACTGAAATCTTTATTAGTAGTGTGTGTCTCCCAAACTTTTTCACTCCTTCCAAAAGTCCTCTGGCAATTTAACGTTTCAGATTTATTAAAATTTTATTTACCCAGAGCAACTGTTTCTTATCCCTGTGAAGCTTTATCATACATTTCATCTACTATGTGATCCTAGTAAAATCTTCTAGTTGGGGCTAATTTCAGTGTAGAAAGACATTAAAACAAACTTGCCATGTCTTATGCTTTCTTTCATACTTTTATGAGAGTGTCACACACATTTTAACATCAAAAGATCATGATTTCGTTGTAAAATTTTTCCTCAAATTGTGAGTAGTATTTTACTACTATTAAGTCACCACCTGATAAGGATGAAATGAAATGCCAAAACATTATTAGGATTGAACAGATAATGTGTTCTAAATGGATACAAATACAGATACAATTTTTTTTTTTTTTTACGAGAAGGGTTCATGGGAATGGGATCTTGTGGAAAGCAATAAAAAGTCACCCAAGAGGGAGGTTTTACTTTCATGTCAGTGGTCAAGTGAGTGGTCAGACATGAAGCTTGCGAGACAAAGACCAAATTGTGTGGTGTATTTACATTGATAATTTATGACATTACAGTGCTGGCATTTCTACCTCAGTTTCTTCCACTGTTTACAGGGGCATAATGGTAGGGTTCATAATTAGGCCACTTCTGATTTAAAGTTGAATACAGAGAATACAGTGGAAAAGTGCTATTGGAAAGGACGGTCACTGCAAATCAGTAAAAAGTTATTCTGAAACATTTCTAGATGTTGTCTTAACTAGGATGATAATGTCTCCATGTACAGGGTGCATGGACTAACTGAATGGTTTAATGAGTATGTAAATGATGTTAATCATATGCTATAATGCACAGAATCTGTGCTGGAGGCTTGTGGTGATCCATTTTCGTTTATGACATTTGGCAGATGCACTTATCCAGTGTGACTTACATTGATCTCATTAAGGGCCTTTCACAAGGGCCCAGTTGTGGCAGCTTGGCAGTGCTGGGATTTGAATCACAACCTTATGATCTGCAGTATAATGTTTTTTTGTGTTGTTTTTATCGCTGAGCTACCACTTACAACAACTCTTTATACTGGTTTTACTTTAACTTGTCACCTCCCTGTGGTTTTGTCTTTGTGAGATATTAACAGTTGTCAGTGAAGGTAGTTTCATAAGTGTTAAGGATCACTGTTGAAAACATGAAGTTTCATTTGTCTCCTCTAGAGAAGTACATTGTAACCCTGCCTGAGTCAAAACACTGCAACCTGGAGGGTCCTCCTAAATTCCTAGTGCCCCTGAAATTGCACTCAGCTCCGCAGGGCTATGAGTGCTACATGAGCTGTGCTGTGAGAGGCAATCCCACCCCACATGTCACATGGTACCGCAACAACATCAATATCAACACAGACACCAACTACTACATCACCAACACGTGTGGTGTCTGCTCCATGCTCATCCTGATGGTGGGTCCCAAAGACACAGGAGAGTACAAGGTCATTGCTGAAAATCCATTAGGTAGAGCAGAGTGCTCCACCAACCTGACAGTCAGAGGTAAATCTCCCTTTCTCACTACATGTTACAGTTTATGGCACCACCTACTGCAACTCAAAACCATTATCAGTCACAGAAGCAGATAAGCTAAGGACCATCTCACCACAAAGAAGCAATATATTTACAACGCGGTTTCCATCAGTGCACAACATATTAAATCTAACTACAGTGAAGTGTAGTGAAGGCCCTTTGCACCTTTCTTATCACAACAAATTACATCTTACCAAGTGGAAATATCTTGAATATACTCAAATTTAGCTAAAATTTAATATGATAGGATTACTATAAACCAAATATAAGATTATTAAGGTTATTTCTAGCTATTTTTCTCATTTTAAGCTTGAAATGCTCTTGTTTTATTGGCAGATAATTTGCTAATGTTTAGCATTTGTTTCTAGAAAGCAGAAAAAATAAATAGTGAAAACTGAAGCTTGAAATTAGTCAAAAGAAAATCTAGAAATAGGTTTAATAATCTGATATTTTGTTTATTGTAATCTAATAATAGACAATACTAGATACATACAGCATGACTATATTCAGGATATTTTCACTTGCTAAGATGTTGTTGTTGTTTGTTTAATTGTTTGTTTGTTTGTTTGTTTTGCAGTGCTAAGATTATAGAATTCTTTTTTTTTTCTCCCTGGAAACATGCACTGAAAATAAGGATATTTTGGCTAAGGAAAATATATTGAATATGGGGAAATGTATCGAATATTTCTTGTAAGATTATTCTAAATCAAATACAGTGGGGGAAATAAGTATTGAACGAGTCAACATTTTTTTCAATAAATATATTTCCAATGAGGCTATTCACATTAAATTTTCACCACACATCAGTATTAACTCAAGAAATCTGGAAATACAAAGAATTCACAACATTAAAGTCCATAAATAAAGTTATGTGTAATAAAGTGGAATGACACAGGTCTCTCCCAAGACCTTCGGAAACTTATTGTTGCAAAACAGATTGATGGAATCGGATACAGACGTATTTCAAAACTTTATCCACCATTATCCGCAAGTGGAAGCAACATCACGCTGTCATCAACCGGCACACAGAAGCTCCTCACAGGATTTCTGACCAGGGACTCAGAAGAATAGTCAGAAGAATAGCCCAAGCACCAAGGAACACTCAGAAAGAGCTCCAGAATCACTTGGAGGCAGCAGGTGCTATCGTCACAGAGAAAACGATAGGCAGTGCATTCCACCGCCATGGCCTCTATGTACACTCACCCCGCACAACTCCATTACTAAAGAAAAGGCATGTCAAAGCTCGGTTAAAGTTTGCTACTCATTTGGACAAGCCTATGAAATACTGGGATAGTGTAGTCTGGTCAGACGAGAACAAAATTTTACTTTTTGGCTGTCATATTACACACCATGTTTGGAGAAGAAATGGCACTGACATCACCCTAAAAACACTATGCCAACAGTGAAGTGTGGAGGTGGAAGCTTCATGGTGTGGGGCTGTTTTTCATCGCATGGTACTGGCAGACTTCATATAATTGAAGGAACGCTGAATGGAGCACTTTACTGGGAGATTATTGAGAAGAATCTGCTGCCATCCACCAAAATGATGAAGATGAGACGTGGGTGGACCATCCG
The DNA here is from genome assembly GCF_023375685.1 of Ictalurus furcatus. NCBI lineage: Eukaryota > Metazoa > Chordata > Actinopteri > Siluriformes > Ictaluridae > Ictalurus > Ictalurus furcatus. The sequence continues at coordinate 20,816,954 of NC_071265.1, read as the reverse complement.
GCAGGACAGTGATCCAAAGTATACAGCAAAGGAAACGCTCAATTGGTTTCAGAGAAAAAAATCAAGATGTAAGAATGGCCCAGTCAATCACCTGACTTGAATCCAATTTAACAAGACAATATGTTTAGAAGAATGGGTCAAAATCACACCTGAATACTGAAGCCAATTAATTTCTTCATACAAGAAGCATCTTGAAGCTGTCATTACAAACAAAGGCTTCTCCACTAAGTATTAAATAAATTTCAGTTAGTGTGTTCAATATTTTTTCCTGTGTCATTCCTCTTTATTACACATAACTTCATTTTTGGACTTTAATGTTGTGAATTCTTTATATTTTTGGATTTCTTGAGTTAATACTGCTGAAAATTTCATGTGAATAGCCTCATTGGAAATATATTTGCTGAAAAAATGTTGATGCATCCAATACTTATTTCCCCCACTGTATAATATTATTCAACATGTTTTTAGATGTTTTTATAAATTTCAAGCTTTAAATTTTCTTTTTGTATTAGCAGATAATTTTGCTTCATTCTAGAAAGTTAAAATGTTGGGGGGGGGGGGGAATCTGCTAATAGAACAAAACATTTCAAACTGGGAATTAGTAAAAATAAGTTGAAATAGATTTAATAATCATATATTTGATTTCTTTTAATCCTATAACAGGAAATAGATAAAATACTATATTCATCATATTTTTTCATACCAAGGTATCATTTTTGCAGTGTGTTTCAAAGAGACAGTTTGTTCCAGCATTTGTGTTTTTTATATAGGGGATAACCACAAAGTAAATGCTCATTTAATTATTTTCATTTAGTTATTTATTTTTATATATGTTTGGTCTGAACAATTACAGCAAATTGATGATGCATTTAGTAGCTATGAGAGTTTGTGTTAAAAGTAAAATTTATTTAGTGCAAATACAATCAGCTGCAATGCTTCACTAATGTTTTTTTTTTTTTTCTTTCCCAGAATAAAGCCACAGCTGGATAAAGGCAAAAAAAGGCTTCTCCTTTAAGTCTTTATAATTTCGTTTCAGCTAATTGTAGAAGTAACATGTGCAATTCATAAGTGATATCTTTAATATGCTTGCTTTTTTTGTTGCATACAATGCATTTCCATGAGGCTGTTGTTTTTGTTGTTATTAGGGGCCAAGCACTTCAGGTTTGGCACACATATAGAGGACAGTCTGAAATGTTACCCTAACAAATTTGGAGTTTCTGTCTCAAGCCCTCTAGCGCCACCAACAGGTCAAATTTCCACTCATGTTTATGCTAATAATATTTGAACCGTAAGGGCAAGAAAAAAAAATTCCTCTGATTCCTTGGCTTGTGCCCAGTCAAGATTTTCCACCATTTTTAATTTTCTGAGTAACCTACTTTTTCTAACTCATCCTAGACAGTTTATCCGATTTTCTCCAAAATTGATCCAGATCATCATCAGACTATGCCAAATTCCATAACCATCCAAAAGTTATGGAATTCAAGTTGATTAGGCAAACCATTCTCAATGTAACACGGAAATGAATTCGATGGTGAGCACGCCAAAATGGACATGAGGCTATATCTCCATAATGCTTTAGCGTATTCAGACCAAATATAGGATGTCATACTCATCATGACTTAAAAGTACCTGCAAAGTTTTGAACACTAGTGCCACCTAGTGTTCATGAAATATGGAAAAAGCATATTTTTGCTTTTAAATTCTGAGTGGTTTGTCATAAAATCATGACCATTCTAAAATAATTCTTGCTTATCTCCTTACTTTGCCTCTGTTGTGATTGGCCCTGTAATTGCTCCTTGCAGCTGTATTTGTTATTGTTATTGTTGCTGCTGCTGATTTACAGTACACCTGATATTCAATCTTCACATCCTTTGCTATACTTTGTTTTACTTTGATTAGTTTTCAAGTTAAACTTTGTATTGTTTTGCTAAACAGTGTGTTTACTACTTGCTATTTATTTATTTTCCCCCCGAAAAACCTAAATTATTTATTGTTAATGAATGTCGTTTGTTGTTTGATTTCAAATTCTGATACACTAATGTTTGCTAATACTGGCCACAGAGAAAAATAAAAAACAATATAGAGAGTATTTAAAGCAACATTTTACCTTAAATGATGACAAGAAAGTTGGCATAAATAAATTATTGAAGTTGATAAGGTGGCCTATGAATTATTTACTGTAATTTAGCAAATTAACTGAATTTATTTGTATCAGCATGAGCAACCTATGCATGAGCAGGTACGTAATCATTGTTATAGTTGCCGTTTTCCTGCTTGTTATGATTGCCAAATACAAGTATTATACAAGTATACTATTGTTTTGAACTCTGTTAGTGTAATGCATTGTATTAGTACATGTGCAATAAACTTCAGAAAGGAAGACTACAATAAACATATCTTTTCTTAGCTGTCTGTCTCATAAGGCAATACAGTAAAACATCCTGTTATTTTGGTCAGATATTTCACTAACGTTTACTAGCAGCCAAGTAGCCAGACTCAAAGATCAGCTCATGCCATGTATATGTTATGTATATGGTGTCACAAATTGCAAGTGTCACGAAAGCAGTATGATTTGCACTTGCCTCTCCCTGGTCTATATATGGAGGCAAGGTAACGCCTCATTTACACTGAACACTATGGTTAATTCAGTGCCATTTTGTTAATGAAGCTCAAGACTAAAATACAGCATCCAAGTGTTCACATGGAGGTCCATGAACAAAAATATGACAAATCTTGTTTAAACTGCAGCTTCCATGAATTACACCAATCTCAAACAAATACATTTAAAATTTCCTTATTTACAACTGCAACACTGAGAATATAATTTTTAGAAACCTATTGCAGCTACAACTTCCTGAATTGTTTTAATTAGTTACAACTTTCATTTTTCTAAGAAGACAAGATATGCACTCCATTGCTGCTACCAAACCACACAGACACTCTTTACTGGTAGTTTTCTCAGAAATAATTTAGAATCCACCCCCTTGTGTTCACACTGAGTGCTGAACATACCCTCTTGGAATACTAGTGGTGCATTCTGAGGGCATAGTTTATAAAGCCTGCTCTCCAGTATTCTGCACTCTGAACCTCAGTCACTAGGGAGGAGATACACATCCCCTTCCACACTCTCTGCTGTGACCAACAATTTAGGGTAAGTCAATCCCTTATTGATTTTCACCATTCAAGCATGAAGAAAACTACAGAGTGCATTTTTTTTCCCCACAAGATTTATATGTCACAAAATAGTACAACTGACACTGAAATACCATAAGGAGCTAAGCAGCATGCAGCTGGGCAAAGGTATTGTACACACTACACATAGTAATTTATCCCCACCTCTCTGATAGCAAGGGCTTAAACTATTAATAGTAGACATACATAATATTTTGCAAAGATCTTGTTGCTAATGATCCCAAATGTGTGAAAGCCTTCCCTACAAATGAACCATTTAAAACTATTTGTATAGCATCCTCAGTGCATATTGTCAACCCTCTCAGTTCACACAATGAACATTATGACAACATTTTAAGTGCAAAGAAATTGCACTTGCCATAAAATAAACAATTAGCTGACTGATTATAGATCCTTTTTTAATGTTCTATGGTGCAAATTAATGGATCAGTAGGTTTGCTGCCTAAGTAAGGAGCATTAAAGGAAGAATAGATGATTCATGCCAGAAAGAAATACATTTGTGAAAGCTCAACAGGCATAACTCTTAGGTAATGAATTATTCAAAACAGTTTATTACTAATGAAATCATTATTTAAATATTGAGGTGTTATTACTCTATAAGGTTATTTTTATTGAATGAAAAGAAATATTGAGAAAAGGACTAAATGATACAGGGTTCTGGGTTGGGTATATTAAAAGTTTGCTTTTGAATCACAGTGTGTGTGTGTGTGTGTGTGTGTGTGTGTGTGTGTGTGTGTGTGTGTGCGTGTTTGTGTGTTGACTGAAGATCCCTATGTTATATTACTAACCACTGACTAAGGGATGGGACACCAATCTGAATAAATTAATACACAGGCCAAAGAAAAGAAAGGCACATCACTATGGTTTTAACTACTTTAGATACACATACTCAAAAGCAGCATAGTAGTGTTGCTCACAGCTCCAGGGTTCCCAGGTTTGATCCTGTTACTGTCTGTGTGGAGATTCATGTTCTCCCAGTGTCTGCATGGGTTTCCTTTGAGTTCTCTGGTTTCTCCCCATGTCCCAAAAAAACATGCCAGTACATTAAATTGCCCCTAGGTGTGAATGAGTGTGTGCATGGAGCCATGCAATTGACTAGAATCTCATCCAAGTTGTATTCCAACATCACGCCCAGGTTTCTTGAGATCCTGAGGCTCTGCATCCCCTGTGAACCTGACCAGGATAAAGCAGTTACTGAAGAGGAATGAAGTACAAGTTATAATTATATACTTATATAATTATTGCATATATAAGAAGAAGGGTGAGCCAGACATGCACGAGAATTCTGACATCGTAAAATCTGAGGAGCCTTGGTGCTACTAGGAACTCATCTTAGAACGCATGCATATGCACCTACTGGGCTTATTCATAAATCACTGCTAAGCATTGCTATTTTTCAACCCCCACAAATATGGATACCATGGACAAGAACTATTATTTGTTCACAACAGACTGGGAAAAGTGCCTATCATTGGATTAATGTATAGAACATTCTACTTTATTAGGGTATGAGTTGACCTGCTAAAAGAACTGATTTCAAAGTACTGATTTTTAAAACCTCATTCTGTACAAGAAAAGTTTAGATTGATTAGATTATGGATAATAAAGGTGAGATTGTACGTACATAGTAAAGATAAGTACCTATAGTAACATTGGATTAACTTTGATGTTAAATGAGCACTGGCAGATTTGCTATGTGCTTTGACCTTCCCACTATTCCAAAAAAAGTTTATTAGTCTAGACAAGAAAAGTCTCCTAAGCGGGAAAGAATGTTCTTCAGTGAGTACTCTCTGACTGACCGGTTTATGTGGTATGTGAACTATCTGAAGCAGGAGGAGGCAGGGCCATTTGACAGCTTCCAAAGTGCTTGTAAGGTATTCTGCCATCACATGAATTCCTGGATTTAATGACGTTTTAAATTACCACCTTACTCCCTAGTAAAGCTGATCCAAATCTCACTGTATCATCTAAGACACTTGGTCTCAAGACAGACATGCTGTTCTCACTGCACCACCCCTACAGTAAAGCCTGTTTCATTTGATATGGGAAAGCTAGCTCCAGTTTCATTTGAATCATTTGACAAGCTATAAAATCAAAATCCATAACATGGTAGCAAGTTGTTTACACTTCATTCAATGATGGAAGAAATATGAATTAGCACTTATCTAGTATGAAACATGTCCTGAGCGAAAATTCAAAACTCTTGTAAGAACATCACCTTATCAGCCAGTGAGGTGGAGTACTACATCTTTAAGGTCTTATCACATCATCTTTCTCTCTCCTCACTATCACTCCATCTAACAGAGACTAGAAAATGTGCAAGGTTTCCTCAAAATATGTCAGTAACACATTGCTGCTGTGGACATGCAATGAGGTGGCAGTGAAGTGTAAATGACACCTCTCCTATCTTGATCTGCAGTGCTGTGAAGCCAGATGGAGTTTCCCACAAAATTCTGACAGGAGCCTTATTTGCCACATTTGAAACTCACTGCTTCAGGGGACAAACCGAACACTGTAAACATTACAAAACTTTTCATTTTTTTCCTCACTAGACAGAACTCTGAAGAGATCAACTTAGTCAAAGCACTTGCCTAGTTAAAACATATAGGCCACTATTTTCCTGCCAAATTGTTGGTCAAAAATGCTGGCATGTTGCTATTTTAGTTGAGAGCAAGACAAATTATTTATTTTTCACTTTTGCACACTGTTGTTATTTTCATGGTCATAAAATAACATGTTGTGTGGGTTGATAATTGCAAAATGACATTCTACATCTGCCAGGGAAGAAGAGTTTTCAAACTCAATTTTGATCCAAAATGAATTTGTATTACCATCTTTAACCCTTTCATGCATAGTGGTCATTACAGTGGACAGCTATTCAAAAGCCATTTTCTGGCTATTGCAAGGATTTCAATAGAATAACTGTATAACAGCCATACTAATTCTTCATTTGAACACATGTAATCCACTGGAGTGGACACTTCAATAACTTTTTGAAAAAAAATGTATGTAAAAGTAAAATTAAGATAAAACTATTTTTTATGCCTAAAGAAGAGTAAAAACACAGAGAAAAAAAATCCTTGATCAGTATTTCATAATTCATGCATGAAATGGTTAAACAGCAACGTTTAGAAAGTTTTGCCCCAACCCTATTTGGTTGATGCTCAATATTTTTGTCAAGCCAGAAATTATTTCTTTATTTCTTTATTGGGGGCAATACTAATGCTGTTTGACTATCAGTAGCATTATTTCCCCAAATCACTTTACATATGGTCATAACTCTTGCAGATAGCACTTTCACTTTATAATAAAACCCAACAACTCTACAGTACATATGCCTACATATATTAAACTGCAATGTGTTGTGCACTTTTGGAGCTGGTTAGCAGATTATCTAATTTTTTTAAAAGAAAAATACAGTAGATGTGACGGAAATTTTTTTTGTGACAGAGCTTTAACTTATTAAAACAACATCTCTGCTTGCCAAGGCCATCATACATATTTAATATGTATATTCATAACAGTGCGAATGTGGTATTTATGGTGTTTTGGAAACAAACTATTACATATAGCTGATATTCTATTTTAGTTTCAAGCCTAGACTGCAGTATATGCCATGAATCTTGTATTTTATAGTGTTTAAAGTAGGAAATCCTGCTGAGGGAAAATCGCTCTCTGCGTGTGGTGGCAGCTTGCATCTTGTGAACTCGATGTCATTTATTTTCTATTCCTCATTGATCTTCTGCATTTTTTCTGTTAAATGTCTTTCAATCTCTATATTAGGGTGATATTTAAACTTTTGCATGATTTTGGACAGATGACATTCAAAATAAAGTGTGCAGTTGTATCCAAGTCCTAGCATTTATTGTCACTAAAGTACACTTATTAATGACCAAGAAAACATGAATATATATATATATATATATATATATATATATATATATATATATATATATATATATATATATATATATATATCTCCTGTAAGTTTTGCCAGTCAGTTAATTATTTCTAAAACTAAAAATCCATATCAATTCTGTAATATAATTGTATGATATCTCACTCAGTTCATAAAGAAAACTAGCAGAGCCAATCTGACTGGATGTAGAAGCATACATAACCACACCTTATAATATATAATAATGTATTCATTTACATTTGCAACCCCCTGCACCGCTTAACCATAATCTTATTTATATATTTATTATTTATGTTCTTTGTGCATAAAAAAACTGACATATATATTTAATACATATGTTTATTTGATGATGCCTAAAATATCTAAAAATGTAATCATGAAAGCAATTTAATCCATAATCCACCTAAAACATTATTTGTATAATAGGGCTCAAGTCCTCTGAGTCCTGCATGATAGGATGAAGTTTCCAAAGTCTAAGGAGGAGGAGCCTACAGCTCCTGGGCAATGTAGGTCTCAGGAAATCCATATCTAGTGTTGCTAACATTAAATATCTTTGTAATGTTGCACAGATTACACCACTTACACTAATATAATGCTATTTTCTTTTTTGTAGTAGCCATCAGGAAGAAATCCAAAGTTCCTGGGGTGATGATCAATCAGTTTGTCGAGGAAGTTCCTCAAGGTAAAAGCCACCCAGACTTCTCACGCAAACCCATTGCCCTGACTATTCAAGAAGGTAAAACTATATCTAAGTTAACATCTTAATTTTAATGATAATAGATCAAATTATCTTGTGGCTGCAGTCTTGCAAAACATTACTGACATAATTAATCTTTCTTCCCAAAGGAAAGTTTGCTGTTTTTAAAGCAATCGTCACAGGGGATCCAACACCAACTGTAACATGGACTAAAAATAATGGTGACATTTCTGATACAGAAAAATACATCATTGTATATGAGCAGGTCACAAGTGAACACCAGTTACAGGTACCATATTTGTGTAGTTAACATTATTGTGATATGGTTATGGTTTTTAGGGCACCCAGTTTGTTCTCATGCATGAATATTGTACTTACTAGATGCCTAATGTAGCTGTAAACCAGGCAGGCACCTATAAGTGTTTGGCAGAAAACGAGTTTGGTCGTGCTATTGTTACTACCACATTGAATGTAATTGAGGGTAAGTAAAGTTCAAAAAATCAATCATCTGTGTAAAACTTAAGCTGTGCATAATTAGAAGAAAACCATGAGGTACCTAATGAAAAAATAGAAAAATCTCTTTTACAGTTGGATTCAAGAAGAGCAAGGAATTGCAAGAATCACGAATAGGTCTGTCTTTCTAATGTTATGCATTTTATCATTTTTAATTTTAAAGTAAAAAAGTTGTCAAATACATCATACCTCACTTCCCATTTTTTCTAGCTCAACGTGAACAACCAGCTGATTTCAAAAAGAACTTAAGAACTCGGTACGATATCTCCAGTATGATGTGAACATGACATACTTTTTTTTCCATCATTCAGAGATCCTGGATCCTGTATGACAATATTCTGTTAACAGTATAGACTAGATACAGTGGTTACATTTGTTGTGCCCTTTGTTCATATAGAGCTAATCGTCCAAAAGAGGAGTGAAAAGATGGAGAGGTTGATGAAAGGTTCTGGGAACTACTGTTGAGCGCTGATAAGAAAGACTATGAGCGCATCTGTGCTGAATATGGAGTGACTGACTTCCGGTGGATGTTGAAGAAATTAAATGAAAAGAAAAGAGAAAGAGAAGAACAGCAGGCACAGGTAAAATGTCAGGAATCTCATTTAAAATTGTTCCATTTATATTTGCCTTGACAATAATGAACAAATTTTAATGAAAGATCTCGTCTAAATTCTATGAAGCATTTGTATTTTTTATTTTTAGAAATCTGAATTTGTCTTTCCTCCAACAGTATGTTGAATACCTGAGCAACTTGAGACATATTGAGATTAAAACTCCTCGGTGTGCAGAATTTGAATTTGAAATGGACATAAGGGATCCCAATGCCAAAATCTTCCTCTATAAAGTAAGACACTAATAAAAGTTTTCTGACATTTTAATCTCACACCTAGATAGATAAACAAGATTCAAGCATAGGCATTACTTAAATATTCTGCATTTTTGGTGCTACAGGATGGTGAACTGGTTGAGTTTACAGCTGACTCAAATCAGAAGCATAGTCTGCGTCATATTGGCAGACGGTTCATCTTCACTGTCAATGGTCTGTCTCCAGATGATGCAGGACTCTACCAAGTAGACATTGAAGGAGTCAATATCTTTTCTACAGATTTAAAAAGTAAGGTTAATATATATTTATACACACTAACGCATGTTCTAAATTTGACATATTTATAGGCCTAACTTGCTCTATGTTCTTACAGTTCCAAATGTGGACTTCTTGGTAAAGATTACAGAAGTAACAGCTATTGAAAGGGAGGATGCAGTGTTTGAGTGTGTTCTGTCTGCACCACTTCCAAGGATCACATGGATGGGAAAGAGTGTTGCATTGGTTCAAGGCCAGAAATATGACATTACTGTGTCTGAGGATATGTTGATCCATAGATTGGTGGTGAAAGACTGTATGCTGGTGGATAAAGGCATATATGCTGCTGTAGTTGGAATCAAATCTTGCAGTGCCTGGCTGTTAGTGGAAGGTAGGTGCATATTTGACCATTTGCTAGTTAGTTATTAACAGCTTAAACTCTTTTGTGCATAAATAATTCAGTTTTAATGCATTATGCTTTACAACATGGAACTGAAATTTACTTAAACTCATGAATTACCCACAATATTGAAAAGGCGGAGGGAAATGAACTTATTCACACATTTATGTAAAATGTGATTGCATAAGTATTCACCTCCATTGCTGCGAAACCCCTAAATTAGTTCTGGTGCTACAAGCTGCCATCTGAAGTCACATAATTAGTTGACTGGAGCCCACCTTTTTGCAAGTAAAGTCAATATGCCTGGAAGGCCCAGGAGGTTGTTAGAAAACATATCTAAACAAACAGCAGTATGAAGACCATAGAGCTATCAAATCAAACAAATTCTAATGAAGTTCATTTCAATTCAGTTATAACACAACAAAATGTGGAAACATTCAAGGGGGCGAATACTTCACAATAATGCAAATCACTGTATATGTTTAGTTGAACTGAAAGATACACTTTATCAATACACCTGCTGGAAAATTAGTAGAAGAGTATTATTTGATCTATAAATTCACAGTGAAATTTTTATAGTTTTTACTTGAATTCTTAGTTTTTATGAATAAATGATTAAATAAATTAATATGAATTAATTTCTTTTTATTTGTCATCTAGAATCTACTTCTCTGATGTTGCCAGGCTGTTTTGTTTGTTTGTTTGTTTTTGTTTTTTAATCCCTGTCTAGCATATTGACATGTCTGTATCTGTCTGTCTTTTGGAACAGCTGACAATGACTCAGACAAGTGTGAAAAAAAAGCAGCACGCAAAACAACCCAGGCCGGAGGTAGCGGAACTGACTTGGCAAAGATTGCAACTGAGCAGCAAGCAAAATTACAGAAGGGGAGAGAGGAGAGAAAAATAATACTCAAACAACATCAGGCTGACCAGGCTGCACAGGCCCCAGACAATGAGGCTGAACCTCCTGTTGAGCTTCCATTTGAGCCTCTTCATAACTCTCTAGCACAGCCTGCAGCTGAGCTAATCCCACAGACATCTCAGAATCCCAAAGACAGACCTAAAACCAAGCCTAAAGCTAAGCCCAAGTCTGTCTCTGAAGGAATGATGGAAGAGCCAAAGGAGGAAGAGTCAGAGATGGAGGATGTACCTCAAAAAGCAGTGAATAAATGTGAACAGCATTCAGATCCAATCAGTGAGGAGCAAGGAGAGGAGAAGCATAAGAAAGTCAGGACAGGGCCATTCAACCCTGATACTGTAACTGGTATGTATGAATATAGCAAACATTGTAACATTTTATACCATTTTTCCTTCATGTGACTTGTTGATACACTATCAATGCTCTTTTCAAATAATAATAATAATACAAAAATAATTTAAAAATATATACAATATATATATATATACATAATATTACAATATAATAGTATAAGCATAATAAAATAAAATAGTATAAGCATTTATAGTATAGTATAGGCATAAAGTATATAATGTACACTGTATATATATATATATAATCTCCCAGAGATGTAAACAATAAAGATGTACTGTACTGGTCGGAAACACTTAACTGCAATGTACTTTCTTTTTGTAACTCACATGCAAATTTGTTAGACCAAGCTTTCAGACAATCAATCTCCAGTCAACCAAACCAAGGGGTTTACTTCACTAGCGGATTACAAGATGTAAAAGCCATTGTGGGCCATTCAGCTGAGATAGTCTGCAAGATAAGCAATGTAAACTATGATGGAGTGTGGTATAAGGATGGAAAGGAGGTAGGTATGCACACATACTCAGCTCATGTAGGTCATGATCAAAAGATGCAGTAACTTGTTGGAAAGAATAGTTGTGGTCCAAAAGTTACTATATTGTCTACATAGATAAAATCTACAGATGACCTGATGACTATCAAAGACGGAGCATTGCACAAACTAGTGATTCATAATTGTACAGAGGAAGACAATGGAAAGTATCGCTTTGAGGTAGATGGGCGTAAAACAGAGGCTGTACTCACTGTGGAAGGTAAGTTAATTTAGTAATTGAATCAAAGTCATTTCAAGTAGTTAAGGACAATATTCTGCATGTTTTAGTCCAGAATTCATAATACAAGTGTTTTCCAGACCCACCAAGGTTCAATAAAGATGATCTGACTAAGTTCTCACAGCCTGTGATCATCAAGGCTGGCCAGAATGCCACTTTCAAGTTGAGCTTTGTGGGTCAAGAGCCAATAAAAGTGCAGTGGTACCATGACGGTGAGGAGCTGCTACATGACATTAATGTCAAGATTGAGAAGTCCTTCAGCCATAGCTGGCTACTTCTCACCAAATGCCAGCGCAAAGATACAGGAGAGATCAAGGTCAAGCTAAAGAATGAATTTGGGATTACTGAGGCTTTCTCCAAGCTCGTTGTCTTAGGTCAGTAATGTTTAGACCCTATGTGTGTTCACCTTTTGTTGTTTAAGTACTCTTCACAAATCCACAATATTATTCCTTTCCTCAAATATAGAAAACCCTACCAATCCACTGGGCCCTGTAGAGGTAATTGAGGCCTCATCATCATGTGTGGAGTTCAAGTGGAGGCCTCCAAAAGATGATGGAGGTTCTCCTGTGATTTACTACAATCTCGAACGGCAGCAGGTAGGCCGGAATACTTGGAAGAAGATTGGAAATACTGCTCCCGAGACCCACTATAAAGACACAGATGTAGACCATGGCAGGAAGTACTGCTACCGTATAAGGGCCGTATCTACAGAAGGCACCAGTGATGTGTTTGAGACAGATGACATACAGGCTGGCACTAAAGGTGAAACTGCTGCATGACTAGATTTTGTGTAACTCTCTCTCTCTACTCTAAAACAGTTTAAGACTTAAAAGGCTTGATTAATTAAACCAAATGTATCAGAACAGGAAAAACACTGCACAGTAACCCAATTTTCCAAAGGATTATAGGGTATTATAATGCGTGACAGCAATTTTATTGCAGTTCATTAAATTAAAGACTCAAAACATTATGACTGCTGAAACCCACCATTAGCCCAAAATGGTGAGTTTATACCAAAAACAGCGGGTAAAAAAAGTTTTTGTTTATTAGTTTATTGGTGCATCAAAAGAAAGCAGTGATTATATGTAATATTCTATAAATAAAGGCAAAACCTTTCTGTTTGACCTCAGCAGATAAATTATTAATATTTCTGACCGGAAACGTACTGTAATTATGCATAATTTTATTGTCATATGACAGGATTTTCATCAGGTGCCTCTCCTAAAACAAACCAAAAAAAACATTTTTTCCTTATGAGTAGGCATGTGTGGGATTCCAAACAAAAGAAAAAAAATTACACAATTTGCAATATACATGACATTTTTGAAGTTAAAATCCTAATTACAACCTTTTTCCAATACAGCAAAGCAGCAGTTTTTGCAGGATATTACATTACTGTGTGAAGCATTTTATTTTGACAGTCATTTTGATGGAGATGAGCTGCAGGCAGCATGATTTGCAAACATTTTTTCCCCACACATTTTCATTGTATTGCTTGCGATATTCATTTCATTTATGAAACTTTGTTACATGATCTCTTTGAATCTTCCTAGTGCCAGTCTTCCTCACTCATTCTCCTCCTAAACATTATTCACACTCATTCCTCAATATTAGCCTCACTGTATCTTATTTTGTGTATGGTGCTGTTTACTCTGTGGTTTGCTTGTCCTCTCATGAATCAGACTTCATTCAATTTACACATAGGGCTGCATTAATTGCTGAGGAAACTGTCCCAGTTTGCCATCTGTTGTGAAGGGAGTCTGCAAGGTTTGAAAAGGTTTCTGATTCACTATTCACTATGCATTAAGCATATGGAGAAAATGTCCATTCCTGAGCACTGGCTTGTTGTTCACAGTGGATGATGGTGACTGAGTGGCGCCAATAACTCAGGAAAGGAGCATTAAGACTTAGCCTGTAGAAGGGTTTATGGCTCACACTCTTCAGTTTGATTCATTAACAAGACAGGTGATTGAAAGCAGCTGACTGCCAAGGAGTTGTCTAGCTAAGACTTTTGATCTCAGACTGTGCAAGACAGTGATGCAGCAGGTGACATGATCCTTCATACTGTGGTCCTGGTCACTCTAGTGCCTCAGTCTACTGTCCCAACTACTCCTTTGGCCCATTATTCTAAGTCCCAGAATCTGGTCTCAGGTATTTTTCTGGACCCTAGCCCAGTCCTTAAGCAAATCCCAGTCATATTTATCCTGCCGCCATGGATGTAGTCCTTTTAGCCCTCAATGTGATAGAGACACCCCCGAGGATTCAATATCCCTGCCTGTGCAGTGCTGTTTTTTTTTTTGTTTGACTTTTGTGTTATGGGATTCATGCATTAATGGAAAAGCTTTTGATATCTGTTTAGGATTCTCCTGCTCTGGCCTTACCCTGATCACTTCCCCTAATTTGTTGTTTTGACCTTTTTCCTTTTATTATTCACATTTTGACTCATTAGCTCCACTGAGACTTGCACGAGCAATTCTGAAAGTCTCTGTTTATGTGTGCTTTGATTGTGTCAAATCTATTCAAAGTCATGACCGGATTTTGCTGTTCAGTATGAAAACATAATGTAAAACATGATCAACTTTAAAATATCCACGTTAGTGGTTCCCAGTACCATAAGTCATATTCTGGTATTTTATAATAATGTCTGCTGATCTGACCACACTGTGGATTCTTACATGTTAAACCATGGCATTATTACAACCAGTATATTCAACAGCCTCTTGATCACATAAATGTGCATTTGTGATATTTGAGATGCACTCTGTAGAAGCATTTGTGTAAATTTGAAAATCTGCCTTGCAGCATATCCTGGTCCACCCTCCACACCAAAAGTTGTCACTGCCTTTAAAGAGTGTATCAACTTGTCGTGGTCCCCACCGACCAAAACTGGAGGAACCAACATTGTGGGCTACAACCTGGAGAAACGCAAAAAGGGCAGCAACCTGTGGCACCAAGTAAACCCTCTAGAAGAGCCAATCAAAGGTTAAAAATGTATACGCAGCAAATATTCTATATTAAATTTGATTCAAGGTATATTAGGGGTTTTTTTTGTTGTTGTTTTTTAAGCTATAATTCATCCGAAGGATCATTTTTATAGATAGAGAGTTATTATGGAAACTATACTTTACTTTATGGCCTCAATGTCTTTAAAATAATTCATTAATCATTAATGTGCCTTTAATGATTTTAGATTTTGTCCTTAATAAATCGACATTTATTTTTGTCCTTAATAGATCTACATTGTACAAATCACTAGGGTCATTTAAAAGTTCATATAAACTTTTAATATAAAAAAAATTCTATTTGAACTTTCATTATAATAGCATCGTATTAAAAACCACCCAATCAAAATTTAAAATTTTATTTTGCCTCCAGCCAAACAGTATGGTGTGAAGGATGTTGTTGAAGGAATTGAGTATGAATTCCGTGTCATAGCCATCAACTTCTCTGGGACTGGAGAACCAAGCACTCCCTCTGACTTTGTGATAGCCAGAGATCCTAAAAGTGAGTTATAAAAAATGAACTACACAATGCCACCTAATGTGCCTTCCTTTTCTAAATGTTGAATAAACTTTAATAATGATCATTTGTTTTTGTAGAGCCCCCTGGTAAAGTACTTGATCTGAAGGTGTCAGATTCCACATATTCTTCCCTGTCCTTGAGTTGGACTAAACCAAAATATCAAGAAGGGGTGCAAGATGAAGCTAAAGGATATTTTGTAGAAGTAAGACCAGCGGAGAATACTGAATGGACTCGTTGCAACTCCCATGCAATTATCACAACTTCCTACACAATTCTTGGTCTTAAATCCATGGCCATGTACTGGGTAAGGGTGGTTGCAACAAATGAAGGAGGAAATGGTGAACCGCAGGACCTGGACAACTACATCATTGCCATGCCACCACCAGGTAAAATGGATCCATTAACTATTTTAACCAAGTACACTTGGTGCCGTTTTTTCTCTGTAGACAACTACAAATATTATTTCCAAAAAATCATGGATATAGCTATGGGTATAAATTTGTAATATACAGTGAGGGAAAAAAGTATTTGATCCCCTGCTGATTTTGTACGTTTGCCCACTGACAAAGAAATGATCAGTCTATAATTTTAATGGTAGTTGTATTTGAACAGTGAGAGACAGAATAACAACAAAAAAATCCAGAAAAACGCATGTCAAAAATTTTATAAATTAATTTGCATTTTAATGAGGGAAAAAAGTATTTGACCCCCTCTCAATCAGAAAGATTTCTGGCTCCCAGGTGTCTTTTATACAGGTAACGAGCTGAGATT
Source organism: Ictalurus furcatus (assembly GCF_023375685.1). Classification (NCBI taxonomy): domain Eukaryota; kingdom Metazoa; phylum Chordata; class Actinopteri; order Siluriformes; family Ictaluridae; genus Ictalurus; species Ictalurus furcatus. The sequence goes on along the minus strand of NC_071265.1, from coordinate 20,800,819 downwards.
AGGAGCACACTCTTAAAGGGAGTGCTCCTAATATCAGTTTGTTACCTGTATAAAAGACACCTGTCCACAGAAGCAATCAATCAGTCATATTCCAAACTCTCCACCATGGCCAAGACCAAAGAGCTCTCCAAGGATGTCAGGGACAAGATTGTAGACCTACACAAGTCTGGAATGGGCTACAAGACCATTGCCAAGCAGCTTGGTGAGAAGGTGACAACAGTTGGTGCGATTATTCGCAAATGGAAGAAGCACAAAAGAACTGTCAATCTCCCTCGGCCTGGGGCTCCATGCAAGATCTCACCTCGTGGAGTTGCATTGATCATGAGAACAGTGAGGAATCAGCCCAGAACTACACGGGAGGATCTTGTCAATGATCTCAAGGCAGCTGGGAGCATAGTCACCAAGAAAACAATCGGTAACACACTACGCCGTGAAGGACTGAAATCCTGCAGCGCGCGCAAGGTCCGCTGCTCAAGAAAACACATATACATGCCTGTCTGAAGTTTGCCAATGAACATCTGAATGATTCTGAGGACAACTGGGTGAAAGTGTTGTGGTCAGATGAGACCAAAATGGAGCTCTTTGGCATCAACTCAACTCGCCGTGTTTGGAGGAGGAGGAATGCTGCCTATGACCCCTGGAACACCATCCCCACCGTCAAACATGGAGGTGGAAACATTATGCTTTGGGGTTTTTTTTCTGCTAAGGGGACAGAACAACTTCACCGCATCAAAGGGACGATGGACAGGGCCATGTACCGTCAAATCTTGGGTGAAAACCTCCTTCCCTCAGACAGGGCATTGAAAATGGGTCGTGGATGGATATTCCAGCATGACAATGACCCAAAACACACGGCCAAGGCAACAAAGGGGTGGCTCAAGAAGAAGCACATTAAGGTCCTGGAGTGACCTAGGCAGTCTCCAGACCTTAATCCCATAGAAAATCTGTGGAGGGAGCTGAAGGTTCGAGTTGCCAAACGTCAGCCTCGAAACCTTAATGACTTGGAGAAGATCTGCAAAGAGGAGTGGGACAAAATCCCTCCTGAGATGTGTGCAAACCTGGTGGCCAATTACAAGAAACGTCTGACCTCTGTGATTGCCAACAAGGGTTTTTAAACCAAGTACTAAGTCATGTTTTGCAGAGGGGTCAAATACTTATTTCCCTCATTAAAATGCAAATCAATTTATAACATTTTTGATGTGCGTTTTTCTGGATTTTTTTGTTGTTATTCTGTCTCTCACTGTTCAAATAAATCTACCATTAAAATTATAGACTGATCATTTCTTTGTCAGTGGGTAAACATACAAAATCAGCAGGGGATCAAATACTTTTTTCCCTCACTGTATGTATAATGATACTATTTCACAATTATTTTCTAAATATCATTTACAGTCAAACCAAAGTTCACTGATCGGAAATTGAAGAGCTTTATGGTGGTGAGAGCTGGACAATCTGCTCGGGTCAACATACATTTTGAGGTATAACAAAATATATGAAAGGCATAATAATGAAATAATGAATATGTCATTGTATTTACATATAATGTAAAATTATGAGGGGGGATCTAATTGGCAGGCTTCCCCAATGCCCACAATAAACTGGCTCAAAGATGGAATGCCACTATGTAAACATGTGACTGTAAGCAATACAGAAGGAACATCTCAGCTCCTGATTCCATCTGCAGAACACTCTGATACAGGAGTATACGCCATTATAGTCAAGAACATGGTGGGCCAAGAGACCTTCATTACTGAGATTAGGGTCACAGGTAAGACACCATAATGAATAGGCAAAACACTGAGTAAACTAGTTTAGTAGTTACAAGTAACAGTTACAAGGGCAGATAACATGCCCCTTGTTAAGAGGAGACTGAAAATTCAGCCTAGCAAAAGTAAAAAATATATCTAGCAAAAGTAAAAAGTAAAAGTCAGGAGATTCTGTGTCCATGAGAGCAATTTGTCTTGCTCTTTGGGTCAGAGGAATGGTGTTACTCTCTTCTCTTTCAATTTGGCCAATAATGGGCATCTGTGAGCTCATGCATGCATCTTTTCTCCCACTCACTAGAAATTCCCTAACACATGACAGCTAGCAACTGGGCAGGGTAAAGGCTGGTATGTGTCTTGGAGACAGCAGGTGCTAGTCTTCACCCTCCCCAGGTGGTAGCTGTTGTGTAATAAGGGAGAGCTAGCTGGTGGGTGGACACTGGCATATTACCAAATTGAGAGAAAATTGGGGAAACAAGAAGAAAGTAGGAAAAAAATTTATGTAGTATGACTTAAGTGCTATGTCTTGTGGTAGTAAATCAAGGTCACTGGAATTGGTGAGATGTTCACTCATCTGTGGAACTTTAACAGTTCTGCCAGTGGTGGCTCATCCATAGAGGCAGGTGGAGCAGAGTCCTGCCATATATGCCAGCTGTTCAACAAATGTGAACAATCTTCATGAAGTCCTCATTCACAACTCCATACATTTTAAGTTCTGTTAAAATATTAATTACCACTTTTGAGTGACCAACCATTAAAAAAAAAATTCTATTTGACAGATACAAACTAATGTTACACTGATTTGCTTAGCTTTCTAGAAATTGTGCAATCATGGGGCAGCACCCTCACTGCCCCTCTTAGCGCCATAGAGTAAATATTGCACCTAGTGGTAAAAATTGGGAACTGCAAAAAGCACTAACAGAGCCCATTTGGGGTACGAATCACACTGCCTCATGCTTGTTGGAAAAGCAACTGCCAGGACAGTTAATAGCAGGGTTGCCAAGGTTGCAGTTTATGCTTGAAATGGGGATAGTTTCAGAATATTCTGCAGCTGCTAAGATCTTATAATTATCAAGCGTTATAGTTTTTTTATTTCTACAAACAAAGGAAAATGTAAGTGCAGACAGTATGTATATGTTATGGAAAAAAAAACATTTCTATTGTAAGCTATAGTGCAAAGCTTTGGTGATGATAATCTATTGATTAGCCTTGGGTTGTGGGAACATTACATTCAGAATTACTTGGAAGAATGCATGTCTTGTATCTGTTCAGGGTCTCAATGCATTTTTGGCCTTTCTAAAATATTTACATGCATATGCATACATTCTCTAGCATTTCAAGAGAGGCACAGGCATATCTTGTTTTGAAACCTCACATCACAAGAATAACAAGTCTGACAGAACTGAAATGAATGGAATCAGGATAGCTTAGAACAGATCAAGGCTGTTCAGAGAATGGTAGAAAAGCCTATGTGTCTGTCACACAGATGACCCCAAATCTCCTGGGCCAGTGGAGCTGGAGGAAAATGTTCCTGGCACATTAACTGTCTGCTGGAGCCCTTCTCCTGATGAGAAAAGAGATAACCATCTGCATTACATGGTGGCCAAACGTGACTCAGTCAAGCAGACCTGGCATACAGTGGCTGACCGAGTGTTCAACAACAGCTTCACAGCTGTCAATATCATGCCAAGAAGAGAATATAACTTCCGTGTGTATGCCAAAAATGACATTGGGCTCTCTGAACCTTCTGAGTCCCTAACATGGGGGTGTGTGAGTAAGAAAGGTAATGTATTAATTTTTACTCACATCACTAATCTCTGTTAAAAAGACAGTGTACCGTAATTATAAATTTAGGATAAGATGTCATGATTAGCATACATAGCTGAACATATATGTACTTGTTCGCTGCAGAAAAGTTCATCCTTAGTATGTCTGAACCCAAGACCTTCAACTTTGAGTCACCACCTACTTTCACGGTCCCAATGAAAACACATACAAGTCCAGAGAAGTATGAATGTTACATGAGTTGTGCTGTGAGTGGCAATCCCAACCCCCATGTGACCTGGTACCACAACAACATCAGTCTCAACACAAACACCAACTACTACATCACCAACACGTGTGGTGTCTGTTCATTATTAATACTAAGAGTGGGGCCTAAAAACAATGGAGAGTACAAAGTTGTTGCAGAAAATTCTTTAGGCCGTGCTGAGTGCACTACTCAACTGAAAATAAGAGGTAGGTTATGTGAATATATTGTGGGTAAAAGGATAGGTCCACAGAATACACTTGTGTCTTTCAGTTTATTTTCCTGAATATTAAGTACAGTAACAGTTTTTGCTTATTCAGTGCTGGACAGTGGATATATTTACATAATCGCTTTGCCCTTTTTTTTTACCCTAGAATGAAGAGATGCTGTCTTGGAGATGTTCAGAGCTTACCTATAACCATTACCTGTTACCTATAACCATTCACTTAAGTTACATTTTGCCAGTACTGTTTTATTTAATAGATGCCAAATAAAAGATGATACCGAAAAAGTGATTTTGTTCATGGTGTTTGTAGAAACACACCAAAAATGAAATGTATGAAAGAGTTAATATTGTATCAAATCACAGTCAAGCGTGTGTTTAGGCTATTTGGCTGTAAATTATGCACCTGTAATTCACTTACATTTAAGTGAATTACTGTACATTGTTAAATTATTATACATTGTGAAATTATTTTCTGAACTTAGTGCTTATAACATTTTTTGGAAGAAAAAATATAATCAAAACACAGATAAAAGTGAAATAAACAAAGGACTAACTTCTTGTATAACATTAATATGCAGTGTCTGTAATGATGTAATCATTTTATGACACATTGTTTGTCTCTTCAAAAGGTTGAAAACACTTTGGACATTTGACATTGTGCGCAATTCATCAACCATGACTAGGGTTTACACTCTTCCATTAATCTCCTTATACAACCCCTAGCAAAAAATTATGGAATCACCACACTTAGAGGATGCTCACTTTTTTACTTCTGGGCAAAGAAACAAATCATATATATGACACAAAACTATTTTTTATTTAATTAGCTGAACATTCTGGTTTTGTAAAACTTACCTCAAACAAATTAAATGAATTTATTTTAATTAATGCCATATTTTTTTTCCAGATCAAATAGAGGAAAACATTATGGAATCACTCAATTATGAAGAAAAAATTATGGAATCATCAACAAACAAAAAAAAATCACAATTAGTACTTTGTTGCTCCTCCTTGGGCTTTTTTTCTTTAGGTATGGACTTCACTAATGAAAAACAATATTTTCCATCAAGCTGGTTCCAACTTTCTCGAATAGCGGTTGATAGATCAGCTTTGCAGGATGGAGCCTTGTCATGGACCAAATTTTTTAATTTCCAACATCCAATTTTAATCAGATTGAGATTCGGACTGTTTGCTGGCCATGTCATTGAGTTGATATGGCTTACATGAAGAAAAGCTTTAACACTCTTTGCTCTGTGGCAAGATGCATTATCATTCTGAAAACTCAGTTCATCATCACCAAATCTATTTTCTATCGATGGAATGAGAAAAGTTTCCAAAATTTCAGTGTACACCTGTGCATTGAATGTTGAGGTCTCCCCTGGTCCTTTACATGACATGCAACTCCATATCATAAATGAGTGGGGAAATTTGATTGTTTTCTTCAGGCAGTCATCTTTATATGTTTCATTTTGTTTATACTTTCACCAAATTTTAGACACAGCTGACTGGGCCACCCAACATCTTTTGCCACACTCTTGTTGGGGCCATGTTTCCTTTCAATTAGCCAAGTCCAACAACTTGTTAAGGTGTCTAAGCACTCTCTTTTACAGTAACTGCAGACTAATTTGCATTTTTAGATTTGTTCTGGTACTTGTTTTGCAAATTTTTGGAAACACTACACAAAAGTGAAAAGTATGAAAGAGATGGAAATAAATTCATATTGTACCATATAGCTTGCAAACATGTATTTAGGCTATTTAGTTGTAGCTCATTATGGCTATAATTCACATGATATTTTGAAATTTACTTTATGACTTATGTATTAGGCTTACATAGTTAAATTATTTTCTGAATTTAGTGTTTATCATTTGCTTTTTTGCTTGAGAAGAATAAATATCATCAGATTAACACAGATTAAAGTCAAATAAACACAGGACTTTCTTCTTACGTAATGTTAACATGCCGTGTGTAATGATGAAATCTGACTATGACCCATATGGTCTTTTAAAAGGTTGAAAACACATTTGACACTGGACATTGTGCTCATTACATCAACCATGTCCACAGCTTACGGTCTTCCATTAATAACTCCCAATATTCTGCAAGGGAACATGAGAGTATGCTGATAATAAAACAGAAATGCAGTGAGGTGACAGTTGGGGTGGGTGTCAAGGAGTGTGTGTGTGTGTGTGTGTGTGTGTGTGAGAGAGAGAGAGAGAGAGAGAGAGAGAGAGAGAGAGAGAGAGGGGGTGACTTCTGAGGATAGATACATGGCACTTTCCATACATGGTACTTCTGGGATGTCCTGAGAACCCATAGACACGTTCAAGGGTCTACAGAAATACTGGGTTTTCTTTGCAATTGTACTGTTAAGACAAATAATGAGAGTTCACTTATAAGTCTTTTTTTAAGTACATATCTTGTGTTAAATGTTTATTTAATTTACTAATGTTTTTTAATCAAAAATCTTTTAAATAATAATACAAAAAAATGACATTGACTGTGTTTACTGTTTCACCTGTGTTTGTTATGGTTTGTCATGTCTCCGCCCCTGTATTGTTATTGGTTGTGTCCGTAATAAGGCTCACCTGTTGTGTGTTTAGTTTTAATTAGTTAGTATATTGAAACACCTCGTGTGTCTTTATTTCCCATGCAGTATTATCTCAGTGTTTTACCGCCTGTGCATTACAGAGCCATTGTTTCCGTGTTTGCTGAATCATGTTTTGATCTAGTTTTTGGTTTCTTGATTTGTGTTTCGGGATTTCCTGTTGTTTCTGATTATACATTGCCTGACCTTGCCTGTTCTGTGGATTACGATTTGGATCATTATTTGGATTTTTCTCCCTGCCTCTCCTCATTAAAGCTTTTAACTGCACTTGCATCACTTCTTGGACAAAAACATAATGAAGGCTATCAGCAATTACCTGGGAAAAAAAACAAAGTGTAACAGTCAAAATGCATGTTTACAAGCAATATTGGGTTGTAATATCGAATTTGTTTAATGTATTGCTGTTTACTACCATTTATAGTTGAATTTGTTATGTTGGAAAGTTTTTATTTTATTATTTTTGAAGAAATGTTTCGCTCTACAGTATGTCTTTACATGTGCCTAACACTTTTGGGAAGGTACATGCTACTCACATCAGCCTGGTGCTAAAATAACAATCAGAGTCACATAGTTATGCTAGTGAAAATCATTGTTGTAACTGTCATCATTTTTATGGCAATAACTGCACAAAAGCTACTTTTCAAAGTTTCAACATTAAACATTAGAACATAGAGGGGATATATATATATATATATATATATATATATATATATATTTCATCCCATCCTCCTCTATTCAATTACTTCAAATTAATTGGCACCCCAGTGCCCTCCACTAATATTGGCGCCCTTGGTAAATATGAGCAAAGAAGGCTGTGAAAATGTGTCTTTATTGTTTAACTTTTTGTCTTTTGACCTTTATTGTTGAACCTTTTGACCTTTTTCACAGCCTTCTTTGCTCATATTTACCAAGGGTGCCGATATTAGTGAAGGCCACTGAAGGTCTAATATTGCAGACTAGAGGATAATGTTCCCAGTTATATAACCCAAGTAAAATTTTAGTGGTTAGAGAACAGGTGAAGGGGAGCTAGCACATTCCATTTAGACAATAAATACTCTATAAATAGTCTAAATACTCTATAAACGACAATAAACACTAGCACAGAAGCTAAAACAGTGATGATTTACATCCATTACTTTACACTAAACAAAATCACTGTACTGCACAAAACAAAATCACACAATCATTATGGCTGTCTTTAAAATCATGTATAAATGTATTTTATCCTGTAACAATGTAAAATCCTATATAATACAACATAACAACATGAAAAAGAATGAAAACCTGCCCTTTTCTAGTATTTGTGACAAATATTATGTACAATAAACTTTAAAGATAAAATAAATTGACACTCCTACTGTATAGCATTTTATGTCCATATCATGACATTTGGACCACAACAGTGTTTGCCAGCCCTGGCCTTACATTTCCACCACTCTACACCTTTTGGTGTTTTTCCTCCTCAAACTCACCCAGTTCAGTTTGTTATAGGCTTGTTAATAAGCTGATAAGTGGAATCAGGAGGGGTAGAGAAAGTAGAGAAAACATCAAAAAAATGAAGGGCAGTGATACTTGAGGACCAGAATTTAGAGGTCATCAAGCTTTAACACTCTTCTAGTGTCTTTCCATTAACTACTTACACAACTATCATCCTTTCAGTTAGAGCCCTCTGTCTATAATTTAATCTCCTCATTCTGGCACTCATTGGGTAGTAAAATGTTGAGGTGGAGAACCTTGCTGATGCTCTGGCATTTGCAAAAGGATTTATTAGCCTTGTGGATACAGAGGAAATGCTGGACTATTAGGCGGAGCAGCAGAGCACTAAGAGTGGAGCAGATCATCTCACTAAGGGTAAGTTCATCATCAGACTGCTGTGACTTGGACATTTTAACTTTTATATAAGATTTTTCTTTTCACTGTTTAATTCAGTTTGTATTGGCAGTTTCATCCCCACCATTCGGATTAATACATTGCAGAATCTAAATATGATTTATGGTTTTAGACTTTTGAGCATCCATGCAAAAAATAAAAATGTGAAACCTAGAAAAAGCAATAAGCAAAATAGCTTTTATTTTTCCAAAAAAGTTGTAAAAGAAACATTTATTTTATTGTTTGAGGTTGAATTTCAACTTTAACACATTTAATGCTAATATGAACGCTTTGTATAGCAGACACACCTTGAAATCTTTCATTTAATTTTTTAGTTAGTGAACTCAGTTTGGAAGTATTTTCTTTCCAATCTGTGGCATAGTCTGTCCCCCACAGACCACCCATATCACCCCCCCCCCCCCAACAGACACAAACACACTATTACTTTAAAACCTCTAAAACCAAATAGTATTTTTTATAGTCTTAAAATGGCATTTAAATAGGCTGGTAAATAGAACACTATGTGTGTGTGTGTGTGTGTGTGTGTGTGTGTGTGTGTGTATCCTAAGGAACCTCATAAGTCTTTTCTTGGCTCATGTTTAGCATGTTTAGCATGGAAGCCACTAAACTGTACAGTGCAGAGATGCTCAATTAGCGCTCATCTGATAAAAAGGAATTTTTGAAGAGCAAAATCAGTAAAATATACTTGTCAAAAAGCATAGTTTTACCTTCTGGACAATTTTTAACTACATTAAAACATTACACATTATATCACAGCATTTTTCTCCTATACCACAGCAATTTTCCAACATACTTGTTCCAGCATTACTTGCCATAGTTTTATGATTTTATAAGTTCCTGTGATCACTTACATTATAACACCTATGAACAAACATTGCTTAATCAGATTCTGCTTTCACTCTTCTCAAGTTAATAAAAAATGTAGATTGTCATGTTAACAAGAATGCATACAGATATATGAAGACTTTCTCGCAACAGAACAGTTATAGGAAACAGCCATAAATCTGACTATTGGAGAAACCTTCCAAAAATGTTTCCAAGTCTCACATTTTTAATTTATTTATTATTAGGCGCACGGTAGCTTAGTGGTTAGCACGTTTGCCTCACACCTACAGGGTCTGGGGTTCAAGAACCGCCAGGGCCGTGTGTGCGGAGTTTGCATGTTCTCCCCGTGCTGCGGGGGTTTCCTCAGGGTATTTACTCTGGTTTCCTCCCCCAGTCCAAGACGTGCATGGTAGGTTGATTGGCATGTCCAAAGTGTCCGAAGTGTATGAATGGGTGTGTGAGTGTGTATGTGATTGTGCCCTGCGATGGATTGGCACCCTGTCCAGGGTGTACCCCGCCTTGTGCCCGATGCTTCCTGGGATAGGCTCCAGGTTCCCCGTGACCCTGAAAAGTAGATGGATGGATAGACTAAAATTATGTGGAACATCCCCCAAATAAATTCTGTATATGCTATAGAAATATATAGTATAATATAGACTGAGTGTGCTAATAAACCTGTGGTTTCAATTGCAGCCAGCACTACTGCCAGAGTTGTTGCTATAGACGTTATTGTTACAGTAATGGTTATAGAAGTCAAGTTACAGAATTAAGAATTCAAAAGTGCTGTGGTATGAAATATCTCTCACAGACTATGCCACAAAATGCCTGTACCCACTCAGCTAAACATTTTCCATTGAACTCAAGTCAACAGCTGTCAGAGACCTGCTGTCAGAGAGTTTCATTATTTATATAATTATTGGTAAATACAAAAATAGTGTGTTGACAGGAGAACAAAGGATAGTACACACTATGCACAAAATAGATTCAGCTAGGACTTTTTATTTATTTATTTATTTCATATATGACAATTCAAGTTCACTTATTCACACCCATCATATACAGTAAAAATAACCACTGGTAGGCAAACATCTTGTGAGTTAAGTAAATTCTTCATGTGTATAGAAAGCTAAAAATCTAGTTTTACTCTTACCTCCAAACCCTATATTAAATGTCTCAGTTAGGGTGTATACTGAATGCCCTTGAAGAGCACATTTCACCATTTCACACAATGAAAGAGCAATGCTTCCCCTATCATGCCTCTGCTCAGGCAAGAATACTGGCATCAGGTGACTGCATTTAATGTTAGCATATGTAACCAGCCACATGGCATCATAAAAACTGACCCCAACTGAGTCAGGTGCCCTGGACCATTTTCAGCCATGAAATTCATACCAGAAAAGGAGTGCTCCTGTTCTGATGGGGGCACAGGCCAAATTTACACCTGCATGTGTTTGACAAGCCTGGGATTACCACTTTATAAGGATAATTATATTTATTCTACAGCTCCAGAGGTGCACTTGATTAAAGCCTGAATTGGAATCTTACACAACGGCTTGTGGTTAAAAAAATATATAATAATATTATGGACCTTTTTGTTGCTTAAAAAGTCTGGACTAACTGTATAGATTACGTTGTCTGAATGTTTCAAATGATTAATCAATTTAATTACTATGTTTTCACATTTTAACATGTTTTTAGCTTATCCAAATATTTATTATTACATTTGTATTACAGATTGATAAAAGCATTTATATTTGTATTACAGATTGATAAAAGTTCTATGCAACGTCTATATTTTGCATTAAGGAACATGTATCAATTTATCTTTAAGAAGGATTAAGATAAATAAATCCTAATATGAGGAGCCATTCAGTCAATAAAAGTAAAAAATGAAAAATAAAAATAAGAATATAAAATGAGAGTATGAGAATATTCATGAAAGTCTGAGAACATAAAAACCAATCCGAAATACGGAATATTGAATGAAACCAGAGAGGTATGATGGTGCCAACTTGTGTTTTGGCAGTGTCCAGATACAATAAAGCTCTAATAGTAACTCTTAACAGCATTAAGTGTTGCATAATTTCTTTAAAAAGAATTACTTTGTCACAATTTAAGTAAAATTAAGAAACTGAGCCATAATCTTTATTCATTGTGCAGCTCAAGCTTTTCATTTCACATTGCTAACAACTCATTAATTTATGTCACAATGCCATTTATTCACTAGAGCATCCCAACCGGAGTGCTGTCTGATCAGAGCAGGGGTGCCTGAAAAATCCTTCAAACATTTCTAAAATGCTAAAATGTGTATAAAACATTTAATATATATGATAAATCAGGCTTAACACTGTCTAGCATTAGTGTTTGTGTAGGGTGCCACAAATTTTTGAAAATGTTCAAAGGGTGCCATGACTGAAAAAAGGTAGGGAAACGCTGAACTAGAGCATGAGCTTTATTTCCATTACTACATTTTACTCTAAAGTTTACTCAGGTTACAATAAAGCAATGTTACATCCATCACAAAGCTCAACTTGATAGTGTGGTTCATCATCACCTCAAAAAATGATTGAGTGACAAGTTCGAATCTCGTTACAATGGAAAATTTTAGATAGGCCAGGCTTTTCTTTTTTTTTCTTTTTTTTGGCTGATTTAGCGCAATCAGACCCCTTATTTTTCATCTTTACAATGATACCAACATCATGTAGAGGACAGGGCCTCAAATTTAGTAGGGACGCTAGGGACATGTCCTACCAGTATCTAGCCTATTGAATTGTCTCTAACTTTATTTAACCAGGAAAAGTCTCATTGAGATTAAGAATCTCTTTTAAAAGAGCATCCTGGCTGTTTGTGCAGCGGCACAACTTGTGGTACACAAACGATTAACAGATCTCGTTCTCTACTACAAGTCCCGCCTCTCTCACTTGCTAATAGGATTGGCTTTGCCATTTCTTGCTAACGTGTGCGAGGCTGTGGCTACATCTGGTTGTACAAAGTGCCAGAGCGCCGTCAATTAGTTGCATATCATGCAGGCTTATGTGAGGTACGTGCGGAAGACAGTACTTGAGGAAGACACCACCCTTATACCAACAGTTCTGTTCTGTGCACGAAAATACAGGACAAATCAATCGCCTCTCATATTGATTCAGGGACAGTGCATGTTTTCAGTACGTGACAATCCCGTATTAACCGGATGAGTGGCAAGCCTAAACATTAGTTTGTGTGTGTGTGTGTGTGTGTGTGTACTTTGACTTGTTGTAAAGTGGCTCCTAATGCCCACCTTTCTTTTTTTGGCTGCCATCTTGACTCAGCATATCACCAAATTAGCCTAACTGTCAAACACACACACACACACACACACACACACAAACACACACACACAAGTGGACATTAAGAGCTACTTTACAACAATTCAAAGTGTACACCACTTCAATATTTTCTCACTTTGTAATGTGTAGAGTGAACAATAATGGTAATAATAATACTTAACTAATCCATAAATGTTTTTCCTCAATGTTCATATGGCATGCATCAAAGTGTTATTTTGTCTGGTCAGCTGACATTAGCAGTCCTGCCAGGTAGTATCTCAGACAGAGCAGGAAGAGAGGCAGGTGGAGAGGCAGGGTCACAGGTGAGGTCGAACAATGACACGGTCATATGTTAGTAGTGAAATTCAGTATTGTGACAATGTGTGTTTGAAATAAAAGCTTTGAACAGGCATATGTTGTTGTCTCTGCAGACTGCTTTTATGTCCCCACCAATGTCAAAAATCAAACCTACGCCCTTGGTAGAGGGACAGTTTAGATGAAATCAACAGCGAAATATTGCGTCAAATTTTGTTTTCCAGCAGAGTTTTTCAAGTGTGATATCAGCAGCAAAGAACACACAGATTGATTTCCAAACACATTCCAGCACTCGATCACCACTTTGTAGCGTGTTTAAATAGCTACAAAACAAATGGTAACAAAGGTCACTGATGTAGATATGGTTTTATTGTGATGAGAATATATACATAAGGGGGGAATTCGAACGCACAACTTCTGGCACAGTAATCCTACCATCTACTACTCGACCACACTTACCAATAATTAAATGGGAATATTTAGGTTATTTTATAGCTTTGTTTAGCTATTAAATACATTAAATGATTAAAATAAATTAAATGATAAAGAATGTATTTCAAACAAGTATTTGAAAACCTTTGACTTTTAGTTTACTTTTTTTAAAAAACTACTTTAACTTTATTTATTTATTTATTTATTTATTTATTTATTTATTTATATAAACTATCTTCATTAAATAAACTTTTTCTTTTGAATATTGCAGAAAATGTTTGTAAAATAAACCGGAATTAGCAGAAATAAACAACAACATTTTAAGCTTCCAATAAAAACAGATAATGATATTTATGATAATTAATTACAGCCATGTAAGAAAGGGAACACTCCTTACAAGGGTTTCGGTTTGGCATTGAGGTTCACATACGGGAATACTTGAGTCCATGCGCCACCTGGTGGATATTCTGGGAAGTGTAACAAATGTATTTAATTCTAAGACACTGGTCTGACTAGTCCTGAGGGTTTCTGCGGATTTCTGCATGATAGGCTTCCTGAGCCTGCATATGAAAAAGGGCATTTTTAAAGTCCACATCTGTATTTTTGATACTCTTTTTATACTAAGTTATACTCTAAAGTCTAACGTGCTCTTTTTTTTATAACTCGTAAGCAGGGTCTGACTGGGAGAAAAATTCAAGCCGGGAGTCAAATAACCACCCAGGAAACCAATCCAGTAATCAACAATAAATACCGAGACCAATATTGTAATCAACACTCACGACCAATGTATTAGGAACCTCCGCACATCTGCCCATTCATGCAAATATCTAATCTGCCTATCACGAGGCAGAAGCTCAGTGCATAAAATCATGTAGGCACAGGTCATGAGCTTCAGGCAATGTTCAGATCAAACATCAGAATGTGGAAAAAAAGTGATGTAAGTGACTTTGACCAAGGCATGGTTGATGGTGCCAGATGAGTTGCTTGGAGCATTTCAGAAACTGTTAATGAAAGAGGGGTAAGAGAAGACCAGGAATGCTCTAGTAACTCAAATAACCACTCTCTGCATGTCTAAACACACAGTTTTACCCAGTTTTAAAATTGTGTTCCTAATAATTTGAGTGTATCTCAAAAAGAAAAGCACGAGTTGTTTACATTTAACAATAATAAAAACAGATGTGAAAGTGATCTCCTGAATCTCCCAATGGCCAATCCAGGCCAGATGTTCAAATTCCATCCAATCTAATTATTAATTTATTCAAGTTAAAGCATATTATTCATTGCCTACCGTGAATTAGTTAATACCCACAGTAAGACATATAGCAAGGGTGTGTCTGGGCCCACAGAAACATCAATGTGAGTTTTAAACTTCACCATATCAGATGAAGTCTAGGCTACAATGTCTTGATTAATATAGTCATTATAGTCTAATATGAATGTCATGAGTAACAGTTCAGAAAGCTTTTGTTTTCTCTGAATACACACAGCAGTAGGACCAATTATGTTGTAGTTCATGTGGTTAACAAGTTGTAATGCTGTGCTTTAAACTAAAGAACATGATTTCAAATCCCAGGACCTTTATTCTTGATATCAGGTCACAGTTGTAAATTGTTAGCTATCTACAGTATAATTAACTGCATGAATGGAGGAGTAAATCACTTGCTGGTTAAAAAATTTTTGGTAATTTTTGGTCTGATTTAAAACAGGTTCTTAAATCTGAAATAGTCAGGAAACTCACTGGTAAGTCGTGAGTGCCCCTAAAGGGGTTTTAAAGCCATCTATTTATTTATTACTCAAACAAGATATTAACAAGACTCCTGCCTTAATTGTATACAAACTCCAGCCAGCATGTATCAATCACTTAATAGCTAATGCAGTATCAAAGTTTCAAACACTTACACCATGCCTTTCTTGTACACTTTCAGATATCTTTTGTGATTTATCTGTTTCTCTGACTACCATTTTAAAAATGTTGCAGAAAACTTCAAAGATGACAGATCAGACATCTGAAGGCCAAGGTAAATGTATTCTATTTACAAATGGTATTTTACTAAGTATCTACCACTGTTGCGCTTTGCCACAAACCAAAAACCTGACCAACAAAATCCTACTGGTATGGCGCAGATAAAATATACCCGAAAAAAACTATCTAAGGGTATGTTTAGAGGTTTGGCCTTTATCACCACATAGGTTTCTCAGTGGGGCAGCTACAATCTGGATGACTGAAGCTCTTCTCAGCTCATTTGTAACCCTTCATAAAAACTGTAATTATATCTGCATTATTGACTTACTTTGCTGTAAAATGTAAAGGACAGCTATGTTAACTCAAATAAATTCCTTTGACACTGATTAATGCAGAATTAGAATTAATGAAGGTTTAGAGCTCTCTCCTATTCTCTCAATTTTTGCACTTTAAACTTAAAAACAAACAAGTAAAAGCTTTATAGTCTTCAAATATTTACAATACTCTTGAATGCTTAAGATGACACTGGCATGCCAATCACTTTTGTTCATTTGTATTATCAGTGGGCATCAAGAAGAGGTCCAAAGTACCTGGAGTGATGATCACTCAGTTTGTAGAAGAACTTCCGGAAGGAAAAGCTCATCCAGACTTTACCCGCAAACCCATCGCTTTGACCATTCAAGAAGGTATATTTCTTTAACACTTCTTTATCACTACAACACTTTATAATACTGCTCAATAACTCATAGGTAACTCCAGATTGTTATTTTATTATTACTTACTGAGTCATTACCTAGTAATTATTAACAGTTAATAGTAGTATTGTTCTTCCAATATAATTTGGGGAAAACCACACTACATTACACATCATGTTCATGTTTCTTGTCAAACAGGTAAATTAGCTATTTTCAAGGCCATTGTCATAGGGGATCCAGAACCTACTGTCACATGGACCAGAAATAATGGCATTTTATCTGACCGACAGAAATATCAGACTAAGTTCGATCCCATTTCTCGAGAACACACAATTGAGGTAAGTACATTATATATATATATATATATATATATATATATATATATATATATATATATATATATATATATATACACACACACACACACACAAACATATATATATATATATATATATATATATATATATATATATATATATATATATATATATATATATATATATATTCAGCAAAAAATGTCCCTTTTTCAGGAGGCTGTATTTTAAAGCTAATTTTGTAAAATCCAAAAAAAAGCTTTACAGATCTTTATTGGAAAGGGTTTAAACAAAGTTTTTCATGCTTAACCATAAACAATTATTGCACATGCATCTGTGGAACAGCGCTTAAGACACTAACAGTTTACAGGCGGTAGGCAATTAAGGTCACAGTTACAATAGCTTAGGACACTAAAGAGACCTTTCTACTGACTCTGAAAAACACCAGAAGAAAGAAGTCCAGGGTTCCTACTCACCTGCGTGAACATGCCATAGGCCTGCTGCAGGGAGGCATGAGGACTGCAGATGTGGCCAGAGCAATAAACTGCAATGTCTGTAACGTAAGATGCCTAACACAGTGCTACAGGAAGACAGGAAAGACAGCTGATTGTCCTTGAGAGATGGAAAATTACATGCAACCATGTTTCCCCCAGACGTGATCGAGAACTTGCAAATGCCTTTGTGGAAGAGTGGGGTAACATCTCACAGCAAGAACTGACAAATCTGGTGCAGTCCATGAGGATGAGATGCACTGTAGTACTAAAGCAGCTGGTGAACACACCACATACTGACTGTTGCTTTTGATGATGATTTGTTTGGGGACTCATTATTCCATTTCTGTTCGTCAAATGTCTGTGAAACTTGTTAGTTTATATATGCAAAAGAGATAAGGGCAATTCTGAAGATAATCCCTGCTGGCTTTTTTGTGTTCTAGATGCCCAATGTTTCTCCAGAACAAGCTGACACTTACAAGTGTTTTGCAACGAATGAGTTTGGCAGAGCTTCTGTCACTGTTGTATTAAATGTTATTGAAGGTATGAAATCTGATATGACATCTCGTGGTTACATAAATAACTAAATAAATAATTTCAAATGAGAGTAATATGCTTGCATTTCAGTGGGATACAAGAAAGACAAAGCAAAGAAAGCTGTCAGTGAGTGATAATAATAATAATAATAATAATAATAATAACAACAACAACCATCACCATCATAATTATAATAATAATCATATAGTGAGTATCAGGTCAGAGAGTCATTTTCACGAGTTTTTCTTCCAACAGAATTGGAACCGAATGAACTCAAATTTACACTGAAAAGAAAAAGGTCCCTTCACATTTACACTGTCATTCTAGTCATTCTATTTACTTTCTGTTCCAGTTTCTAAACTTGTTTTCTGTAATATCTACAGTAATGTGTGCCCAAAAACTGTACAAAAAAAGGAGGGAGAAATTGATCCCAAGTTCTGGGAGATTTTACTTAGTGCCAATAAGAAAGATTATGAGTGCATTTGTGCTGAATATGGAGTGACTGATTTCCGGTGGATGCTGAAGAAACTAAATGAAATAAAAAGAGAAAGACAAGAGCAGCAAGCTGAGGTATTTCAGAGACCTTCCAGATAATGAGTTCGATTCAGTTTGAAAATTGTTCCATGTTGTAATGAAGGATCTTTGCTGTCCTCCTCTGTCCAGTTTGTGAAAAGCATTTCCAACCTGAAGCACACTGAAGTGAAATCCAATGGCACAGCATTATTTGAAGTTGATTTGGACCTTGTAGACCCAAGTAGTAGGATATTCATTTACAAGGTAAGATGACTGAGAAGTACTACCCATCTTAACTGATACAGTTGTGGTTGGAAGTTTACATACACTCATCATAGATAAGAATGTCATGGCAATATTGGGCTTTCAATAATTTCTTTGAACTTTTCTTGTTTGGGGACTGAATGATTGTACAACATACATATTTAATTTTAAAAAACTGGTTTGCAAGTTTTAATTCATTTGGGGTTTTCTGTAATCAACACAGGACCAAAATTATACATACAGGGTCATAAATATACATACAAGCACATAGATTATTAATTCAATGGTATTGAAAGTTCCAAAATGTCCTTTAATTTGCCAAGACCAAGGCCTCTTAATTTCCTGTTAGTGATCATGACTGACTAAAGATGGCAGCGGTGCCATCTGTGCCAACATAAAAAGGGTTTGTTTGACAGCAGTCATTGGATTGACCAACACAGTACTATGGGAAAGACCAAGGATCACAGTGCAGATCTGAAAAAGAGGATGGTGGATTTACACAAGTCAGGAATGTCTGTTGGAGCCATTTCTAAAAAAAAAATTGCAGATTCCAAGATCATCAATTCAAACAATTGTACATAAGTACAAGTTATTGGGAAGTGTAGCCACTTTGCCAAGGTCTGAAAGAAGACCCAAAAATGTCATCCTCAGCTGAGAGGAAATTGGTTTGGTCAGGAAAAACCCAGGAACCACCAAGGCACAGGTCTGCCATGAACTGGAAGCTGCTGAAACAGCAGTGTCACTGTCTACAGTCAAGCGAGGTTTACATCGCCATGGAGTGAAAAGGCTGCCGTCCAAGAAAGGAGCCCCTGCTTCAAAATCGGCACCTTCAAACCCATGTAAAGTTTGCAGCTGACCATGTGAACAAAGAAAAAGCCTTCTTGAGGAAAGTTTTATGGTCAGATGAGACAAAGATTGAGTTGTTTGGCCACAATGACCAGAGGTATGTTTGGAGAAGTAAAGAACACTGTACCAACTGTTAAGCATGGTAGTGGTAGCATTATGCTCTGGGGTTGTTTTGCTGCCAGTGGAACTGGAGCGTTGCAAAAAGTGGATGGAGGACTACCTGAGAATTATTCCGCATATTCTAAAACCATTAGCCAGATGGTTGAAAATTGGACACAATTGGGTGTTCCAGCAGGACAATGACCCCAAACACACATCAAAGCTGGTTGTGGAATGGATAAAGCAGGCTAACAATTAAGCTTTTGGAATGGCCTTCCCAAAGTCCTGATCTCAAGCCTATCGAAAATTTGTGGACTGTGCTTAAAAGTCAAGTCAGGGCCAGGAAACCAATAAATGTCATTGAACTTTACCAATTCTGCCAGGAAGAGTGGTCAAATAGCCAACCAGAATTCTGCCAGAAGCTGGTTGATGGCTACCAAAAGCGTTTGCTCGAGGTGAAACTTGCTAACGGACATTCAACTAAATATTAGGTGTGCTCTATGTATCATTTTGACCTTGTGTTGACTACAGACAACCCCAAATAAAAATAAAACTTGTGAATCAAATTCTTAATTTTGTTTTTTTATTAAAGATGTACGTTGTACAATCATTCTGCCCCAGAAAAAGAACAGTTCAAAGAAATTATTGAAAGCCTAATATTGCCATGACATTCACGTTCATGATGAATGTATGTAAACTTCTGACCTAAGCTGTACATTCATCATGAATATGAAGTGGCATGCACTGAGGTATTTTTGTTTGAAACTTTGATTCATTGCCTAGGATGGAGAAATGATTGAGTACTCCAAAGACATTGAGATAAAACACAGCCTAAAACAAGTGGGCAAGAAGTATATGTTTACTATTAGGGACCTCCTCCCTGATGATGCTGGCTTTTATCAGTTAGATGTTGAGAATGTGACCATATTCTCCACTGACCTTAAGAGTAAGTGAAATATTTACAGTAAATAAGCTCTATGTGATGTTCATCATAGATGATTATCCTACTAATATATTTCTCTTAGTTCCAAAGGTGGAATTCCTTGTAAAGATTCAGGAGGTTATAGCTATGGAGAGAGAAGATGCAGTGTTTGAGTGTGTTCTATCTAATCCCTTCTCAAAAATTCTATGGGTGGGGAAAAATGTCCCTCTGGAACAGGGAGAAAAATATGACATAACAGTTTCAGAAGACAAGCTGATTCACCGACTGGTGGTTAAAGACTGCATGCTGGTGGATAAAGGCATATATGCTGCTATGGCAGGTATCAAGTCCTGTAATGCCTGGCTGGTAGTGGAGGGTAAGATCATGCTCCCTAGTGTAGGTGATAGATAAAGATAAAAAACAAAACATGATAATAGAGATACTAATCTTCTATATCTATTTTCCATTCTACATGGCAAAAAGAAAGTGCGAAAAACAACGCAGGCAGGAGGATCAGGCCTTAATCTGACAGAAATTGCAGCAGAGCAGCGAAACAAGCTGCAGAAAGACAAAGCAGCGATGATATCAGCCACCAAAACAGCTATTCCAGAGAAAGCAGCAGCAGCTTCTACAGATAGCAACACTTCTGCATCTGCATCAGGATCTGGCATTGGATCTGTGTCTTTTGGTATTTCTGCTTTTGAGTCTAGTGCTGGTTCTGTACCTGGTTTTTTGACTTGGTGCTAGCCCTGACATTGGAAGGACAGGTAAAGATGGACTGCATTATATCTTTAGTCATAATAAGAAATAATTATCTATAATAATTTCATCTCTACCAACATATTATGATTAGAGGTATAAATATCCTTGTAAAATATCTATGTAAAATAAAATAATACTATGCAAGTTACAGTGTGCAAAATAATAATAATGAGAATTTCTAACCTGTCACTTCTTAAGAAAGGGAGTTACTGCTGTGAAACCTGTGAAATGTTACAACCCATGAACTACTAACTGTAAAAAATAAATAAATAAAATAAAATAAAATAAAATAAAATTCCAAAAGCTTTTTTAATGAATAAAGGCATTGAAATTGAATAGATGTCCACATGTAATTATACAATTAGGCATAAATTTAAAATGCTGTTTTTCATGCCCATGTAAGATGTACAGTGCAAAGTAAAGTTTCCGATTAATGACAAAAGCACAAAATGATACAGATACAGGGTAGCTTGTCATTTTTTATACATGTTATTTATGTTTGTTATTTATTTGGGGTTTTTTTAGCCACTGGGTGGCACTCTAAGAATGCTCTAGACTACGGATGTAACCAATAATGAAAACATTATATTGACTGAACAGATAAGGTGTTCTAAACAGATACAAACAAACAGAAAGGATCACAGGTTGATCTAGTTCACAGTCATCTAATTGAGTATATATGTTTGGATTGCACATTCAGCCACAAAAGCATTAGTGAGGTCAGGTGCAGAGTCCACGTTCCAGTTTACTGAACTTGTGAAAGTGAAATCTTAATGCCACAGCATATAAAGACATTCTAGACAATTGTGTGCGTCCAACATTGTGGCAACAGTTTGGGGAAGACACACATATGGATGTGATGGTCAGGTGTCCACATACATTTGGCCATATAGTGTACATAACTAGCATTACCAAATGAAAACTTCTGTTTTGTTCAAATCAAAAGTAAGGTTTTTTGAAGCTACTTGTCTGTCACAAAGTAAACTGAATATGAAATCACTAGTAGCAGTACCCAGTAGATTTGTCAATTTCGTGTGAGATTATTAAGATTATTATTATTTCTTATAATGATCAACATTCATTGCAAACTCAGCCTCCAGTAAAGGAAGCTATCAAAATGGACAGTGTTGCAACATAATTAATCAACATTACTTATTTAACAAACATGTAATATGACTGACAAAATGTAATAATATTATTATAATTTATGCCTAATATTTAACACTAATATTTAACTGCCTATTGTTTTCCAAGACCAAATTTTGCACATAGTCTATGAAACAATTTTTTTTTTTTTTTTTTTTTTAAAAAGGAATCAATTGTAAGAAATTAACAAAACTTCTTAACTGTATTCACAATATAATCTTTTCTGTAAGTATGCTGAGTTAAACACAGGACCAAAGTGTAAAATTCAACATGTGCATGAAAATCGTTGTACAAAATGCTTGTGTATTAACAAAAATTGTCAAGACAGAATGCATTTGTCAAAACACGTGCAGGAAATAATGCAGTTATTTGGGTGCAATAACTTTGTGATTTGGTATTCATTATACACTCAAATTGGTGCTCTAGAAAAAAATTATGTTTGTGGCCATTAGGTAAATAGCCAACAATTCCATCTGTGCTTTTGTTAGATGATCAAGCTTGCCTGTCCAGCCAACTGTCAGAAGATAGAGCCCATGGCAAGCCACCAGAATTTGTCACTAGACTTAACACTGATAGAACTAATGGAGTTTGTTCCAATGATGCAGAAAAGGTAAGGCACTCATATATAGTCAACTCCAGAATTATCTGCATCCAATATATACAAGTAATATTTTCAGCAGGATGTAATATATTTTTATGTTATCACAATATTTTAATGCAAAAAAAGATTTCTTTAGTAAAGCATTGATTTCAAAAAAGTAAACACTCCCCAAAAATTATTTGATGAAATCTACATGCATGTAACCACATATTTATACCCAGTACATAAGGTTAGACAAGTTAGATATATTTTTGTCAAGAATTGTGTCAATAATTTTGCCTAATGTTTTTTAGAGAAAATATTATTTTAAAAAGAAGTTATTGTGACTGATTTTTGCTGTAGTATCGGATGTAAGACATTTCTTCAATTTTTGCCTACTTCCTTGAAGGGTGCCAATAATTCTGGCACTTGCTGTAAACGTTTTTGTACATTTTCAATCTTATTCTTATAATCTTATTCACAATCTTCTGAAATATATTTGTTTTTGTGCCCCCCCTAACCCCCCCCCCCCCCCCATCAGTATCAGTATTACAGAATACTGATAATGTGCTTCTTGTTGTCAAAAACGACTCACTACAGTGTCTACAGTGACTACAGTTTGGAAGCTATATAAAGCTGTTTGTCCACTCCAGTGTTGTGTTTCTTTAACCTTACTACATGTAAGGCAATCATTGGCATGAAAAGATGGGTTACATTTATATATAGTATTCACCATAGTAAAATCCCCTCCATACAGATGTGTGTATTGTGTTGAACCTTTCAAACCTCTTCAAGCAAATAACTTTAATTCTGAGCTTTGAGAATGTTCCAGTCTCATGACTGTTTTTCCTATAATAACTGAAATGCTAAAAATTTTTCAGACTAATATTGACTAATATTAATTAAAACCTGAATATTAGTGCCACATGAGACAGACAGACTGCATGAGGTTTACTACCAGTATATGAGGCGGCTGATATTTCATGACACACCCAGAAGTGTCTATGGGACACTAAGTGAAATATGGCTGTCAGATGAAGTTTCACATTACATGTTTACCCACACAGTGTCTTTTGGAGTTCAGCTCTTGTGTGTGGAGATATAGTGATTTATTATGAAAGATAAGGGGGCTATCAGGGCCTTTTCATGCAATGAAACAGAACAGAAGGCTTAAAGCTAAAACTCTTTATAGGCTTAAAGCTAAAACTATACTGAAATCATGAATGACCCTGATGCTTATACTGAAGATCTTTCCAACACACTTAGCACTGCTTGACACTATAGTATACAATTGTAGAAGAGTAATGATTTATTTTTACACTATCTGGAGCCCCCCAGAAGAGGATGGGGTCCTTTTTGATTCTGGTTCGTCTCACAGTTTCTTCCCTATTGCCATCTCAGTGAGTTTTTCCTTGCCAGTGTATGTTAGACAGACAGATAATACACAAAGAATAGTCTAGAATGTTATTGTTTTGATTTCACTAGGTGTCCCAGCCCAAATTAAAAAAAAAAAAAAAAACAATATTAAAATACACCATTATTCCTCATCTATCACATTTTACAGTTGGCATCACAAACTGAGCAGGTAGCATTGCTCAAGCTGATGCTAAAACCAGACAACCTTTGGATGGGTATACATTATATTCAAGAAAATGCACTTGAATATATCACTGCTACAGTGGTCACTGAGTCCAATGGTGGTGAGCTTTACACCATTCTAGCCAACATGTGGCTAGGTACATGGTATTTTTAGTTAATTTCCTGATACAAATAATTGGTATACATTTTGGTAGATGTTAATTTTGCTTTGCATCAAATTCATTTTGGTGATTTGAAAAAGATTTGCAAGCCTCCAAAGAATGGTCCAAGAGGGTGAGCATTTGCACTCTTCTTTCAGGAAAAAAAAATCCATCCATCCATCCATTTACCGCTTATCCTAAAGGGTCGAGGGGAACCTGGAGCCTATCCCAGGGCGCATAGGGAACAAGGTTTGTGCCTTGGGGTACACCCTGGATGAGGTGCCAATTCATCGCAGGGCACAATCACATACACACACCCATTCATACACTATCGACACTATGGACATGCCAGTCATCCTACCACACGTGTCTTTGGACATGGAGTACCTGGAAGAAACATGCAAACTCTGCACACACATGGCTGTGGCGGGAATCGAACATGAGGCGAACGTGCTAACCACTAAGCCACAGTGTGCCCAATAAATAAATAAATAAATAAAGGAATTTTACTATTACAGTTCACATTTCTGACTGCATGTGTCTGTCCACCTTAGAGTAAACATGTCACGTGCTATCATGTTTTTCGCTGGGTACCATGGGATCCCAGTTGCGATGCACCTCTAGCACTATAAAGGAAATCAAGAGAGGAGTTGAGAAGGCCTAGAATGTCATAAGGCATTTTTACCCAGGGAAAAAGTACAAGTATGATGCAATGCAGCATATGCAAAGCATAAATAGCCTTTCATGGCAGTGCATCAATAATGAGAGAACATATTACAGAGCACCCATATTACAACTTCTCTTCAAATTAGGTTATAAGGAGCCAGAGTCAGTCAGACAGTAGACCTGCAGCAATATCTGTGTAATGTTACAGCAACATTCATTCCTGCAATGAGACCATCCTTTAAAACAGAGCCTGAATATTCTGTACTTTCAGTTCAGTTTCCCCTCTAATCCAAACATCTGAACAGGAAAACGTATAGTGTAGCTCCAAAAAAGTAAATGGAAGACAGTCCCTTATAGACTGAGGTAGTGTTTTCACAATTTTCAGGTGCTAAGAAAATAAAAGACCTGCTTCCTATAGTGGACACCTTCCTCTAAACCTGATGTGCAGTCTTATAGTGCCTGGGGGTACATACAGGGGTTCACATACAGGGTTAGAGGAACTCAGAAAGAAAGCTTTACATGTTGTGAGCAGTATGTAGTAGGTAAAAATCCTGCTGCTAGTACCAGGATTCAAAACTGCAACAGCAGATGGAGGGAGTTACAGCAAACAATTCACTAAAAGTGTCATTAAAAGAACAACTGTTGACAACCAGCAAATACTGTACATCCCAAAGAGGTGTGAGTGATTCCCACAAAGAGAGCAGGAGCAATAGGTTCAGCATTTCTCATCTGCAACAAAGTATGTTATCTGCACTAATTATGAATACCATTAATGTCCATTGTCTGGGGGAGGTGCAACATCAGGACATATTACAAACTTTTTTAACTATTTTGCAAATCTTTTCTGGATGAGCAAAAATACTGCAGTTTCACCAGAAGTAAGATGACTGAAGAACCAGGAGACCAAGAGCCAGGGTACAAACAAAGATTTTATACTACTGTGTACATACCCAAGGCTAATAAGAGAAAAACAGAAGAGAAAACATAATCAAGGACAGAAACATCTTGGACATAATCAAGGACAGAAACATCTTGACCCAAAAACAAAACAAATAAGACACATATGCATCATGAGTAAGCAAAAATCACATTGAATATATCTTAAATGATTGAATCATAAATCTTTCATCAAATAATCATGGAAAAACATCTCACACAACTTTCATATACAGCGTTCATGAGTCCTGAAGGAAACCACCATGATCCATGTAAGGTAGTAGTGCAGTATGTGGAGGATCACCACCTGGGTTTACATATAAGATGAGGTGTTGAAATAGTTTTTTGTAGTTTACTTCTATCTAGATATTATTTTAAAACCATTGTAGTCATTGGCATTTTTCAATATAGCGCATAAGAGAGAAATGTGTCTTCATTCAGTATGGCTGAAAAGAAGACTGAGAAGTTATTGCTGTTTTGTTGTCCCAATAATTTTTTTTTGCATAGGCCTTTGTGTAAGCTTTGGCTTTGTCACACAGTGGTGTTTTAATCTAAATGAGTAGATACTTTTGGTCTTAGTATCAGTC
Source organism: Ictalurus furcatus (assembly GCF_023375685.1). Classification (NCBI taxonomy): domain Eukaryota; kingdom Metazoa; phylum Chordata; class Actinopteri; order Siluriformes; family Ictaluridae; genus Ictalurus; species Ictalurus furcatus. Next base: position 20,774,366 of record NC_071265.1, on the reverse strand, counting down.
CTACCACACATCTCCAGTGTCAGCAAGCATCCCATAACACCACATTATGGCCATGTCAGTTAAGCAGCTAATAGTTACATGTCAAGTGTGCATTTTTATTGCACAGTCCAAAATATCCTCTTAATAAATATCAGCCCAAATGTCAATTAATCATCTTCTGCAGCACCATAATTTTGTAAATATAATATGCAATATCAGTCACCCAAAACTCCATTCAAAACATGATTTTAAACATACACTCATAGGCCACTTTAATAAGAACACGTGTACACCTGCTTAGCCATGCAATTATCCAGTCAGTCAAAAATCCCAGGAGTTCAGCGGTGCTGAAATATTCAAACCAGCCTGAACCAACAACTATACCACTGTCAAAGTCACTGAGATCACATTTTACCCATTGTGATGTTTCATGTGAACATTAACTGAAGCAGTTGACTTGTGCCTGCATTAATTTATGTATTTCACTGCTGCCACATGATTTGGATAATTACATGAATGAGCTGGTGTTCTTATGAAATAATGATAGAATTTTAAATAGCACATATGTGACATGCACTTTATTATTGTTGTTGTTGTTTCAAGTGCAGGTAAAGGAATCCTGAAAGTTGTGGGTGCTTCAGCACCTTCAGCGCCCTCACTTCCAGTGTCCTTGGACAGGTGAGTGTACACTACATGGCCAAAAGTGTATGGACACCTGACCATCACACCCATATCTTCTTATTGAATATACTATAAAACCATGGGCATTAATAGGTAGTTAGTCCCCTCTTTGCTTCTATAACAGTCTCCACTCTTCTGGAAAGGCTTTCTATTAGATTGTGGAGTGTGGCTATGAGGATTTGTACCCATTCAGCTACAAGAGCATTAGTGAGGTCAGGCATTGATGTCAAGGAAGGAGGCCTTGCATGCAGTAGTGTTCCATTTCATCCCGAAGGTGTTCAGTGGGGATGAGGTCAAGGCTCTTTGCAGGCCACTTCCGCTCCAACCTTGACAATCCATGTCTTTATGCACTTCATTTTGTGCACAGGGACATTGTCATGTTGGAACAGGTTTTGGGCACCAAAGTTAGTTCCAGGGAAATGTTACAGTTAAAGCATACAAAGACATTCTACACAATTGTGTGCTTCCAAATTTGTGGCAACAGCGTACTGTAGGTAGACCCACATATGGATGCAAAGGTCAGGTGTCCACATATTTTTGACCATACACAACATAGTATATTAGCAATTATCCTTATCATTGCAGAAATCTACAGGCTATAAGCTATAGAGTTTAGAAGCGTGTTCTCTAGGTGGTAGGTATTAAAATCTGCTTATGTCCTTACCTGATTATAGTGCTGTGAAAATTATCCTGTTCATCTCCTCATGCACTGAGGAGACCATTTCAGAATGATCTCAATTTATTCTACTTCTGGGGTCTGTATAACATTTAACATGAACACCAGAACACTCATACCATCCAATATTTCCATTTTAAATCATGTATAAGCATTTTTGCCCATTTTTTTCATGAATTACTCAAAATAAAACACATGTACTGTATGTGTATAGCTATTAGGGATGATGAACATACTGACACTGAATTGAACAATTTAGAACTATGCATTTTACTAAAGAGTCTAGAATAGTTTACGAGTGTGAGCAGTTTCATTATTTATACTGCAGCTGGCTGGAGTAGTCAGATGTCAAATAAATATCAGACATGATACTTTACTCCACTGCTCAGTACTTCTTGTGATAATTATATTTTTGTTTGCCCTGCCATGCTCAAAGGGGGTTTTCACAAATAGGGCACAGAGGATGCTGAGGTTTTAAGAGAAAGCTGTCAGGGTAACACCTGTTGATGTGAAATACAACCCTGTTACAGGAGAAATGCCAAAACAGCCCATTAGCATTACTTTACAAAGTAAGATTTGATATCATTTCAACATTCAACATTTCTATGCAGATTCCAGTTATTGCTTTTATGTGTTTTATATCACACACTCCCTGGGTGTAAGTGGAAAAATCCTCACACCTAAAGGTGTTGTTTCAGATCCTTTAGTTGTCTAAGAAACATGGACCACAATCGATCATATTACATGACGTTACTATGCTGTAAATGGGACATCTTATCCAGTGCAATTGGAATCACAACAGTCAGAAACTGGATACAGTGTGTGAATACATGACACAGAGATGAGGTTATAGACCTCATAATACTAACAGTAAAGACCTGTGGAGCTTTTTATTGAGTTTAGTCTCAATGGCTTCCAACGGCTAAGCAGATGTACATGTGTTCTTATTAAAGTGGCCTATGAGTGTATGTTTAAAATCACGTTTTGAATGGAATTTTGGGCTACTGATATTACATATTATATTTGCAAAATTATGGCCCTGCGGAAGATGATTGAAATTTGGGCTGATATTTATTAAGAGGATATTTTGGACTGTGCAATAAAAACGCACACTTGACACGTAACTACTAGACGCTTAACTGAGATGGCCATAATGTGGTGTTATAGGATGCTTGCTGACACTGGAGATGTGTGATAGGACTGATACTAAGACCAAAAGCATCTACTCATTTATAAATGTTAAAACACCACTTTGTGACAAAGCCGAAGCTTACACAAAGGCTGATGCAAAAATATTCATTGGTACAACAAAACAGCAATATGTTCTCAGTCATACTGAATGAAGACACTTTTCTCTCTTATATGAGCTATAGTGAAAAATGACAGTGTGTACAATGGTTTAAAAACAATATCTAGATAGTGATTCAATCAATATTGATAATTCAATGTGATTTTTGCTTAATCATGATACATGTGTCTGTCCTTTGTTCTGTTTTGGGGTCAACATGTTTCTGTCCTTGATTATGTTTTCTCTTCTGTTTTTCTCTTATCAGCCTTGGGTATGTACACATTAGTATAAAATCCATGATCATACCCTGGCTCTTGGTCTCCTTATTCTTCAGGCATCTTACTTCTGGTGAAACTGTAGTATGTTTGATCATCCAGAAAAGTTGTTCATTTACAAAAGTTGTTACAAACTTTGTAAAGTTGTAAATTTTGTAAATATGTCCTGATGTTGCACCTCCCCCAGACAATGGACATTAATGGAATTCATAAATAGTGCAGATAACATACTTTACTGCAGCTGAGAAATGCTGAACCTATCGCTCCTGCTCTCTTTGAGGGAGTCACTCACACCTCTTTGGGATGTACAGTATACCTGTATTTGCTGGTTGTCAACACTTAATCTTTTAGTGAAACATTTAGTGAATTGTTCGCTGTGTGCTTCAGATACCCTTATGTTGAGTGAGATGTTGAGTGGATGGTAAACTTCTACACTACCAAGTTTAGACACAGCTGCTCATGTTTCTGCAATTTCTGCATTTTCACTATTTCAGCTATCTTAAATAATAATGAAGACATTAACATTCTAAAATAACACATACTGAGTTATGCAGTTACCAAGAAACTAAACATATATCAAATACACAACAAATCATTAACTTGTAAATACATGTAGACACTGTTCACATTGTCTTCATAAGCTCTTATCAAAATGTCTTTAATACAATGAAAAATATATATTAAATCTAATATGTCCAAATTTCTACCTGGTAGTGTGTATAATTTCAACAGAACATGGTGTGACTATGTTCTCTTTAAAGTGGGAAAAGGGAAAAAATCATCATCACATCTTGAATTTTGATCTCATTCTTTATTATGAAATATGAACAGACCATGTGCAAGACCTCCTCCTTAACGTCAGCCTCACCCAAATAAAAGCCGTAAACACCCATGACAGCTGACCGACTTATGGGGTTGCTCCTTCGGTCTACCAATATTTTACTGCTGTAAAAAGAGCAATTGCACTAAAATCCAGGAGTCAGAACGGCAGTACAAGGATTTCAAGGTAAGCTCTACAGTTCTCATGTACAACTATGCATCTAGGAAACTTCCCAGATGACCTAACCACACTGTTTGGTTAAAAATTTCACTCATTTATCTTTCATACATTTCATAAAATGGGTTGTTATGCATATTTGAAAATGAATGGATGATGAATGGAAAAATGAATAAGGATACTTGACCTACATCAGGAGAAACTTCAGACTTACAGCAAAGGGAAATAATTGATTCAGGGTGCTGATGTATGTTTAGTATCAAAACTAAACAATTTCCCAAATAATTCTTGTTTTTAATTGACTGGAGTCAGACTTGAGTGAATTGAACAAAGAGCACACGGAGATCATCAGAGATCATGTGTATTCTGTGTACTAATTTTTGATCCGGCTATTTATATCAAGAACTAAAAAGCATATTGTTGATGTGCAATTCTCATGAATGAAATCACTGCATGTCCACAGTTTGCATGAGTTGATTTGGGTTCATTCAGTCAATAGAACAATATTCTTATAAAATACAGCAAGGAATCAAAAAAGGTTTTCAGTGATGAACAAGGGTCTCAGTATAATCTTTTGTCTCTATTTAATTATTTGTTTGTTTATTTGTATTTTTATTTATTGCTTCTTTAGCAGAGCTGTTATGCCTGCCAGCATATCTCTCATAGTTTTATTAGGTATGTGACCTATCAAAAGCAGAGCCTAAATAGCCGCTGATGCATCGAGAAGGATCTCATAACTGTAGAATGCCATTAAAAGCTTCATCATCTGTTTCATATTACAGCACATGTAGCATAAATGAAATCAAAATCTTAATATATCTTTATTGATTAATTGTTTTGGAGGTCATAGCCTAAAAGTGAGTTCTTTTCTGAAAGTAGATAGGTGCTGTAACACATATCATGCAATAAAATTTCCCAGTGAAGCTTTTAAAAACAATTGGCAAAGAATTTTAAAATAATCAAAATAAATGTAATAATTTAAAATATTTACATTTTGATGACAGCTAGATTAGCTCATGATGTATAAAAGTATTTCAACATCAGATTCCTGCAGAAGAAAGTTGGTCTGGTTTTATTACATGAATAACAGGGGTTAGATCACCATGTCCTTGTGGTCTTTGGCTATATAAGGTTCTCTGTTTCCCTGCCATCATCACACAAGCCTCTTTGGTACTCAGAGTCACTGAAGATCCTACTGGATTTGCAGTTGTTAGAATACAATATTACTTCATGAAGCAAATATTAGGGGGAAAAAATTATTTTGGATGATGGTTTAAGTAAATGTGTAAATATGCCAGGAGATATTCATTATTACTATGGTATATTTTAGTGATCTACAGTAATTACCTTTTTTAATTTTTATTTTCAGAGCCAAGCCAACTTAAAACTGAGAAATAAAATTTTAAAAAGCGCAATACGATTTTCAAGATGTCTGCGGGAGGTAAGCCATAATTTTTTTTATTTTATTTTTTTATTTTGCTTAGCATTATGTAACCTACAGCACAGCTTACTAAAACTGGTCCAGAAGTATCTCCTGTCCTGCACATTTGAGTGTTTTCCCTGCTATAGGACAAGCACTTTAACTCAGAAACGACTGTTAATTAGCTGATTAGTTGAATCAGGTGTATGGGAGCAGGAAATACTCCAAAGCCAGCATTGTGAACTTGTAACCTACTGCAATCTATAATTTTCAGCACTCAGTATAATAATGAAGGTCAGAAATAAGGATCGGGGGGAAATTGGGATCCTTGGCTCTGGACCAATGCAACTACTATTTGAATATCTATTTTCAATTTCATTGGGTATTAACAATATGGACAGATTTTGTTTTCTTCAACCATTACAAGCATTCTTCTAATCATTTAGTTTTTGGGTGAATGCTTTTACTGCTGTTGTAGCTAAACTGTCAAAATCAGAAAAATAGCTTGTATTGTCCTTTCCCCCAAAGCCTGTGATCTCTAAAATGCTATTAAAAGCTTTGTCAGTCATGTATTAAACAGTTCCTACATATATCAAACAAAAAAGTGAATATATCTCTATTGGTTTCTGAAATAGATTTTTATTCTAATTGAGAGACTGTGATAAAAAATGTTTGCCAAAAGAATTGACAAATAAGTTTAACATCCTAGGAGGTATTCTACAAAGTGAGCTAACTCGATAAGTCAGGCTTATTTCAACAAGCCTGGCTAATTTCCATCATTTTCGGTTCCACAGACGAAGCTAATCGTAAGCCTTGGTGAATTACTATGCAAAAATGCTCCATGTTAAGTTAGTTCTGAAGCTTGGTTTAACTTGATGAATTCTACTGACCAAGCCTTGTGCACTCGTCTAGTCCCGTCGGATAGAAACAATGCACAGGAACAATTACTCCACCCTAGTGCACACTGAAAAAAGTGAAAATTTGGTCAGTCAGATTTAACAGAAATTATTCAACAGTCAGTTCTGGTGCACTAATTTGATTGGTCGAGCAGCATTCTAAGAGTAGTTATATTTCCTATAACCGCACTGGGGCATTTCACTGTGCATATCAATCCACTCCTCTGTGTTTGCCATGTAAAGTTCCACCACAGTGCCTTGCAAAAGTATTCACACCCCTTGGCATTTTTCCTATTTTGTTGCATTACAACCTGTAATTTAAATGGATCTTTATTTGGATTTTATGTAATAGACATACACAAAATAGACCAACTTGGTGAAGTGAAATGAAAAAAAAACCCTTGTTTTAAAAAATTCAACCAATGCAACCAATTACCTTCAGAAGTCGCATAATTAGTTCAATAAAGTCCAGGTGTGTGCAATCTAAGTGTCAAATGATCTCAGTATATATACACCTGTTCTGAAAGGCCAGAGTTTGCAACACCACTGAGCAAGGGGCACCACCAAGCAAGCAGAACCATGAAGACCAAGGAGCTCTGCAAACAGGTCAGGGACAAAGTTGTGTAGAAGTACAGATCAGGGTTGGGTTATAAAAAATATCTGGAACTTTGAACATCCTATGGAGCACCATTAAATCCATTATTAAAAAATTGAAAGAATATGGCACCACAGAAAACCTGCCACCAAAACTCACGGACCAGGCAAGGAGGGCATTAATCAGAAAGGCAACAAAGAGAACAAAGATAACCCTGAATGAGCTGCAAAGCTCCACAGGGGAGATTGGAGTATCTGTCCATAGGACCACTTTAAGCCATACACTCCAGAACTGGGCTTTAGGAAGCATGGCCAGAATAAAGCCACTGCTTAAAGAAAAAAATAAGCGAACACGTTTGCTATTTGCCAAAAGGCATGTGGGAGACTCCACAAACATATGGAAGAAGGTACTCTGGTCAGATGAGACTAAAATTGAGCTTTTTGGCCATAAAGGAAAATGCCACAGTATGTCTGGCACAAACCCAACACCTCTCATCACTCTGAGAACACCATCCCCACAGTGGAACATGATGGTTGCAGCATCGTGCTGTAGGGATGTTTTTCATCAGCAGGGACTGGGAAACTGGTCAGAATTGAAGGAATGATGAAAGGCACTAAATACAGGGAAATTCTTGAGGGAAACCTGTTTCAGTCTTCCAAAGATTTGAGACTGGGATGGAGGTTCATCTTCCAGCAGGACAATGACCCTAAGCATGCTGCTAAAGCAATGCTCAAGTGGTTTAAGGGGAAACATTTAAATGTCTTGGAATGGCCTAGTCAAAGCCCAGACCTCAATCCAATTAAGAATCTGTGGTATGACTTAAAGATTGCTGTACACCAGCGAAACCCATCCAACTTGAACGAGCTGGAGCAGTTTTGACTTGAAGAATGGGCAAAAATCCCAGTGGGTAGATGTGCCAAGCTTATAGAGAGCTGTAATTGCTGCAGAAGGTGACGCTACAAAGTATTGACTTTGGGGGGTGAATAGTTATGCACGCTCAAGTTTTCAGTTTTTTTGTCTTATTTCTTGTTTGTTTCACAATACAAAATACTTTGCATCTTCAAAGTGGTAGGCATGTTGTGTAAATCAAATGATACAAACCCCCCCAAAATCCATTTTAATTCCAGATTGTACGGCAACAAAATAGGAAAAATGCCAAGGGGGGTGAATACTTTCACAAGGCACTGTACTTCTACTAGTACTACAGTACTGTTAGAAACATCAGAGATGGCAAAATATACCTTTGATGAATATAGCTTAACATATGACAGCGTATCAGGTAAAGATGAAAAGGAAGAAGCGACGCCAATTTTACAGAAAGCACCCTTAACATGAATGTACAAATCAGTGTGAGCCAGCAAGCTTACTGACAACTATAAAGTGAGTGTGCCTTCTTTGAGATCTGTTTCTGCTAGAGGTGCAAAAATAAACAGAACATTTGGCCATATTGTGTCCGATATGTCAGTTAACCAATATAAATTTCTTGTACATAAACTGTTGTATAAAAGTAATATCGCATAAGCAAGAGTGCAGCTATAATGAATATCAGCTAGGCTGTGATTAGCTATGGCACCCGCCCTGCAGGTTTGTGCCTTATCACATCCGTGCCGAAATATATAACCGATATAACCGCACTCTTGCTAGTGCTTGAATATAATGTATTATTTACATAAATATATTTAGTTTCTCATCAAAATATGATTTCATTGCTTATAGTAAAATTAATCGAAACAATTATCTAATCTACTCCTTTAAATTATGTAAAGAGAGTCAAACATAGTTATAACTTAATAGTAATAGTAATAGTAATAGTAATAACTTGAGCTTGATTGAGTGGTTTTATTCCAAAGATTTGAAAATATATGATCTAATCACGTTGGCTACAACTCAATTTATACAGAAATGTACAAATTTACATCAAGTAAATGTAATGATTTTTGTCTTTCAATGCAGTGAAAGCATAGACAGTATAAAATCTAAACATTTCTAAAATGATATGAACAAGTAACAATAAATGAAATCTGGCCTTAAATAAGTCCAATTAAAAAAAAAAAATCCTCAGTTATGTGACTATTTTATAGTCCACTATTTGTACTTCAAGTAGATGAGATCAAGTTTGTAAGCATGTTAATTTTGACTATAGAACCTATTTATATTGTATTTCATATCATTTAGTTATTTGTTTGAATTATATGTTCTTACATATTTATTCTGTCGTATAGTATGTTCTGCCTTGCTGCTTCACAAGCTTTGTTAATTGCTGAGGTGTTGCTTTTATTTGCAGTAATGTTTTTATGCTTGTTGTATAATTTCATTGTAAGTCTTTTGTTTAGCTGGAGTGAAAAAGCGGCTCTCTTCCGCTGCCATATCGCTTCTCTCCACTGAGAGGGCTCTTTATAGAGTGCTGTGAAAAAGTATCCTGATTTCTTCTGTTTTTGTGTATATCTCGTACTAAATAGTTTTAGATCTTCAAATGAAATACAACATTAAACAAAGGCAACCTGAGTAAACACAATACAGTTTTTATTTTTATTTTTTACTGCAGCAAATATAGTTATCTAATACCTATCACCAATGTGAAAATCTATTCACCCACTAAAACTTAAAATTTGGTTGCGCCACCTTTAGCAGCAATAACTGCAACCAAACAATTCTGATAACTGGAGATCAGCCTTTCACTGCTAGGACTAGGATTTACCCTATGCTTTTGATCATTGTCTTGCTCCATAATCCAGTTGCACTTGAGTTTCAATTTACTAAAGACCAGACATTCTCCTTTAGGATTTTCTGGTAGAGACCCCTGTTTTCCATGTTTTCCAAACAGTTCCACTTTTGATTCATCAGTCCACAGAACATTCTCCCAAAAGTTTTGAGAATCATCAAGGTGTGTTTTGGCAAAATTCAAATGAGCCTTAATGTTCTTCTGGGTTAGCAGTGGTTTTCACCTCGCCACTCTTCAATGGATGCCATTTTTGGCCAGTGTCTTTCTGATAGTGGAGTCATGAGGAGTGACCTTTATTGATACAGGAGAGGCCTGTAGTTCCTTTGATGTTGTCCTTGGTTCTTTTGTGAATTGCTGGATGAGTCGTTGCTGTGCTCTTGGAGAAATTTTGGAAGGTCGGCCACTTCTGGGAAGGTTCACTACTGTGCCAAATTTTTTCATTTGGAGATAATGACTCTTTCAACTTTGGCATAGTGTGTTACTGGGTAAGACCTTTTAACCAAGTTCATGCTGTTGAAAAAGTTCTACTTAAGTGTTGATTTGATTGAACAGGGTTTGCAATAATTAGGTCTGGTTGAGTCTAATCCAGCTGAATTAGGAACGATGGGGACAAATACATTTTTACACAGGCCCAGTTGGTATTGGATAACTTTTTTGCTTCAATAAATAGCATTATAATTTAAAAACTCTGTGTGTTGTGTTTGCTTTATCTTAGATTTGGATTTAATTTCTGAAACAATTTAGTATGAGATATACACAAAAACAGAAGAAATCACAGCACTGTATATAGTGTGCACGTCCATGAACCTCGTTAGGCCAATTCCTGAACTTCATTGATGGAACTCAATGAGGCCGGATTGACTTGTTACTAGGTCAAGTGAGGCTATTTCAAATATAATTTATTAGCCAACTTTGTGGAATACATCCCTAAACTCAGGAGGTTCTTTAGGAGCTATTAACAATACACAAACAAACCTCACCGTAGAGTAAAATGTATTAGGGTTCAATTCAATCTAAACACAGTGTCTAAACACTGCCTTTGTGAAAGCATAGTTAAGTTCCACAGAGTGATCTCAGGAGACGATGGTTAGCAAATCTTTTTTGCAGCCAGTTCCACCCATACATTTCACACCAGAACACCAGAACAGCTATCTGAACCAAAACCACACAAGACTGGCAGAAAGTGTAGTGCCATTGCAACATTATTCAAACCACACAGCCCAATGTGTGAAAAGGAAAGGCAATGGATAATAACAAACACCTAATTAGAAAAATTGTATAAATAAATAAATACATAAATAAATAAATAAAATAAACATAATAATGATAATAATAATTTAAACATGCTTTTACATTCTGATAAGATGAATAACATGCATTAGCAATACTTACCTTTATAGTATATGGGTGATTGTGATAAAAAAGACAAAAGTCAGACATGATACATTGTCAAAGAAAATCACATGTAATAATTTAATGTAAGTGTCATTTTCAGACAGTTTCAAATAAAGACACGCCATTAGCACGAGCTATTTTGCAATGAACTGTGCAGGCTAACATTAGTTTGGATGTTAATTTCTGTTAATAGGTATTATCTTACCTTCACTGTTATGTATCTCTTGCATAAACAGACTATAAAATACAGTAACTACAACTGTAGTGAATTAAACACAGGAAATGCAGGAACTGTGGTAAATATAATGCAGAAGAAAGCAGGAATTTGAGGTCAGTGGTCAGTTTAGACCACAGGATAGGATAGCAGGACCTCTGCTGGTGGGGAGGGGTACTGTCCTAGTCTCTAGCATTCATCAAAACATGCAAAAGTGAATTCATAAATCTTTTACATCAAAACTCAACAGAGGTGCAATGAATTTCCCTCACAACATTTTCTTTCCCAAGAAACAGGCATGTCACAACATAAAAAGTATTATTCTTACTGTTAACAGTGGCCTCCAGCAAATCAATATTGGTTATGGTTCTAGCTTTTATATCGGTATCTATATTCATGTGCACACCATTCCACACTTTCCAGTGAAAATTACTTGCCCTGTGGACCAAGTAGAGAAAAAAAAATTCTTGTTAAGCATTTTGAAAGCATCGCTCTCCCTTTTCCCCTTCTCTGTCAAGTGTTCATTTACCTAGTTAAAACCAGTTTAGAATCATCTAGCCATGTCGGAGCTATGTAAGAACAGTTAACTGTGCAGGAATATAGTTAGAGTACTTGATGTAACTACGATTATATTCATCTGTTGAATCTGTTATAATGTAGGTATTAACATATTTGTATATTGATATATTCGTTACTAGCAAGTCGTTTACTGGCTATTAGTTACTAGCAGTTAATAGCAATTAAATGTACTCATGTGGGTGTGATTTACCCACTACTGTAGCAATTTACTGCCCTTCTGTGGGTGACGGGCTGTTTTAAAATGATATAATTGATGGTTTGTTTTGTTTTTTTTAAACTATAACGCAGATGACTTGTGCATATGTCATGCTAATTCCTATTGAATTCAAAAATGTATCTTTTGTGATGTTAACAGTGGAAATCAAGAGAAGATCCAGAGTACCTGGTGTTATAATCACACAATATGTAGAAGTAATTCCACCTGGAAAAAGTACCCCAGATTTCATGAGAAAACCCATGGCTGTAAACATTCAGGAAGGTATTCATGCCATGATATGAAGCAAAAAAGGCCTGATTTATGATAACTTAATTAACATTCAATGTTTTGCAATTATTAGTCAGGTTTGTTTTATGCCACTGAATACATTTATTTATATTTAGTCTATTTAGAGGATTTTTTTAGGGTTGTGGGTGCCATAATTTTGATACTCATATCTTGTGCATTCATGTTGCACTACTATGATCTAATTTGTACTGATTGCAGGTAAATTGGCAACTTTCAAAGCAGTGGTGTCAGGAGAGCCAAAACCCACCATCACATGGGCACGTAATAAAGGAGATCTCTCTGATCCAGAGAAATACAATACAAGATATGATGAAAAGGCTGGGGAATACATATTGCAGGTAAAATATTATTCATTCATTCACTTCAGTAACCACTTTACCCTGGTCAGGGTCATGGTGAACCTGGAGTCTATCCATCTCGGACATTACCGGTTTTAAATTCATTTTCAACTCTTATATGTCTTATATTTTATGTTTGTTTCTTATTGTTTTGTCACTGGTTGGATTTGCTGATTGTGTTTATGATGGACTTAATTTCAATCAGAAAATTTCCCCAGACATTCCCCCATGTATGTGTCTGTGCATCTGCTCACAATGGACTGAATGCAGAATGGACTGATCACTTTCAGTGTGCATGCTACTTGTATTGAGGGCAGGGAGTTCACACAAACACAAAAAAAGACTCTCACACTACACTTGTTGCAGAATGATGATCAGTGTGCACACATCTGAACTTACCAAGCCTTTGATTCCATGATTGCTATTCTGGTTGTGATCCCAGTTGCCTCCTGGTTTTCCTGTTTCATTTGTGCTGTTTGTTGATTGCCTGACCATCTCCTGTTCTCTCTTTTAGACTAAACGATATGGATTTGTCTTCAAATATAGTATAGGGTGAATTGAATTTTCAAATGACTCTTCCGTCGGGTGTCTTCCCAAGTGAAGGAAGCATCCCACTCTTTTCTGGAGAACCATGGACTCAGGCTCAAATATGCTGATTTTCATCCCAGCGCTTCACAAGCAGCAGAAAAATGAGTGTGTCAGAGGTCCAGTTCAGATGTGCCAACAGAACATCATGTGCAAATAACAAGGATGTTACTTCTAGCCCTCTGTACTGGACCCCTCGCCAAACTTGGCTACATCTTGATATCTTGTTCATGAAAACCACAAAAAGGCATGAAGCCAAGACACTCTCTTGAGGGGGGCCAACACCCACCTTAAACAATTTTGACTTAAAATGCAGGCGCAACTCTCATTGTGGGGCACATGGTGACTTAATGGTTAGCATGTTTACCTCACACCTCCAGGGTTGGAGTTTCGATTCCCACCACAGCCGTGTGTGTGTGGAGTTTGCATGGGAAGGTTTCCTCCGGGTAGTGTCCATAGTGTATGAATGTGTATGTGATTGTGCCCTGCAATGGACTGGTACCACGCCTTGTGCCCCAAGCTCCCTGGGATAGGCTCCAGACTACCCACAACCCAGAAGGATAAGCAGTATAGAAAATGGATTAATGGATGGAACTTTAACTGTGCTCTTCACACAAAGTAGACAAAATCACACAAAGTAGACCCAAATACTCCATACTCTTGCAGTACCTCCCACAACAAATGACACATGATCACAGGCTTTCTCCTTTCCATCACAAATACTAACTCAGGCTCATTCCCTGCCAGTAAAGTGCCATTCCACATTCCCAAAGCTAGTTTCCATTCTATGGGTGTAGTCAGTCTAAGACTGTCCATCACATGCCTGCTGCTTGAGTTTCAACACCCTTCATTTGAACCCAACTGGGTTACATGAGTGGCCCAATTTTTAGCCTTTGGACAAACAACGTGCAGGTGGCAAAAAATCAAGTACAACATATAAACAATGTCAAGCATAGTGATGGTGCACTTGTTTTGAATTTAAAGTGCTTGTTAATGCTAATATTTGGCAGTAAGTAGTGAAACAGTCCACACTCATCCATCTCCACTGTGATGCTGTGGCAGTACCTTTAGTGAGTTATGAATAACCAAATTTTCTCAGACATTACTGAATTAATACACTGTTGTTGCCTAAAATCCTCCAAAACCATGTGAGATACTAAACTATAATTGCATACTTCACCTTTCAAAGTACAAGAATCAATGAACAAAATTCCATTCACCAATTGTGGTCAAACAAATGCTGCAGCAATGTAATTTCCTTGTGCTTAAAGCCCGGACAGGGTAGGAAGCATAGCAGCCAAACAAAACAGACAGCCGTGCATGTCACATTTCTCAAGATAAAAGTTGACCTGTAACATGATATAATTTAAACAGCCAATAAAGAAAATGTCATATTGCTAATTATTAATCATACATAAGGCCCAGCCCCAGGTGCTGTTTGGTACTGTGTGGGTTTCAAATATGCAAACAATAGTTTGAGAATATGATATGACGGCCATTTCTTATAACACTGACAACATATGTCTGTCTTAACACTGAGAGATGACTGTGAGCATGAGCAAAATGAAAATAAAGCTGTGAGATAAGTTTAAAACAGTAAGTAAATTACTTTTAAGTAACAAGTCCTGCAAAATATATTCTTTCTCAGTAAATACTCAAATATATTGTTTATGTTTATGTTTCATGACAGATATTAAATGTAACAGCTGACCAAGCAGATACATACAAATGTTTTGCTACAAATTCATTTGGAAGAGCTGTTTGTACAGCTAGTCTTAAGGTTATCGAAGGTAAGACATAATTTACATTCATAGATAAAATAATAATAATAAAAATCATAATCATCATCATCATAATAATAGTAATCTATAATCATAAATAATAAGAACAATAACCATCATCATCATCATCATGAGTGATCATTCTCTTTTTCAGCTGGATTCAGGAAAAATAGGCCAGGTATGTTTAAGAATACCAGAGTAAATCTGATGTTGTTTAGAGATTAAAAGTTTTTTCTCTCTCTTGGTGTTAACAAGACAAATGTAGTGCACTGAAAAACATAAAGATACAACTTTAACGCTGACTGTTACGAAGTGCTACCACAGTTTTCTTCCATAAATGAAACATGGGATTCTTTCAATAGACATGTCAATTCAAGAGGTAGGTCTTTAGTTTTTATTTGAAGACAGCCAGTGTTCAGAGACCTGGGGGAAGTTCATTCTACAACCTCAGTACCAGGAGAGAAAAGATACTTGAGGGATGATGGGTCCAGTCAAGCCATGCTAGAGCCTTGAAGGGAGCATGATGCAGAGCAGGGTGTGATAAGTGCCTTAATGTATGTGAGTTCTGGTCTGTTTTTGGCTTTGGATTTTTATTTGATGTGGGCATCTACAGGAAGTCAATGGAGAGAAGGAAAGGAAACAGTGGGGTGGGTGTGGGAGAACCTGAGGAGATCATTGAGTCAGATATGAGTCAGATATATAGTACAGGGCCAAATCTGGAAGGAGCGAGTTGCACTCAAGAATTTAAACTCAAGATGAGAAGAAACTGAACATGAACTGAACTGAAGATGACAAAATTTACATGGCATCATGTTTAACCTGCCAAATACACAATGCGGTATTAGTAAATTGCTTTTAAGTTTTAAATGAATTAAAAGATAATGGTAATAGTATTCAGACTAGAAATTAGATGGTTAGTCTGATGAGTCAAACAGATATGTGCTTATTTATTTATTTATTTATTTATTTCAGATCAAAATGAACCTGAAGACTTCAGAAAAATGCTGAAGAAAACTACGTAAAGTATCATAACGAAATAATTTGGGGATCTACGTTTTTTATTTTTAGTTTCATGTTATCCGTTTTTACAATTAATTTGTCTGGATAGCAAAACTCTTTCAAAATATTGTTGTGAAATGTTTTACTTTTCATTACTTTTTACATAGAGTTGAAAAAAAGGTTAAAGCAAAACCCAAGAAAGAAGGAGAGGTTGACCCAAAGTTTTGGGAGGTGTTATTGAGTGCTCAGAAGAAAGACTATGAGCGTGTTTGTCAAGAGTTTGGAATCACCGATTACCGATGGATGCTGAAAAGACTTAACCAGATGAAGAAGGAGAGAGAGGAACAACAGGAGAAGGTATCAGCACTTTCAGACTGTTGCAGTCAAAGATGGATTTTAAGTGTTTACCCTGGTCACTGTATTATTATCAATATTTCTTAATTTTCCATTGACCTAGATTGTTTTTAGTTGCAAAGCTTGCATACTGTACTTTATCTACTTTAATTGTCCTTCATATTTCACAGTATGTTGAAAAGGTTGAAAATATGAAACAAATAGAGGTCAAACCAAATGGAAAAGCTGAATTTGAACTTGACATGAAGCTCAAGAATCCCAAAAGCAACATTTATCTTTACAAGGTTAGAGCCACAAGTTTCTTAACTGCAGTGATGTTTTCTGTAGATGCTTATGTAGGAGCCACATGAAATCACTTTGTTTAGGTGTGCAGTATCTAATTCAACTTATTTATTCTTTGCAGAATGGTGAAATACTTGACTATGGTGATGGCACTGATGATTCCTTCAAACACAATCTGAAGAAAGTTGGTGATAAATACACATTTAGCATTAATAATGTTGGCCCAGAAGATTCAGGCCTATATCAAGTGAATGTTGAAGAAGCAAACATGTTTTCAACTGAATTGGATAGTAAGATTAAAATGTATATCTGTGTTAAAGATGTTAAGGCATCTATTTTCAATCTACTTATTTTAGAAATCTGTGGAGTGTATAATGGCTCTAGAGTTTGGACTGAAGCAGCATAGCCAACTTGGTTCACTAATTTCTTTCCTCAGTTGCTGATGTGGAATTTGATAGCATTCTGAAGGATGTTACGGTGGTCAAAGGAAAAGATGCTACATTTGAATGTGTATTATCTGATCCTGTGTCAACAATTACCTGGTGTGCTAATGATGCATCCATTGAGCCAGGGGATAAATACAACATAACAGTCTCAGAAGACATGCTTACTCACAGACTAGTAGTAAAGAACTGTAGACCAGTGGACAATGGTACCTACACAGTTATTGCTGGAATCAAGTCATCCAAGGCAGCTTTGACTGTGAAAGGTGAGTTGGTTGTTTTTTGTTTGTTTGTTTGTTTGTTTGTTTGTTTAAATATGTCCAGGGGTTTAAAATAAATAAGTAAAAATTTGTTCTCCATATTTTCCATTTACTATGCCTTTCTTTATCTAGATGATCCAAATGCCCTCCAGAAAGGCCAGAGAGGTACAGATAATGCTGATAAGTTGGGTAAAGAGCAGGCCAGGAAGCTGCAGGGCACAACACTTAAAACATCTAGAGGGGCTGGAAGTGGTGGAGCCAGCCTGGGAGATGGGATTGGAAGAGATGGAATCATGGGAGGTGGAAGTGGGCAGGAAGGGAAGGGAAGAGGTCAATTAGGGAAAGATGGGTTGGGGGAAAATGGACTACTAGGAGATGGTTCAGGCAAAGATGGATCAGGAAAAGATGGACTATCAGATGTTGGATCAGGAAAAGATGGATCAGGAAAAGATGGACTATCAGATGTTGGATCAGGAAAAGATGGATCAGGAAAAGATGGAATATCAGATGTTGGATCAGGAAAAGATGGATCAGGAAACGATGGATCAGGAAAAGATGGAATATCAGATGTTGGATCAGGAAAAGATGGATCAGGAAAAGGTGGATCAGGAAAAGATGGAATATCAGATGCTGAATCAGGAAAAGATGGATCAGGAAAAGATGGTTTTGAAGTAACTGGACTACAAAAAAATAGTAGAAGTGGGGATGGAGCATGTGGAGACATGACAGATGGAGATGGAACTGGAGACACTAAGCATAAAAAGCACCCCAGAGTTGGTCAGTTGGTCCCTGACACTAACAGAGGTAAATAAATAAATAAAATAAAATAAAATAAAATAAAATAAACAGAGGTGTTAAACTCTGGTCTTAATAAACTGCAATGAATTGTGCATAGCACAGCATCTGAAAACTAATATTACCACTGTGTAAATATTAGCAGTAATTAAACGTTTCATCTGTTCTTGTATTCAGAACCAGAAGTCCACTTTGTTAGTGGACTGTCTGATACTGCTGCAAATATTGGAGAAACTGCAGAATTATCTTGCACACTCAGCAGTAAGGACTGTGTTGGAATTTGGTACAAAGATGGTCAAAAGGTGAACCTTTATAACAGACAAATTTCAATTAAGACATAGCAACATATGAACATTATGTATGCCCGCTGCTATTTTGACTTATATTACAAAATCTATGTGTTATGACATTGTAATATTTATTATCTTTTATATATATATATATATATATATATATATATATATATATATATATATATATATATATATATATATATATTTTTTATAAAATATTTCCTTGTAGTAATGTCCAACAGAAACTTTTAGCATCTCTATTTTATTTATGTTTTGTGGGTCAGTTGGAATCTATGAATGGGATTACGATCTCCAAAGAGGGGGCCATTCACAAACTAATAATGAAGAATTGTCAGGAGGGTAATGCAGGGGTATATAGATTTGAAGCAGAAGGACGTAAATCAGAGGCCACGTTAATTATTAAAGGTAAAAACAACAAATAATATTTTCATGTGTTGTTTATCTTTTTATTCAGATCACATAAACAACCATAATCTTACAGAAGTGAAATTCTCTCCATTCATATTTAGAGCCACCAAAAATAGATGCAGATGCCATGGGTAAGTTCTCAGAAGCTGTCGTCATAAGAGCTGGTGAAAATGCCATTTTCAAGCTTCCATTCTCAGGAAAGGAACCAATCAGAGTGCAATGGTTCAAAGATGAAATGGAGCTTTTGGAAGGCCCTGGTGTCAGGATTGAGCGTTCCTCGACTCAGAGCCGGCTACTTCTCAATAAATGTCAGCGTAAAGACAGTGGAGAAGTCAAAATCAAACTTAAGAACGAATTTGCCACCACGGAGGCTACATCTAAACTTGTTGTTCTTGGTATGTTGTTTCTTAACCAGCTTTGTATAACGTAGTTAAGACAATTAAAAAATAATAAAAGCTTTTTATGATCTCAACATTTCTTATTTTCTAGACAAACCAACTCCACCACAAGGGCCTGTAGATCTGGTAGAAAGTTCATTGTCTGCTATTGAATTTAAATGGAGGCCTCCAAAAGATGATGGGGGCTGTCCTGTGACCAACTATATCCTTGAGCGTCAGCAGGTGGGACGTAACACCTGGACTAAAATTGGAGACATCCCTGGACAACCTGCCTACAGAGATACAGCTATTGACCGTGGCAGGAAGTACTGCTACAGGATAAGAGCCAAGAATTCAGAAGGCATTAGTGACATCATGGAAACTGATGATATTGCAGCCGGCACATTAGGTACATTTTTAATCTTGAGTTTTTTTGTGCTTTGTGAACCCTATGAACCTTAACCAAACTAAGGGTTTGTGTTCCTCAGCTAGTCAAGGTGTTTCTTCATTAAGAATACTTAGTGTATATATTGTTTAAAAACTAAAATTCCCTTAGCTGCAGAAAATGTACACTATGTTCTCAACAACTCTTTAAATGTTGCTGCCTAGATTAAGTTGATGCGTAATTGTTTCATACAGCTTAATGTTTTTTCAGCTCTCCCTGGTCAGCCTGCTTCTCCAAAGGTGGTCAGTGCTTTCAAGGACTGCATTAATCTAGCATGGGTCCTGCCAACAAACACCGGTGGGGGAAGTATTATAGGCTATAATCTGGAAAAACGCAAAAAAGGCAGTAACCTTTGGAGTCAAGTGAACCCTCCAGATGAGCCAATTAGAGGTTTTTGTCCATTACATGTCATTCTGTTCTTATGCATAATTTGCTTGTTCTTATGTGCAATTAATTGTTTCAAGTATTTCATTATGATACAGATGTTACCCATATCAAATAACTTGCATAACAAATGCTTACATATTTGTATTATTTTCAGAAAAAAAGTATGCAGTGACGGATGTGATGGAAGGAGCCGAGTATGAATTCAGAGTGATTGCAATTAACACATGTGGTCCTGGAGAACCAAGTGGGCCCTCTGACTTTGTATTTGCAAGAGACCCCCAGAGTAAGATTAAACAACAGCAGACTTTGTTACACTTTCCAAACTAACTTTGAGATATTTGTAGTGTCGTTGTCATTAGACTACTTTTCTCATCACAGAGCCTCCTGGGAAGGTTAAAGATCTCAAAGTAACTGACTCTAGTTACCACACTTTGTGCCTGGCTTGGACTAAACCAAATGTGATGAAAGGAGTGGAAGATGACGTGAAAGGATACTTTGTGGAAATCAGACCTACAGACCAAATCGAGTGGAGCCGCTGCAATACGAATGCCATCGTCCAGACCTCTTTCACTGTAACAGGTCTGAAGTCCTTGGCCATGTACTGGGTAAGAGTGATTGCAACCAATGAAGGAGGAGAGGGACATCCACAAGAGATTGACAAATACATCATTGCCATGCCTCCACCTGGTAGGTGTAAACATTGTTCAACTTTTCATTTTTTCTTTAGAAACTGTACCTTAATTTGACATTTACAGTAACATTTAATTTGTTTTTACAGTGAAACCAAAATTCACTGATCGCAAGATGAAAAATTTCATGGTTGTGAAAGCTGGAAACACAGTCCGGGCCACTATATGCTTTGAGGTACTATACATCAAAGACAGTGACTGATAATCACTTAATACCTGTAGAGGACAAGTGTGACTTGAAACGATATATTATTTATACATTTTAATCTCTGTTAAAAAGTTTATATACAATTTTTAAAAAGTAACATAAAAAAGGTTGCATTATTGAATACTATTATTCAGTTGATCTTATTTTTCTCACAGGCTTCCCCTTTACCAGATATCACTTGGTTGAAGGATAATATGCCTCTGGCTAAACATGTGACAATTACTAATTCTGAGAAAGTTTCCCAGCTGCTCATTCCAACATCCGATCGATCAGACAGTGGCATCTACACTATCATTGTCAAAAATATAGTTGGCCAGGAAACCTTCAGTGTAGAAATTAGAATCACTGGTAATATAAATAATCATACATTTTACATTGTACTTCAGCAATTTTATTGATTTTTTATTTTTTATTTTTTTTTTTGCCTCTGTGGAAATAAATTTTAAGTGCTTCTAGCTATACTCCGTAGACTGAATGTGTAAACTTACTCCTGGTGTCATATTACTTGCAAAGATTTATGCTTTCAATAATTATACAGTATAGTTTAAAATTTTCCAGATGAGCCCAAGCCTCCGGGTGCAGTGCAACTAGAGCAGAATGTTGAGGGAACATTAACTCTCAACTGGACTCCATCTCCTGATGAAAAACGAGATGACCGGCTCCACTACATGGTGATGCAACGAGACTCTGTAAAACGGACCTGGTGGACAGTAGCAGATCACCTCTTCAACCATAGATTTACCACCGTTATTGTGCAGGGGAGAGAGTATTACTTCCGTGTATATGCAAAAAATGATATGGGGCTGTCTGAACCATCTGAGTCTCCAACATGGGGAGCTGTTAAAAAGAAAGGTTTGGACATACATGATTTTTTAAAAGATATTTCACACCCTGTCTTTTATCTGTATAATATGGATGATATCATAAAACCAGTACTTCTGGTTTTATCACGTGTTTTAACCACCAACCAGAAAATGTCAAACCATTCACAAACCAATCACTACAACAAGTAATAAATAATAATAAGTGAATTTCTGACACTACATCATATTTAAGATCAGACCTTGTTTTCAGAAAGCAGTTAAGACATTTAGCTCCTTGAAGTTTCCTACCATCAAAACAGAGGAACAGTACATAGACCAAGAATAGATGCATTTTGTGCCTTTCCACATAATCAGAGTCATGTACTAAATGCTGTTTTTCTTTTCTCAAGGTAAATTGATAATAAACCAAACAGAACGAAAGAACTTGAATTTTCAATCAGCCCCCAGATTCACAGTGCCTTTGAAACTGCACATAGCTCCGAAGGGCTATGAGTGCTATATGAGTTGTGCTGTGAGTGGCAATCCCACCCCTCACATTACCTGGTATCACAACAATGTTAGCCTTAACACAAATACCAATTACCTCATATCCAACACATGTGGGGTCTGCTCCATGCTCATCCTGATGGTGGGTCCCAAAGACACAGGAGACTACAAAGTTGTGGCAGAGAACCCTCTCGGCCAGGCTGAGACTTCTACTAAGCTCACAGTCAGAGGTGTGCTTCTGGATTGATACAGAATAGAAATAAATTTAGAACAAAGTTTCTATTATTAAATATTATGTTTCCAAAGATGCTGAGTGAGTGGATAGTGACCAAGCTAAGTACTATGCTCTTTTTCTTTTCTGTCTACCAGAATGAAATCATCTGTTGCAACATGGACAACAAAAGCTAGAGTGCCTGGATCAAAGCAAGCTGTACTCAATATTAGTGGTGGTACATTACACCTTCCTTTGGAGAAAAATTATTTTGAAAAAATTCTATGAGTCTGAATAAATTGTGTGCTATAAGTACTGAAATCAGGCATGCTGTAGTGGAATATTCAACAATACAATAAACATTCAGTCAAACTGATATTACCTAAAATAAAGTAATCTACTAATTGTTATTTGAATGATATGTGGCAATGTCTCTGTCAGCCTTGAAGACTTGTTTTCTGGAATGCCAATGTCTTTTTGTTTTATTATGAATAATAAGTTGAATAAAAATACACAACTGCCAATCAACAGTGATAGGATTTAATTATCTGAATTAGAAACAAGATCATCCACACATTCAGAACAGAGCTACATATTGCATCCAGGTTGTGCAGATGATAAAGCACCAAGGTTCTCTGTAGGAGTGGTTTTGCATCAAGGTCACTGAGTATCCATGTTATTCATTATCCTCTTATGTTCAGTATAAAAATCAATAACCTACAGTGGGCTGACCTATTTTACACCTCTCTCTCTCTCTCTCTCTCTCTCTCTCTCACACACACACACACACATACACACACACACACACACACTTATCTATTTTTGTGAGAGCCTTCCAATGACATTATTAATGCTATTAATAAAATGTTAGCTGTGCCTAACCCTAATCCCAGTATAAAAGAAAACTTGTAGGTTTAGATTTTAGAGTTGTGCAAAGTTTTGCATGTTCCCCCCATGTCAATGTGGGTTTCCTCCAGGTTCTCTGGTTTCCTTTATCTTCCCCAGATTTAGGAGTTAGTGTAGTTGTAATAAGTTGTAACACACACACACACACACACACACACACACACACACACACACACACACACACACTTCACATATCTCTCTCTCTCTCTGGCTTGTCATGGGGAACCAACTAAAAGCACAAACAGACACACATAAGTAAACTCTGGCTAATAATGCACAGGTGAGAATCACTCGTTACCTGCCAGTTTAACCTGCCTCCTCTCCATCCACAGCTTGACACTCACCCCGCCGCCACAGTAGTGTATAACTATACTGTGTATGTATATAAGATACATACAGATCAACATAATACAATATTTTAGTCTTCTGCAAAGTTTTTTCTCAGTAAAATATTAAATGAAACACTAATTAATAATAATAATTATCAACTTTATTTTATAAAGCGCCTTTAAAAGCAGCTTCTCAAAGCGCTGTACACAAAATAAGCAGTACACATAAAAATAAAACATATAAAAGTTAATAAGAATAAAAACAATGTTGATAATAATAATAATAATATTTTTAAAATAATAATAAAAAACAGACATCAGCAGTTAAAAGCAATGTTTTAAAACATGTATCTTAAGTTGAGCTTTAAAAATGCCAAAAGTCTGAGCTTCCCTGAGTTCGGGAGGAAGAAAGTTCCAAAGTGAAGGAGCATAGACAGAAAAAGCCCTGTCACCCATAGATTTTAAGTGGGTTTGTGGAACAGTTAACAAATTAGACTGTGAGGAGCGTAGTCTGCGATTTGGTGTGTAAGGGATTAATAAACCAGATAAGTAATGCGGAGCCAAGCCATGTAGTGCCTTGTATGTGAACATCATGATCTTAAAATGGACACAGAACCTGACCGGGAGCCAGTGTAAGGACTCCAAAACAGGAGTAATATGTTCACATTTCCTGGTTCCCGTCAGTAATCTAATGTTTTGAAATTTATTTTGAACCCCTGTCCTGATCGATACTTTTTGAAAATGAGATCCTGTACATGCTTTGTAAGCTCTTTACAGACCATGGCTCTAACAATCAGAAGAAACCAAGAAGATCCTGGAAAATCCTACAGAAACAGCTTATCTTTATTTGGGGTTAATTAGAATCACTTCATTAATGACAGGTATATGATAGTTACTTCTGAATGTTAGTTTGAATGTTATAGTTTCATTCTTAGCACAACTAAATACCCTTTTATAAAAGGTTGTGTACACTTATGCAGCTAGGTTGTTGTACATATCTTTTATTTTTTCCCCCTCTTAAACGTTTATATTTATTTTTCACTTGAATTTTGTTGGTTGCTATATCACACAAAAAGTGGAAAAAGATCTGACATGATTTATCATTTGGTTTAATTTTTCACAAAAATCACAAAAACCTGTCATTTTAGACAGAGGTGTGTAGACTTTTTACATCCACTGTACTGTACATATCAGTTAGTGATGTCATGCACCATGTGTGTCTATGTAACATAGTTTGACCAGAGATGGGGGTTTTTTTCCAAAAATTTGTTTTATTGCTTTTCAATCAGAACCCCTCTTCCTGTTAACAATTTGAAATATAGGCCAAGTACATCATATAGTTATTTTCCAGTTTCCCCTGATACATAACTAAATGATCAATAAATGCATGAGATTGAGACAAAATACCTGAAGCATTTGCAGCAATAATTCTGAAATGGTTTCCTGTCTACCAGCTGGCAAAAATGTTTTACCGACTTGACCAGTGTTTTACCGACTTGGTCTATGTTTTGTCACACGGGTTTTTTTTTTTTTTTTTTTTTTTTTTAGCTGGATAGATGCACTAGATTAAATTACGGAGTGATTATACCTGCCTTCTAGTGCATATATGCTGAAAAACGTAGCTATTGTTTATTAATTCAACGAATTTTGGCTGTGATTAATTAAACGAATTGGTGACAATACTGACGACGGCGTTCAAGGTCAGCGACACACACGCGCGCACACACACACACGTACGACCTTGTAAGCAAGCTGTAGTGCGCTTGTAGGGCCGCTGGAGGATTATCTCCACAACACCGCACACATCAAAGGCGTTTCATTTCGGGCCATCGGGTGTAACCCTGCAGCTCTGTGGAGCGCGATGGCGAGGCGCAGGGGGAAGAGCAGCAGTAAACAGGACGATAGCTGGTTACCTTTAGAGGCACCGGTGGGACAGTCGTCCCGAAGTTTTAACGAGTATGTCATCCCGGGTGTTTTATTGCTTATCATCGCTATCGGCGGGTCAGGGCTTGGCTGGATCTGTAGCGATCACGAACAGACGATCAAGAGTCTGTCGGAAACGCTGGCGTCCATGCAGGCGAGAATAACGAAGCTGCAGCAGCAGTTAGGGCCTGATAAAGCTCAGGTACTGTAGGCTACTAACAAGTCATTGGAAAGTTGATCTGGCTTTCACTTTATGCGTGGAGGATTTCTAATTCAAAACTGACATTTGGTGGCGTCGATGGACTACTAAATAAGCTATGGTTGTTTTTTCTTGTTTTTTTTTTTTTTTTTTGAACATGAAAAGCACTCTTTTTGGACAGTTTCTTCTAAGAGCAACAGCTGACCAACTTACCCATGGCTTTTGACTGTGCTGAACTCTGTAATGCTTCCAGCACCTTATGCCATTAATAGCTTCACTAGGCCAGTACAGAGTAGTGTCATATTTCTTTGTACAACACTGCTTTAGAGAGCAAGGGGTCCTATATTTATATGCAAAATGCCAAAGCAACGATATATGAAGTTAATTTCATTTAAGTATGAATGAGACTTCACCAAGAAATATAAACCTTATTCTTGGTCCTAGTCTTTCCATAAGCCTTTCTTCTACTATGGAAATGGCACTTTTAGGCTAACAAGTAATCAACTGAATACAGATAATTTAAACTGTGAATCGTATGTGACCAAGTTTCCATTTTAATCGCATTACCTGTACACTGTGTTCTTGATTATGTTTCTTTCTTCAGCTTGCCTATGTGGGTGGCTTTGAAGAGCGCCTGGTGACTCTGGAAGATGCCTATGCCAAAGCACAGCAACAGGTCGAGCTCGCCCTCGCCACATCCGAGCAAATCAAGTCCAAAGACCTTCAAAGCAAAGTGTGGTCCCTGCAAACTGAGATGAACGACAAACTGGAAGAGCTCCAGCAAAACACCATTTCCATTGCTGCTCTGAATGCCATCATTAAGAATAAAAGTACTGAGTTTGAGGTTGTGAAGCAGAGTGTCAACACCATGTCGAGTCTTAATGCAGAGCTAGCCATCCAGATTTCTGGGTTTTCTAGCATGCTTTCAGTCACCAAGTTGCGTTTGGATGAGCAGATCTCTGTTGTGGATGGTCTGATGTCTCAGTTAGAGGGTCAAAATAGGGAGATCAAGGAAATAAAAGAGTTATTTGCCAGCAACCAGGAATCACTTGTTACAAACAAACAGCAGATTATGGATATCAAGTGAGTAGACAAATGTTTTTAGTCTTATCAGCTGACAAGTTGTTAATAACTAAAACATTTTAGATATACATAGCTTATTGTGTCCTAGTGTTAAATGTATGCTACATGTGATTAAGGCTTTTGTGGATTTAAATTGTTTATTTGCAAAAAGCCAGAAAATGCTTTTTACTATAATAAGTAACAGGTCTAGTCAAAAGAACAGTTTCTGTTTGAAAATACCTTTTAAACCAAAATGAAAAGTGCATATTGTGCACACTGCTTTTTAACTGCATTGTTTTTCTGACAGAGAGCTGCTAGAAACTGAGCAAATTAAGCGGACACAAAATCTTGAGAAGCAGCTGAGGTCTCTGTATAAACGTCTGGAAGATCATCAGACGAATTCAGAGAGTCTTCAATTCCACTTTGCAGGCCAGCTTGAGGCTTTACAGATCCAGGTACAATCAGGGCTGGCAACTATTACAAATAAGAAAAATTACAAGTATGTTCTATCTGTGTCCACATAGATTTCCTCTGGATTCCTCCTACCTATCAAATAACATGGCAGTAGTTGGATTGGCTACTCTAAAGTGCCCCTAGGTGTGTATGAGTGTGTAAATGTGTGTGTGCGCATGGTACTGTACAATCGATACATGTCCCATCTAAGGTATGTTCCAAGGATAGGCAGCAGGTATACATCAGTTATGTCTACAGCAGTATAAATCCTGAAGATGAATGAATGTAGATTAAATAATGCTACAGCACATCCTGGATGTCCTGAAACACATGCAATGTTTGAGTTCAGGGACAGCTAATAGATAAAAAAGAATTAGACTTTAAATATAGCTTACTAGACAAATTTATAGCTCTTTCTTGTGGCATGTTTCAGTTTCTGGAATCCAGCAGAGCTGAAGAGGATGATCAGGTTGGGGAACAGGTCACCACATCAGACAACAAAGAGAGAGCACCTGAAAAGGAGTTGGAAAATACCAAAGAAGAAGAATTTGCAGAAAAGGAAGATATTAGAGAGGAAGATGGATCAAAAGAAGAGGGTGAATTTATTAGGAAGCAAGCAGCTGTTGAAGAAATTGAAGCAAGTGAATGGCCTGGAGAGGAACTGGACATCGCAATTGAGGAGGATGTTGCTGAAGAACAAAAAGAGGTGGATATTACAGAAGAGATACAGACTTTACAGGAGGCTCACATGGTCACGAATGAAATAGAGGAGACTGTTGTAGATGAGCTCCAGACAGCTTTGGACGATTCAGACCATGTGACTCTTGAAACAGGGGAGATTATGGATGAGAAAATGGAGGTGCCTGTTGGAGAAGAGATTCAAATTCATCCAGATAAGGCAAACATGGTCACTAGTGGAACAGAGAAGCAAATAGAGGTGCCAGATGCAGAAGAGATGCAGGCTCCTTTAGAGGATTCAAGCATCGCCACTACTGCAACAGAGGAAGCTGCTGTGGAGAAGCAAGTAGAGTTGAATGCAGCACAGGAAACGCAGACAGGTTCAGAAGACACAGACACGCTCTCAAATATAATCGATGAGGTTGTTAGTGAGGAACACACTGAGCATACTGCAGAAGAAATCCACAATGTTTCAAATGAGATATCAACTGCAGAAATTAAGACCCATGAAGATAGTAATGCAGAGCAAGAATTTGGGACTGCTGTGGAGGAGATTCAGATTCCTTCAGATGAGACAGGCATTGCCACAAATGGGAATGTAGACAATCAACTGAGAGATGTTACTCAAGCTGAGATTGAGCAAGAAGCAGTGGAGGAGCTTACAGCAGTGTCTGCCAAGGAATCGGTTGTCTCTGAAAAATCAGTAAAAGAAGTGTAATGGCTGAAGGAGGAATATGGCTAAAGGAAAACTGTAACAGCACATGAACTATTTCTCATGAGTTTCTCACTTTAAGTTTAAGGACTCTTTGTATGAAAGTATGAGTTCTTACTATACTCTTAGAAAATTTGGAGCCATTAAGGGTTATTTGGCCTCTGAAAAAGGTTTTTATAGAACCTTACAACAGTGATTTTCTATCTGATTATTCTATCTAATTATCAATTGTCCAATGAACCTTTAAGTTTTAAGAACCTCTTTTTTCTAAGAGTGTAGTTTCCATTGATATTTAAAAAAAAAAAAAAAATTACTGCATGAGTGTTATTGTACAGTTCTTTAATCTCACTTTTGTCTGATTGAAAGTCAACACTAAATGAAGCATCCAAACTGTATTATCCTTGTGGGGTGTTATTGTTATTTTTTAATTCTGTCTCCTAAAATGAGAAAATGCAGTTTTCTAACCAACAAGGTTGTTTCACCTCACACATGCTATACATTTTTAATTGTTTAACATTTTCATCCAGATGTTCCTTTCCAACACTAGCCTTTTTAAATAAACTAGATTTTACATTTTATACTATTTCTCCTGTCCCTACCCTTCTGTCTTATGTGCAGTTGTCACTTGAAATGGGACACCACTTGAAATGGGACACCACTTCTGTATTTACAGCAGTAAATACAGCAATATTTAAGATAAATCTCAGTGCATTTATTAAAGAGTGTCATGGCATCTTTGGCATACAATATAAATTAAAAAAAAGAAAGTAGAGACAAATGGGGAAAAAATACAGTTACCTTTTAGCAGTGTGTGCTGCAGGTATATATTCTTGAGGAAGTATATGTATGCTTTGCCCTTCTCATGCCTGTAGAGGTAGCTCTAATCCTTCAAAAAGTTATCAATGAACCAGTGTTGCTGATGTAGTGAAAAATGAAACATGACTGCATGTTGGAGTAGGGCAGCGTGGTGCCTCACAGCATGAGGCTTCTAGGTTTAATCTTGAGCTTGGTTTACTGTGTGTGGAATGGAAATTCTCCATGTGTTCATATGGGTTTACTCTGGGTTCCTCCCATCTCCAAAAATATGCTATGCTTAAATTGCTTCTGTGTGAATGAATGAATGAATGAATGAATTAATGAATGGGTGTTTTTGTGTGTGTGTGTGTGTGTGTGAAAGAGAGAGAGAGAGAGAGAGAGAGAGAGAGATTTCCTGCAATGGCCTGGAGTGCCACCAATGGTGTATTCCTGGTCTATCAGGAATGGTGAAAGTAAAGCGCTTACTGAAGAGATGAATGCATTTGAGAGAAGCCATATTGTAGTCTACAGGCTTCTAAATAAGAAAAACAGATATTCCTCCATTATAAATAAATATGATAGCATTATGAATGTATAATTTCCCTCTGCAATTATGAAACAATACTTGAAAAATCAATTTAAAAGAAGCATCAAAAAAGCATTATCAAAAGAATAATGAGACAGACCGTAGTCATATTAATAATCTGACATATTTTCCATGTTTATATAACAGAATTAAATATGGCCACTGTGCTGTGTAAGCTTCCTATTGTCTTAAGGGAAAAAAATTATTCCTCAAGGTTTTGGTTTTTTTTTTTTTTTTTGGATATGTAATAGCTTGTTTAACAGATTGTACCTGGGACCTTTTTTGAAAGAGAAACCCTCTGTTGTAGGGTTCTACATAGAACTTATGAAGGTTCTTCATGGGTACAAACCAAAGAACAGTGCTGCACTTGGGGGTATATAATGAGTTCCTCTCACGCAACACAGGGGTTTCCTCTGCACAGAAAATTTTAAATAGGACCAATTTATCAATTCACTGCACACATGTTTGTATGAATCTTATCTCACCATTGATATAGCACAAATATTTTTTTCTAATTATCCCCTCCCCCACCCCTGAGATTTGTTGGTTGACTCAATATAAGTGTAAATGTTTTTAAATCAGTAAATGCAATTTATACAACAAAAGCCAAACCATATCTTCAAATAATGAAAGTAGTTCTACATAAAGATGGTATTGCTATTTCCACCCTATATTCTAATAAAGCCCTGTGTTGTAGGCCCTGTGTAAAATGCTGTTACATTGCAGTATTTGTTCCTCATTGGGTTTCATGTATTACCCAAAACCTGCATTTGTATCTTTCAAACACTTTTTAAAATGGCATAATGTAAAAGTCTGAATACTAATATTATAATTAGGGGTCAAAGACCCCTATTGTTTTCATTAGTTTTCTCCTTCTTTTTCTTCTTATTCCACTCTTGAGTCTTTGGTAGCCCATAGAACTGTTTGTGGGAAGGTTATGAAATTTGGCACACAGACAGAGGACAGTCTGATCTGTTAATACTGCAGATTTGGAGTCTCTATTTTCAATCAAATTTTTACTCATTGTTATGGACATACACATCTCTGAGTGACCATTTAACACAGCCAGATCGTGCTTTTTTGGGTGTATATGCACATTCAGGTGACACAATTCAAAGTGATTCAAGTAAAATTGCAAAAATCTCATTTGTGTCATACATTGCTATTTTTATGTAAAGTTTTACTGTTTGATTACACACCGTATTAACTCACTTTTATACAAAAAGGGATTACAGACATGAGGGGCTACACGCTAGTAGACATCTTGACCAGACAAATTAAGCCATGGGAATTAAAGTAAAAGTTCCAGATGCATACAATTCCTTGTGTTCAAAGGTCAAACTAAAAATGATTGAATGGTGACAGTTACTTTATATTTCTTAACCATTAAATTTTTTTATAGGTAAACTAAATATAAGACCATTCGAAGTGGTTGTGTTTTGTTTCATACTGGCGCTTTTTACCACTTTTGATCCAAGACATGGCAAGGCTCTGTGAATTTGTCATGGGGACTTATCTGTCCATGTTGTTGGATTGTATTCCTAATTTAGTCTTGGCCAATTCCCCCCACACCTCAGGTCTCCCCCATCATATTACAGCTACCAACCAGGAAGTCTGAAGACATAGAAATATCAGACTTTAAAAAGTGTATAGACAATAACACATGAAGTGCATAGTATGAACTGTAAACATACAGAAAAGAAGAGGAAGAGAAAAGGGGCATGGCTTTCTCGCTGCTGACCCTGAGTACTCTCAGCAGGTGGATTGTTTTGTGTTTGTTTTAAAACTATTTTGAATGGTTCCTTTTTCAAGTTTGTTTGTATGATTGGCGTGAGTAATTGGGTAAGTCCGTCATGGATTTTACGTATCTCTGGATCGTATATTTTTAAAAAATAAAATTCTTTATTCTAATATTTTGAGATACTGGATTTTTGATTTCCATGAGCTGTAAGCCGTAATCATAAAAATTAAAACAAAAAAGGCTTGAAATATTTCACTTTATGTGTAATGAATCTAAAATATATGAATATTCCACTTTTTTAATTAAATTAAAGAAAAAAATGACTTTTCCACAATATTAAAATTTTTTGAGATGCACCTGTATACTGTAAAGACGTGATTGGTTTTTTTTTCTTTTGTTAGAATTGATTTTATTATATTTATACTTTATTATATTTATTATAGTTACATTGTGGGTGTTTTTGTGTGAACGAGATTAACTGTAAAGTGCTTCAGTTACCAAAAATAAAGCTTAGTAGTTTTTAAAGAAAACAATATCTGATGGCTATCAGAATCAGAATAGAAAAAGTGGATCCTAATGAACTCTGACATCCATTATTTGCCCCATAATAGAAGAAACTGAGTAACTGTTTTGTACTATAATTAAGTTTTTTCTTAAACACCATCACAGATTTGAGATGTAATCCTATGGGAAGTGATTGCAAGGCGAGTGAAACACAGAGTCACAAATTTTCTCTCTCTCTCTTTGTTTACTCTTCCATGGGTGTTTATTTTTTATTATAGTCCTGACTCCGCCCCCTGTCCTGTCATTGATGTGCTTTATTTGTGCTATATTGCTATTTGTGTTATTGACTTGTTTGTGCTGTACACCAAAGACATTTGGGTTTGAGATCAAAAGATGGAGATGAGACGAGAGTTTAGGATTTCAGCTTTTATTTCCTGGTATTTACATCTAGATGTGTTAAACAACATAAAACATAGAACCTTTTGTATCAGACCACCCAATTTTTAGGCGAGCAATTTTCTGTAACTGCATCAAACCTGTGACTCACCGACACCAAACTGTTGGTTTTGTGAAGCTTTTCCAGGTTTTTAACCACAGCTTCTTTCAGTTGTTGTTTGTTTCAGGGGGTTTCTCCCTAAAGTCTCCTCTTCAGGAGGTGAAATGCTGCTCAATTGGGTTTAGGTCTGGTTTAGCACTGATACGGCTTTTCTCCAGTGTGAATGCGCTGGTGTCGTCGGAAATTACTCGAGTCAGCAAAACTCTTTCCACAGTGTGAGCACTGATACGGCTTTTCTCCAGTGTGAACGTGCTGGTGTTGTCGGAGATTACTCTCTCGATTAAAATTCTTTCCACAGTGTGAGCACTGATACGGCTTTTCTCCTGTGTGAATACGTTGGTGTCATTGGAGAGTACTCTCTCAATTAAAAATCTTTCCACAGTGTGAGCAGTAATACGGCTTCTCTTCTGTGTGAATACGTTGGTGTCGTTGGAAATTTCCCAAGTTAGTAAAACTCTTTCCGCATTGGGAGCAGTGATACAGCTTCTCTCCTGTATGGATGTGTTGGTGTGTTTTGAGAGCAGACCTGTGAGTAAATTTCGCCCCACACTGCACACAGACAAATGATTTCTCTCCTGTATGAATTTGCTGGTGTTGCTGGAGAGTATATTTCCGTGTGAAACTTATTCCACACTGTGAGCATTGATATGGTTTTTCTCCAGTATGAATGCGCTGGTGCTGCTGGAGATGAGCTTTCTGCCTGAAATTCGTTCCACACTGTGAGCAATGATAAGGCTTTTCTTCTATGTGAATGTGCTGGTGTCGTTGGAAATGACTCAAGTTAGCAAAACTCTTTCCACACTGTGAGCACTGATACGGTTTTTCTCCCGTGTGGATGCGCTGTTGTCTTTGGAAACTGCTCTCGTGGGTAAATCTCTTCCTCCTACTGGAGGCTCTTGTCGGCAACATGTTTTTCTGTGTCTCTAGGGAGGAAAAGATGGAAGTCAATAACAAGCAACATTAGTTGTTTCAATCATCAACAATGCCACAAAATGAACAAATATATTACACATGGTTATACAAGCTCACAGTACATTACACAAATAAATACACATCCATTTGCATTACTCTGCATCGAAAATATATATGAACAGGCTATTGCATTTTTAATAACTTTTAAGACCTATATTTTGTTGTGTTTACTGACAAATAGAAGCCGTTCGATCGGTTATACTCAAGGAGCTCTACGGTTACACTCACGGTATGGAAGGATTGCGTTTGTTTCAAAGACTCGTGTCTATGGAAGAGAATTTATCAATCACTACCGTAGGGGAAAGCCCTGCAACACTCTCGAACTCTAGTGTGAATGGGCATTTACACCGTGGAAACAAACTCATCTCACCTAGACCGATGAACACGTGCCGTCTCTGAACTACGGTACGTGATCTCTCAGTTTGAAGCGTCTGACACAGGAAAGCGCGTCCACTTTACTCGACAAAATTCAATGAATGAATTATCAAATTAATTTCAATTTCTATTCATTATGTAACTTTTAAAATAACATTTGTACAAATTCACTAGAGACCTAGGGTTAGTGACGGAAACGTGGCACGTTAAGACGACATGTTCACCAGCAGTCGCTTCCAAGCTGCTGCTCTGCACTGATAAAATCATGATTTTATAACCACGACGTTGTCTGACAAAATCACTACACACACGAGTTAAACACAACGGCTGTGCTGTGATCTCTCACACTGAATGCAGTTTCAGAGGCACCTCAGAGCCTACACCACTCTATCCGAACATGTTAGAACTGAGCCACCAACCCCCACTGAACTATGTGCCAGCCGGGTCATGACATTTCTGCAAAGGGAAAAAAACTCTCAGCTGACAGAGTATCTGCAATCCAGAAGATTCCCAAGCCCCTGATGAAGAAACAGGTTCTATCTTTCCTAGGTATGTGTTCATATCGCAGAACTTTCATTCTAAACTATACCATTCTAGAAGCACCGCTCAGAGAGATGGCATATGCGAAAGGTTCGTCTGCACATCTTCAAGACCCTAAAACAAAGCCTGTTTGAACTGCCTCAAACCGCTTCTTATCGGTACACAGAAGTGTGTCATGCTCTGCGTTTCATATATATATATATAGTAGTGGTTCAGCACAAGCGCTTTAGAGCGCTCTCGTTATTCTATCCTGTATTAACCATTCTGTAATAAATCTTTTTTTTTTACCTTCAGAGGACGAGTCTGCGAGTGTTGTCTAATTTCCACGACAGCATCATGACTTGAGGGTGCCTGCTCAGTTTTGGAACAGTGCCACCTAGTGGTCACGAGATATAAAACAAGCAAATTTTTGCTTATAACTTCTGAACAGTTTGTCATAAAATCATCAAACTGGTCTCAGTAGATTCAGTAGGGTATACAGAGTCCAACGATATGGAAAATTGAGAAACTATGGTGGCCATTTTGTATGTCGGCCATTTTGAATTTAGTTATAAAATGCTGTATTTTACGAACGAAATGGCATATCGTTCCGAAAATCAGTATGTGTCTTTGGCACCATACTCTGAAGGGACTCAAATTTGCAAGACAGCGATACCTTGTGGTCAAAAATTATAATGCTATTTATAAAAATGCTAATAGCTATTTATTCCTTTTGCCTACTGTCATGACACTGATCTTGATAGATTCTGTGGGGCATGCTAAGAACAATGATGCCAATTATACAATGATTGATCAAACTTCCTGTCTGTCATTCTGCAATGTTTTGAAAACCTACTTTTTCAAACTCCTCCTAGACCGTTTGTCCGTTTTTCACGAAAATTGGCTTCCATCATCTAGAAGAACTCCCGACAAAATTCACAGAATTTTGATAACCCATATCGTTTTTTAATTGGAGCTTCGACAAAGCATGCGCAAAATTAAACCTGAGGCTGTATCTCCACAACGCTTTGAGGGATTGTGACAAATCTTGGTATGTGTCATCAGCATTAGGCTCTAATGTTACCTCCAGAATTTCGGAGCACTGCCCCTTACTCTTCAGGATATAGAAAGATGGCTATTTGGGTTAATAACTCTTCAACGCTTTCCTGCATGATAACCATCATGTCCAGATGCTACCGGCGGTTTCAGAACAGCGCCACATACTGGACAAATTCTAAGGAGCAGCTTTTTTTTTAATACATTTTTTGTTATACATATAAAATTTAAAGTGTACTTTTTCTAACTCCTCATACACTGTTCGTCGGACTCTAACCAAAAACTCTGCTCTGCTCATGGTGCCGATAATTGGCTTGACCCCGGTATTGCTGCTTGCAGCTATATTTCTGCTCAAATTTGTTTCATTCAAAACATGACCATTCGCGTCTCCTTCCAAGGTGCATGCGCACTTCACTATAAAACAAAAACAAAAAACAATGCTTCTTCTATATATTTTAATGCTGCGGGCATTTCTGCTCATAAAGTAAATCATTAAAGTATACTACTTACAGTTTCCCGCTGGAGACGTTCTCCCGACAATTAACTCTATAAGAGTATGCTACCTAGCTTTATGCTGGATGTATTTTTGACAAAAGAGCACAAAATGCTTGCGCTATAATTTGTAAATTAGGACAATTCGTTAAAACACGGGAATATTATTACCCGGTACATCCAGAGAAGCTCAAATGTAGCTGGAATCCCAAATGACTTCCTATTTCCTACATACGAGCACTACATAGGGCATGAAGTAATGGCTTGTGTACCCTATAAGTGTACCACAGATCCAGTAGGGAAGCGGTTTGTATTCGGCCTCCAGCTCTTCAGCGGCGCTAGCTTCACACTGCGTGTTGTTGATCATGTAAGACTGTTCGAGCCGGGCTTGTTCTCGCCTCGCATCACCGGTTTACCGGCAGCAAAACTACAAGCTCATGATATCAAGGGGGTTTCCATTTCTCCGGGGGGGATTCTGCGATATTAAACCAGTGGGCCTTGTGTCTGTTATTGGGGAATGAGCGAGGAGAAAAGCCCGGACAGCTGCAGGAGAAACTCTGGGTGCACCAGGTGAGCCTCTCTTCGGAAAGTTAGCCTGCTAGCTCTCATAGGTTTGCTAACCTTGCTAAGTTAGTTAGCAACCTTCCGTTCATATTTTAATTACTGTAGTACAAATAGAGAGAGGGATTGAGAGAGAAACCCAGTCATGTAATTGTTAAATGTATTTTTTTTTACTCTTCTACTTAAAATGAGCCGTGTTCGCCTGTGTCTTTTTTTTTTAATAAAGGCTAGTTTTCAGTAATATACTAGTGTCAGGCGGGCTAGATGCTCAGGAACCGTTTCAGTTGCTTTTCTTTCTATGTTTAAATTCTGTCGCGTTAGACTAAAATGGCAACAACAATACACCCTGAGACATCTTGTGATTTTTATGTTGTTACTTAATCATTAAACAACCTTGTTGTAACTAACTGATAGTAGACCTTCTCTTCTTCTTCTTCTCTTATTATTACTATTATTATTGTTATTATTATTTTAAAGAGAATGGTCGTAAGCGTTAACATACAGACACGCAGGTGACAGTGTGAATTGTTTGCAGATAGTGGTAGTACCTTTACACGCTACAGTATAGTGATATCCTCTCTGTCAGTGTTCTCAGTATAGAGCAAATGCTGGCTGTGAATCCTGGGAAGACGCCCATCAGTCTGCTGCAGGAGTATGGAACGCGGATAGGCAAGACACCGGTGTATGACCTGCTAAAGGCCGAAGGTCAGGCCCACCAGCCCAACTTCACCTTCCGCGTGTCTGTGGGAGAGATCAGCTGCACAGGCCAAGGCCCCAGCAAGAAGGCTGCCAAACACAAGGCCGCTGAAGCTGCTCTCAAGATGCTGAAAGGAGGGATGCTGGAAGCGTTAAAGGGCAGCGTGATGGAGGGAGAGTGCTTTGATGACATAGAGATCCCCTTAGAGGGAGACTGGTAAGAATGCTCTAAATGTGTAAGGAGTTTTATTAGTGTCTGTAGCACTTTCTCTGGCTATTGTAGTTAGTTGTCACTCTGTTCTGTAACTGTATTGCTCTTGTTTCTGGTCATTTGGTGGAAACAGTTATGTGGAACTTTATATCATTGTCTTGCGTTCATTTGTAAATTGCTTTGAATGAGAACATGAACAAATGAATAAATATGAATTCAACCAAATACTCCTCGGGGTGGACAAATCACTAGCTCGGGTAACCGACGCAAGCACATTTCGTGTCCAGGTTACGAGTGTTTTTATTTGTAGTTGCCTGGAGGACAAGCAGGTCCAACAACCCGAGAAAGAAAATAAACTACGTCCTTTTCAGTTTTGGTGAGTAGGAAGTAGAAATACCGTGCACTGCTTGTTAAAGGGGTAGTTCACCCAAAAATGGAAATTCTGTCATCAATTACTCACCCTCAAGTCCTTTCAAACCCATAAGACTGTCATTCATCTTTGAAACAAAAACGAGAACATTTTTAATGAAACCTGGGAGATTTGTCCCTCCATTTACGGTCCAAGTAACCAAAACTTTCAAGCTCCAAAAAGTTCATAAAGGCATCGTAAAAGTAATCCATGTGATTTAATCCCAGTGTTATGAAGTGATACGGATGCTTTGTGTTCGCAGAAAAACTAAAATGAAATCTTTATTCACAAAATGTCTTCACTTTCGCGTAGATCTCTGAAGCACGTTCACGAGAGAACCACGACGCATGTGTGTTGTGCTTATGCGAGAGCAGACAAAAAAAAATGCAAGTCCTCCTCTATGTCGAAATCTACAGGCATCATTGTTACAAAGATTATTCTATGTGACTCAGTTTGTGTGCAGAGTCCCTCTTCCTCTGCTGTAAACAGTGCAGCTCTTCCGGGTCCCGTTGTACCGAAAGTCTTATGGGTTTGGAAAGACATGAGTGATGACAGAATTTTCATTTTGGGGTGAACTATCGCTTTAACGTTGTCGAAACCCAGTGAAATAAAGTGCAGTGCAAAGCTATTATATAACTCTTCTGCTGGTGCAATGCACTGTGATCACCTCATGGAATTTTGCTTGTGATTTGAGGAAAGAACACAACAGTTCATAGTAGAAACTCTTGCGAACAACTTGCACACTTTTTTGTCGAAGTCGTAAGCAAGATGTGTTGCATCAGAATCTTTACCAAGAGAGTATATAGACTATGACTACGTAGTCATCCCCTTGCCTACACGTCATATACTTTTGTTTGTTTCTCATAGCCTTAACTAGGTAGCTAAGCTGCCATTACATTGTTAGTTGCTATGTTGCTATGTTTTGTTTTTAACCGATTTGATTAGGTTTCCAGGCAACTATAACATGGGTCTGGGCAAACGCACTGGAGTGTCCACTTTCTCGACAGGCTACTGAATTTGTAACTTAATAAAACGTAACAAACTCCAGTCAAAAAGTACTATAGGGTTTGAGTGTATTTTCTGTGTTGACTGTAATGAGTGTTTCCTACAGTTCACAGTCAGAGATAAAGTTATCCAGTTCCAGCCAGCAAGCTGAATGCAATCCAGTTGGTGCTCTACAGGTGAGACAGATTTTTTTTCAGAATGGTAGGGGTTCTCCCTTCAGTCTCCTCTTCACGAGGTGAAATGTATGCTCAATTGGGTTAAGGTCTGGTGGTTGACTTGGACAGTCTAAAACCTTCCATTTTTTCCACTTTGGGATTGATTTTCCTTCTTTTTTCAACTTCAGAATGGCTTCTACCTTAGACAACTCTCTGATCTTCATGTTGGCTTATCATTTTTAACAACAAATGCTGTCTTCACAGGTGAAACTGCAGGCCAAAACCAAGAGTAGATGTTCAGACCTATTCATTGTTTAAATGAATACATGTCACAAAATTCACAAATTTCCTTTTCGTAGGAGCTGGTGGTGCAGAAAGGTTGGCGTTTACCAGAATACACAGTCACGCAAGAGTCTGGGCCTGCACATCGCAAAGAGTTCACCATGACATGCAAAGTAGAGAAATTTGTTGAGATTGGTAAGTATGTTCTTAAGTTCATTTTAAAATGAGATTTCCTGTAAGTGACTCCCAGATAATACTTCAGTGAAAAGTATTGCTATAAGTATGTGAATAAATACATGTTCTGGTGCCATTAGTACAATCCTCTAATATCTCATATGTACAGTTGGTTTTGAACAAATCATGATGTTTACTTGATTTTCATAGGTAGCGGTACATCAAAGAAGCTTGCCAAGAGGAATGCAGCAGCAAAGATGCTCTCCCGGATCCACGATGTTCCTGTAGACATGCGCAGCAGCCATGAAGCTGAAGCAGAGGACGACACCTTCAACATGGTGAGGGATGTTCATACTTCAGAATAACATGGCGCACTACACTGTAACACACCTCAAATAATTAAGCTTACTTTTTCTGTGTTGCTCTCTCTTTAAGCACATAGGTGGCAGGCTAGAAGTAGGGAAGTGTAAGGGGTTTGGATGTACATGGGATTCTTTGCGCAACTCTGCAGGAGAGAAGATCCTGCAGCTGCGTAGTCACCCTCTGGGCCTTCCCAACTCCAACTTCTGCTCTCTGCTCAATGACCTCTCTGAAGAGCAGCGCTTTGATGTCAGTTATTTGGACATGGGTAAGCAGCATGGCTAACCTTTTCCAAGTCCTAAAATATTTAACTGTTATCAGTGTGACCATTTTTATAGTAAATAATGGTGGTTTTAGTTTTTGTTTACAACTTGGCAGTTGCGGAAGGGATTCTGCACATAATTCTTTGTTTTGATTTGTTTTCAAGCACATTTCAGATGCATGATTCTAATGAAGTGATTGCTAGTCCATAGTCCTTTCTTCATCTGTGTGCATTATTGGATGGCAAGTGAAATGGCTTTTCAGCTATGTACATATTTATTGAGATTTTGCACAATGTAATGTTAGACGCTGCTTGCTTTACTAACAAATGGTTTAGGGGAAAAAGAGAACACAGCATAAAAACAAGCGTTGGCGGTAAGATCGATTTTTATTAGCCGGCTTAATTAGCACTCACAGATGACAAGTCAGCTACAGTCACCTCATCTGTAAACATTACTATAATTCTGTTTCATGTAATTTTATGTTGCATTCCATATAGCGCAAACAGAAATCTGCACATGTGGATACAAGTGTATGGAACAGTGCCTTCAAATGTGAAGCATGAAGTGTAAAATCTCAAGTAAAATGCAGGGTCCAATGAGACTTTTGCCTTGAAAAATGTTACCATAGCCATCGTGAACCTGAACGAAAGGCTTCAATCAGCTTTTTGAAATTTTTGACAATATTAAACATGGAGTGTTCAGAGTGCAGTGGATCCTCTGTAAAATAAAAAGCATAATCCTTAAATGTGAATACTAATATAGTGTACCTAGTCACTGGTTGTCAAAATGGACTCCGGACACTTTTATCTATTATGGGGTTCTTATAGTTATCTTATTTGACTGGGTTTTAATCGAAATCTTGATAAATCAAAAACAACTACTGTAGGTTTCTAATAATGTCATCTTAAACCTAATGTGTTCTATAAATGGAAAGTTCAGAAATAAAAAGCTGTATGGCTCCAATAAATTGTCAACTTATCATTATACACATGTATAATATGCAGTTTCTGTTATCCTCTTGACAGGGAATATATTTCTCATTATGACATTAGAGAGATGACCTTAATCTGCTGAACTGTGTGTGTTTTGTCCAGAGGAACGCAGTCTCAGTGGCCTGTACCAGTGTCTTGTGGAATTGTCCACTCAGCCTATCACTGTGTGTCATGGCTTTGCCCCCAGTCAGGATGCAGCACGGGCCAGTGCAGCGCACAATGCGCTCCAGTACCTCAAGATCATGGCCGGTGGAAAGTGAGTCTGTGCTTTTCACCAGAAACATGGGTTCAGAGTCGACAATACTGTAGCCCACAGTACTGTAAACTGGGGCTTATTGGATGTTACAGGCATATCATGTGCCTAATGCCCCAAAGACACTTGACTTATTCCCATGAGCTCTAATGAAAGATGAACTGCTTATGTATTTTGTATCCAAAAATGGTTGAGGACTGGTTTTAACTGAGGGCCTTGTTTTTCTACTACCTCCATTTGATGAATTTGATTTTGTTGTTAAATTATCCTGAAATTGCTTCCCTTTGACATTTTAAACTAACATTTCCCTAAATTATTTTAAAAATACAAATGTTTTTAACTTGACTTTTTAAATAGCTTACATAGGTTTCCTTGCCATAATTTGTAACAAAAAGTATTTGAATGTACTTCTGCTAATTTTCAGATTCCACATACATGTCTACCTCCATATTTATTCGGTTGTTGGGCCCACATGTTGCAAAAATGCCCTTTCCTTTTTATTCTCAGTTAAGGCATTGTGTAAGATCATGCGTGCAGTGCAAGTTTATTCAGATATTAGTATTTTTGGGCAAGATTAAATAAAATATTTAGTACATTGTGGGACAAAGTTTTTAGTCCATGTGGAGCTAGATTGTTGTGTAGTTCTGAGCAGA
Organism: Ictalurus furcatus; assembly: GCF_023375685.1. Taxonomy (NCBI): domain Eukaryota; kingdom Metazoa; phylum Chordata; class Actinopteri; order Siluriformes; family Ictaluridae; genus Ictalurus; species Ictalurus furcatus. The sequence continues at coordinate 20,732,086 of NC_071265.1, read as the reverse complement.
AATTTCCAGAAAATTAATTTGAGCAGTTTTAAAGTTGAGAGGTCCCTCACTAAACTAATAATAAAGATGTTTTAATTCAGTGTGGATTCATATGTTTCATGCTCATGTTGTAGTACAACCAGACCAAAAAAAAAAAAAAACATGGCACTTGTATTTGCTATTCCACTCAACTGATATAAGCATTGATGTGCAAATAAATACTTTATTATCACAAAACATAAATATTCAAAACTTTGTTCTTACAGAACAAAACATGAACAAATATTTAATGTAATGTCAGTACTGCTTAACTGCAATACTTTCAAATGGCCAAATGTTGAGCAATGTTTATCGCACAACCAAGTGATTTTATTACAGACAAGTGATCAAAATTAGCCTACACGCACAAGTAGAAATAAAAATTTTTATCTATCCTTTCCGTTGCAGTTGTAATGCTTTTTCAACTTCTCAAAAGCAAGCCAAATATATTTTTATGACTTTGTGTGAGAAAGTTCCTCTGTATTTTCTAAAAGAAGCAAAGCCATAAAATAGAGAATTAAAGATGCATGAAGTGTGGGTTTTGGTCTTTAGCTAATCTCGATATTAGTGGAGCTGAGTAAATTCTGCATGTCCTCTTCAACATAGCCACTGCTGTCTGACTGGAAACTGTCTCCTCTCAAGGTTGAACCTGACACAGTCAACAGATACATGAAAATTAGTTTATTAATCTTTTCCAACAAGTGTTTCCTTTTGCTCTGCATTTTTTTTGCTATAAAATTGCTATGTAATTTTTCTGAGAATGCGACTTCCTGTAAGATGCCCTTTTTGTTACTGGGTATGCGTGTCAGTGTTAACAGCAACAACTTACCGCGTGTGTATGTGAGAATTTTAACAGCAATAATGCCTTGGTCTCTTCAAGTGTGGTTAATTTCTGCTTAACACTTTTTTTTCTTTAAGTCAGTGCTATAAAAAGAAAGAATAACTGGTATGACTCACATTTCTGATGTGTAGATGCTGTAACCGACAGTCTGTATGCACTGCTTTGTTCCAGTGATGTGTTTTCCTCCTCTCCCACACTCTGCAGCTATGCAGAAGCAAAATATTAATGGTTATTCAGCACTCAGCATAGACTCAATAAATTCTGCATATTTAATATTAACATACCATTGATTTGGACTGTAGCATGTGAGAAACTGATTGATTTCTGTGACCATGTTAATATTCTCTGCTTGGAAGTGTGCAATATATTGAGCAGAGAAGGAGTAGTGTGAGGGTAAAAGGAAGATGGGTGTATTATTAAAGAGATGTGTAAAAGTACAGGCAAAATACAAAAAAACTATGTGTGAAATACTCTACGGTTATGTTTAGGTTCAGAGAGAATAGAATTCATCACACATTTTTTGAACTATTGTTCACCACTGTCAGCGCTCTACGATGTACAACTGTTGATTAAATGTTGTGAATTGTTTATTGCCCTCTGTAAACTTAATTTATACCACAACATTGTTGGATTCTCTAATCTGATTAGTCAGAAGTTGATGATCGATTAAGCATTATCGCCTAAGCAAGAGTGCGGTTATACGGAATATCGTCATGGCTGTGATTCAGTGTATTAGCCAGCGTATAATCGCATGAATGCGAGTGGGATATTGCTTCTATACAAAAATTCTATAAACAAGAAATTATCAAGTAACTGACATGTCTGACGCAACTTGACCAAACACTGTTTATTTTTGCTCTGTTTTGTTTATTTTTGCTTTGTTATAGATCCCGAAGAAAACACACTCGCATGCAAACTTATATTTTAGTGATGTTGCTAACACTACTGTAGAACCATTTCAAATTAGGAAGTGGAATTTTATGTCGCGAACACGGACGAGCAGAGCGATAGAAACAGTTAACAGTCCCAGTGCAGTTACAGCAAATATAAGCGCTCTTGGAATGGCACTCAACCAATCAAATTAGTGGACCGGAAATAACTGTTGTACTACTTTTTGCTGTTTTGACACTAGTGCCAGCTACAATGCAACTCCCATGATTATATGAATGTGCTCATTGTAATATGTTATCATTTCTATTATAACAACTAATTCACAAGGATTTGTATAGCAGACATTCCACATGAATCGATTTTTAAAAAATGTGTATTTGTTGGTAAATTATATGTTTATGTAACAGTTATGGAAAGAGTCTCCAGTGCTTTGTAACAGTCAGCAGTAAAGCTGTTCTTATCAGTTTTCCAACACGGGAAAGGGATTTGTAATTTCTCAGCAACATGACATGCTGCATTTTTGTATTACTAACTTAAAAAAGAGAGGCATGTGAAGGCATGTGGTTTATAGCTTTTATAACCTAAGTTACACAAAAATAGTATGGAAGTCCTTTGTGGACAATTTTCAAAAGCAATTGCAAGCTGTATTTGCAACTGTTTCTCCTATTATTGGACGCATAAATTGACAATGAAAATGTAAATTGTGTATTACCTTTTGCATTTTTGTTTACATGAATGTACAGTGTCTGCCAAATTTCAAATGGAAAAGCAAAGTCCATTTGCAATTGCATTTCCCATGTCTTACGAGTTATGACACGATCATGTCATAATAACAGTAGCAGTTCGTTATATTTTTATATGGTATAACAGAAATAAAACCCTTCAGGACATGCTGCTGTTGGGCAATAATGTCGTGGTAACGGCATCACACCATACCATAGTTAATAATATTCCTGTAACCGCATGCCCCGTGTATTCCGTTCGATGCACGTCTGTTTCAGTGTACATTGGCTTCAACACTAGCTGTTTCTTAAATGATCAACGAACCAAAGTTTAATGTCTTCTATAAAAATATGGGCAGTTACATACCTCCTCCAACTCAAAGGAGTTGGCCTGCTTGAGTTGGCTGTTAATCTGGCTAGTTGAGGGGTTGCTGGGGCTCAAGTACCTCTGTTGGTCTGGCTGGGATGAATGCACCTGTGCAGTGCTACCAGGGTACATGAAATAAGTACAGTCATCAAACGAGTGTCTGTGGAGAACAGGGTTATCATCCCATCCAGTAACCATGATCTTACACTGTGACCCTTGTGTGATGCTTGGGCGGAGAGACACAGGATCACCTTGTGAAATCTTTGAAGTCACTGGTACTTCCACACTAAGCTCATCCTGGTTCTGTGCTGGTGATGATTTTGTATCCATGATTGGCTTGTGTTCTAGTTCAAGTGTCCTAGGATATGAGTCTGGCCTGTGCAAATGACCAGGGGTTGATAAGCCCATTGTTGATACACTATCCATCTCTGAACAGCCATAAGGTGCTTTATGCACATGCTCCACTACATGAGGTGAAATTGTATCATAAGTAATAATGGGAGCTGGTGCATTGGTATCAGCAGGATCTTTTGAGGAGTCAGGAAGCAAAGAGGAATTGAAGGAACCTTCATCCAAGTCTGTATCCTGTGCAATCTGATTATGCCTTGATTCCAGAGATGCATGTTCCAACTTAAAGAGGGAGCCCTTTGCTCTAGGACCTTCTCTCTGCCCTGACTGTGACCACCGCTGGATTCTCTGCTTGTGTGCACTAGTAATGTTCTCATGCTCACTCACTTTTTCATCAGCTTTCAATTCAGCATGCTGTAGAGACTTTTCGTCTTTCACCTTTTGAGTTATGTTGCCGTCCTCTGCTTGCCCCCACATTCCTCTACTCTGGTCATGGCTCCCTTCGCACCTCATATTCCCCACTATGATTTCAGCCACGTCCGGCAGGCTGTTCCTCTTGCGAGGAGAACAGTTTGGAGAGGCAGAGTCCGATCCACGTGTATATAAGCACATCTTGGACACAGTGTCTTTGAGACGCTCCACGGGAGAGCGTGGTTCAGTACGGACATTGCCAAAGAAGCGCTGACCAATGCTCCGCTCCACAGTGGGTGAAGAAAAGCTGAATTCGGGGGGTGCCAGCTTCTGAAGTGGTGTCCGAGATACGTGGGAGTAGAGAGAATAGAAAGCATTGGCCATGGCTGTTAACACCTCCACCTGACGGAAACGACCTGCACAAAGGAGAACCCAAAAATGCTTTATTGAAGAAAGCCAGAAAATATCTGGGCCTTTGTTTCTAATATATTGTTAGAATTGTACATTGATGCTTTGAATTTTCCTGTGTACAAGTATCTTCTATCCATCTAACATGTAATCTGTTCACTAGTATTGCAAGTTGACTTACTTATTGGAATGTTAAATAGTTTAACATGCATCATCAGTTAAGACTCTCATTTCATGGAACCTATTCAGGTTCTATGTTCAGTGATCTTGATTGTTTTTCAAGATCTTTTACTGTTTCATTAACCCTAAACAAAGTGATGTGCAAATGTTGTGTTAGAGAATAGAACAGGCCCTTTTCATATAAATTGAAAGTAGCTAGACATGGGGAAATGAGTTCTTGTAAGCTTTACAGCCATTTGTTTACCACAGAAAAAGTGCCATTATTATCACCTCTGGTCGGCTTTGTTTAGATGGAGAACCCTTTCTACTCACTGCAGCTGCAGTTTATTTCCCATGCCAAAGTCTACTTTGCTATTAAAGCTATTTTATTCCACTACAGTTCACAGTTCTACTATAATGCTTTTCATAAATGGTGTTTGATTCCAGTTCTCTGTATTGTTGGAGTTTCCCTTTGAAGGCCACTTCCAGTAGTGAAAATCCAGAAGTATAAAAAGGGCCCATTACGAAAAACAACAGATTAAGGACCTTAGTGTCTTGTTAACATCATGTTCACAATGTTTGAGAAGATTTCAAACAGTCTGATATTGACTACTTCTGAAGTCTTGTGTTTTTGTAGTAGTTGTTGTTGTGACACAAAAATGTTTCTCAATTATAAATACTGTGGAATTGTACGCTTACAGTTAATTTACTAATACTGGAAATAGAAATGACAGTCATTGGTTCTGTTTCATTTCCACTGTACTTTGCCTTCATGTAGTGTGTATAGATGAATCATTAGCCTCACTTATTAGCTTGCGTTCATGATCAGTTGCCTAGCAACTCTCACAACGTGAAAAGTGACTGTATTGTGTTCCCCATTCTGTTTCCACAAGAAATGTGCACACTTTTTAAGTTCTATTTGAATGTACCACTACTTTAACAATTGAATAGCCATGTGTTTTTGTTTTCTGAATTGCAATACTTTTCTTGATATGAAGATGAGTTTTTCTAATGTCCATACACCCTCTAAATATTATGGAAAACGCCACAGTTGATTACATTTATTAAAGTAGTGTTACTTACTAGCGAGTGAGAGGCTGGGGTCCTCTTCACGAATCCGGCGGAGCTGTGATTCAAGGAACAGGCGGAAGTTGATGCCTCTGAGCTGCGAAGGGAAGGTGAAGAACCGAGCTGGAATACGGGCTGTTACTTGTGGCTCCTCACAGCCAAATCCTAACTGGTACAGAGTCTCCTCTGCATCCTCAGCACACATCTGCAGGACCTCAGACACACTGGTGTATGTGAGATGGAGAATGTGACAGATGGTTAATGAGGGAAAAATAGGTTCAAGGCAACTACGCTCTTAGTACAGAACCCACTTGGCGGATCACAAGACTCCTTACCTGGAAGCAGTCTTATTGGTGGTGGACGAGAAGATACTAGATGTCATACTGTGGCCCATGTTTCTCAATGGCAGATTAAGCCTCTGCTGAGGAGTGCTGCTGACACACATGTCCATAAAGTAAGAAATAAATAATTACTGGGACAAAAGCCATGGATAATAACATCTGGGGAAGAGAGTTAAACAGGTTTTAAACCTTGTGTGCAAATCTTTGCGGCGTGATTTAGGAGGAGGCAAGAGCAATGGACAGTGCCTGCAGAAAAATACAGTAAAGGTTGTGAATATCTCAGTAAATTACTCTTTCGGCCCTTAAGGGAAGGATTTCAACATGATTGAGTGTATCCCAGGAAACACATTCCTTACCCAAACGCTTCATCGTGCAGTCCATCATCTAGTCGTGTAGCTGTAACAGAATGACATATTACAAAGTCATTCATTTCTGCTCAGATTAAATTTCTCACATTTCAGCACTAATCTTAATGCTCCATTTATTAATTTATTTATGCGTATCTTAGCATGTGTGTGCACACTGAGTGTTATCTGCTTGAGTGTAAAAATTAATATAGGAGCGTTCATAAAGTCCTTTGTGAGGGATGACACTTCTTCAAACATACACCCAGCTTTGTTTTGTGTAACCACAGTGGCCTACTGAAAAGTCAAATATATCACTTACAGCAGTAGTGCTTCTCTTGTAAAAACGCCAATTTAAACAATTGTTTAAAATGGACTGTATGATGTAATACTAAGAGAAGTGAACTAAGAAAAGTGAATCAGCTACAACACCTGGCTGGCAAGTGAATGCTTGGCTAGAGAAAAAAAAAAACTATGCCAATGTTATCCTATGGAATTCATGTGCAGAACCCAGACTGACAAAAAGCATGTTTATATGGCACCCATAACACCTGTCTCAAATATTATCACTATAACTGTCTCATGCTAATAAAAATAATTTAACAAGTACTACATAATTGATTTTCTGTACCTTCAGCCCCAAGGCTCAGGTCATCCTCAAAACTGTTAGCAGTCTTCAGCAAGGATTCTGGAAAAGACATATATTTTAATAGGTACTCACAAACCCTGTGCTCTTAAATTTCCAAAAAGAGATTTATATAGAGCACTTTGTGCATCGTTTATGCCACTGGATCTCAGGACAACCCAGTCTGATCACTAGAACTGACATGTAACTCTAAGGTGCTTCCTCCTAACTTACCCAGAGTGAGTTGACTTGAATTGTCTTGATTGGCTTCATTTCTAAATTTACACATATAAAAAAGTATGAGTGCTGGCATGAGCAAAAGTGAAAACAACTGCTACTTTAATCACATTTGAATCAGCATGGTACGTGGGCGAATTGCAGGCATGCAGGAAGATTCTCAGATTAAAATGTACACCCGCAATAACCCTGTTGGTCTGCAGATGAATCACAACTTTTATGGAAGTGGTAACCTTTATAAAAAAAAAGACTTAGGTTGACATTTTATTCTTTATGTTTCACTCTAACCTTTGTCAAAAATGCATCAGTATCTCAGCAGTTCATCAGTGATTAAAAATGCATCTGCACACAACAGTGGAAAATGCAATTAAAAAATGCCACTGAGCAGCCATTCAGCAGACCAAATCCTACCACTACAGTCACGTTCGTATTTTCTATTTCCTGCTTCTCTTCTAATGTCCATCTGAATAAGATGGCAGTTGTTTCATGATATGTTTCTAAATATAAAGCAGTTTGCTTTATATTCTAATTTATTTAATTGGTTCTTGATTACTCTCCTTTCAACTTCTCCTTTATTTTAGTCCTATACATTTTCACCAGACACTCTGAGTTTCCATTCATTTTATTTTTATTGCCTTGAAGCACAACATTCAACCACAAACAGCTACCTGTATGGCCACTGACATGCTCTCCCTCAAACAGTCACATACATACACACAAACACAAAGACTTACCCACAGCTTTGGAGCCAGGTTTCAATCTTTCCTGTAGAGCATCCTGTGGAAATACATACAAACAAGTGTCAGCATATATGTGGGTGTGTGTGTGTGTGTGTGTGTGTGTGTGTGTGTGTGTGTGTGTGTGTGTGTTTAGAAACACATAGACATTCAAATAATTCTTTCAGAAGTCTTCACTCAATAGCAGTCATTTGATTGTCGTATTTGCATAAAACAAGAAAAACATACCACCACACCTTCAGTTCACTGTAACAGTTGTAAATGGTTGCAAATATTGCTCTTATGGGGAAATAATTTGTCTTTTTTTAAAAAAAAAAAAAAAGCATGGCAGCTATTATGCCATGTCCATCCCAAGTATTTAGCAATTTAACAAAAACAAGATGTCATTTTTGAACTGTACAACAGTGACATAGCAGTTAGTACACACAAAGCACACACAAACATTTGTGAAGATTTTTCCCCCATCTTATTCATTAGGTCCTGTACACAAACCATCAGACAGGCTATCTTCACACAGTTTAGAGTACTAATATTGGAGCTATTATTATCCTGGTACATCCTTGTTATCCTAAAAGATATAAATATGTTGTCTTCCAATAGAGACTACAGAGTATTCATCCAAACACAGCACTAAATCCAGCAGGTTTAAATTTCTCAGTTGCATCTACTGAAACTCAGTGGGAGCTGAATACAATGTCTTGGAACTATCTTCCTGACAGTTCTGTGATTTAGGATATTGAACAATGAGATGTTAACCCACGATAAGATCAAATCACATACCTTTTCACCTTTATATTTGTATAATTTTTTATAAAACTTCTCACCCATTCCTAAGTGGCATATACAGTGCCCTCAATTAATAATGGCACCCTTGGTAAATATGAGCAAAGAAGGCTGTGAAGATTTGTATTTATTCTTTAACCTTTTGATCTTTTATTCAAAATATTCACAAAGATACTCTCCTCTCATGGATATCAAACAATTGCAAACACAAATATATTTGTGCAACAATTATTGGCACCCTTTTAGTAAATTCTTTGTGCTACCTCCCTTTGCCAAAATAACAGCTCTGAGTTTTCTCCTATAATGCCTGATGAGGTTGGAAAATACAGGGTAAGGGATCTGAGACCATTCCTCCATACAGAATCTCTCCAGATCCTTCAAATTTCGAGGTCCACACTGGTGGTCTCTCCTCTTCAGTTCACCCCACAGGTTTTTTCTATGCTGTTCAAGTCAGGGGACTGAGATGGCCATGGCAGGACCATGATTTTGTGGTCAGTAAACCATTTTTGTGTTGATTTTGATGTATGTTTTGGATCATTTTCCTGCTGGAAGATGGTCCACGGCCCATTTTAAGCTTTCTGGCAGAGTCAGTCAGGTTTTCATTTAATATCTGCTGATATTTGAGTCCATGATGCCATGTATCCTAACAAAATGTCCAGGTCCTCTGGCAGAAAAACAGCCCTAAAACTTTAAAGAGCCACCACCATATTAAACCATGGGCATGATCTACTTTTCCATATGGCTACCTCTCTGTGTGCACCAAAACCACCTCTGGTGTTTATTGCCAAAAAGCTCTATTTTGGTTTCATCTGACCATAGAACCCAATCCCATTTGAAGTTCCAGTAGTGTCTGGCAAACCAAAGACGCTTGAGTTTGTTTGTGGATGAGAGTAAAGGCTTTTTTCTTGAAACCATTACAAACAACTTGTGGTGATGTAGGTGACTTCGGATTGTAGTTTTGGAGACTTTCTGATCCCAGGACACAACTAACTTCTGCAATTCTCCAGCTATGATCTTTGTGAATTTTTTGGACACTCAAACCATCCTCTTCACAGTGCGTTGAGATAATATAGACACGCATCCAATTCCAGGTTCATAAAATTTCCAGTTGACCAGAACTTCTTCTGATGGTGGAAATGGGCATTTTCAATGCTTGTGCTATTTTCTTATAGCCACTTGCCATTTAGTGAAGCTCAACAAACTTTTACCGCACATATATTTACCAAAGAATTTACAAAATATTTAACAAAGATTTTTTTTAATAAACCTGTGTTTTGTTTGCAATTGTTTGATATCCATGAGAGCAGGGTATTTCTGTGAATTTTTTAAACAAAAGATCACAGGTTAAACAAAGACAATTTTTTCACAGCCTTTGCTCATATTTGCCAAGGGTGCCAATATTAGTGGATGGCACTCTAAATAACATTCATAACACTCATTCATTTTTGGAAAATAAAAGTCAGATATCACTTTCTAAGGTCTTGCAATGGTAGATAACAGCACTAAAGTCACTTGAAAAAGCCTTAACTGTTCCTCAGATGTTCCCTCTTATAAACACAGCTTTGAGACAACATATTTGAGTAAGTTCAGCAAAGGTCTCTACATTCTAATGAAAAGCATACCAGGGAAATGGAGTTGATCATTTATAATCCTGATGTTATTTACCTTCAGGTGACATTTGAAAAATAATCCTAACACTATAAGGGTGTATCCTGATGATTCTGATAACAAAAAGTGATGAATAGGTGGCAACACAATAAACGTAAAACCTTCAATGCTTTACACAACTTTCTAACCAGTGCCACTTTTGCATCATTAATATGTGTAAACATGTAATTGTTTGTACTACTTTGCAGCCTACCATCGGGAAAGATTTCATCCTGCAGAGAGTGCTGTGCAGCTGCAGTGGTAAGTGCGTTGCTAGATGAAGATGCATGCAGCTCTGTATCTTCCACTGTGAGCCAGTGACGGCTACACTGAGCCCATGCCTGCCGTCGATTCACAGGACACGGACTGTCCATTCCTAATGGGCCTAGATGAAAAGATATAAAAAATTACATATATGACTATGTAATAAAAACAGGGCATATGAAAGACAAAGATAGAGAGATGAGAAAGATATAGAAGAGATGTAAGAATGCGGACCTGGACTTCTTATTTACTTCTTATTTTAAGTAGGGATGTGATGTATGCAGCTATATGATTTTATACTGAGAAAAGAAATGCTAATAATCTCCTTTCATTCAGTAATTCAGCTTCAGTACTGCTTTATCCTGGTCAGAGTTGAGGTGGATACAGAGCCTATCCCACAACCACTGGATGTGAGGGACAGGGACACGCCATGAACCGGATGCCATTCTACTGCATGGCACTTTCCACATACATTCACACACTCAAGGGGTGGTCATACTACACTTTTCATTCCACTGACTTCCATTCATATGCATGCGAATGCTGGAGACCAGAAACAAGCTCATGCAAAGAAGATTCACATTCCGGTGCGTTCCAAAGTTCAAGTTTGGTGAACGTTGACCTGTGAATTAGAATCACGTAAAGACGTGTGACCAATATGTCACAGCATGACTTCATCAGAAAATCCAAGATGTAGGAAACCCTGATTATAGAGGTAAAATAAATAAATAGAAATAGAAAATAGTTTTCTTTGATGTTACTCTTCCTACTTGTGCTGCTGTGTCAACTTGAATTTCCCCAATGGGGGATCAATAAAGTAGGGGCCTCTGAGGCAATAAAACTGCCTCTGAGGGGCACACGGTGGCTTAGTGGGTAGCACGTTTGCCTCACACCACCAGAGTTGGGGGTTCGATTCCCACGGCTCTGTGTGTTCGGAGTTTGCATGTTCTCCCCGTGCTGCGGGGGTTTCCTCTGGGTACTCCGGTTTCCTCCCCCCCAGTCCAAAGACATACATGGTAGGCTGACTGGCATGTCTAAAAGTGTCCGTAGTGTATGAATATATATGTGAGTGTGCCCTGTGATGGATCGGCACCCTGTCCAGGGTGTACCCCGCCTTGTGCCCCATGCTCCCTGGGATAGGCTCCAGGTTCCCCGTGACCCTGAAAGGGATTAAGCGCTATAGAAGATGGATGGGATGAATATCTTTTCTTATTACTGACCTTCAAAACACGTTTTTTTAAAAATATTCTAGCCTAATGAACACTGCACTGCCTCTGAGGTGGTATATAGCATCCTCGTTCAAAATCTAAAATTATACACAAACACCGTCGTATAGCAAAACCATGAATTTAGGATGTATGGTTGGATTTTCACCTGTTTTAAGAAGTGAAAAGGGCCAATGATAATGTCAAAGCACGCCATCACTTACACGAGAGACAACCACAGCGATGCAAAGCAAGAGACAACAAAATGATAACTTCCTCCTTAACAACTCAACTGGAAATGTGGCGCTCAGAAGAGCTCAGCAAAATTCAGCTCGTCATTGTATAGCCTACATTTCATGAGAAAGTCCGAGTATTTTAACACATTCGCGTGTTTTGAGAATGCGAGTTTATATTTCCGTTGTCTAGACTTTCCGCTGCAAAGGTACTCTTACCTTTCACAAGACCGCTCCGAATTCCAGCATCTTCACAAATTCACCGCCGTGGTAACGTTATGTCTTACACACACATTCACCGCGGCGACCTCGGTGTCTACATATCGTTAAACACAGGAAGACAGAAACAGCCTTTTATTTAAAAGCATCGATGCTCCGCCGACGCGAACTTTCGCGCTGTTTCTGCTGACAGATTCTTCAGCTTCGTGACGCGCGACACACGGCGGAAGCAGGGAGAGGAAGAAGTGCTGCTGTGTAGCTTAAACAAAAAAAAAAAGGAAATCCATCAGTCGTATAGTCGACGATTTGAGCAAAGGTTGTAATACCACCAAACTGAAAACTCACCTTAAACTACACGTATGCCGGAATAATTACAGGAATTATCCTGTACTATATTCTACCCACATATTACCTGTAAATCCAGTCTGTCGTATTGTTCCAGCCAGAAGATTAAACCATGGCCTTTTTTTTTTCACTTCTGCCTTTTACAAGTGGTTATGACCTGCCTAGGTTTGAGACGTAAATGTCACATCCATCAGATAAGTTTAAAAGCAACAGATGGTAGAGGGTGTGAGCTTAGGCCTATATGTCTCATTTACCAGATATTCATGATAAGGATCACACACTTATGACCTCAGTGTGGGAGGAGAAACACTCACTTAGCACTTTATGTACACAATCATGCAATTATCTAACTAGCCAGTCGTGTGGCAGCGGTGCAATGCATAAAATCATGCAGATATGGGCCTGCAGCTTCTGGTAATGTTCAATTCAAATAATGTGAGCTCAGTGATTTTGCCCGTGGCATGACTGTTGTTTCCAGACACCCTGGTTTGAGTATTTCTGCGGATGGAAACACCTTGTTGACGAGAGAGGTCAACAGAGATTGGCCAGACTGGTTCAAGCTGACAGAATGGCTGTAGTAACTCAGATAACTTCTCTGTACAATTGTGGTGAGCAGAAAACTGGGCAGTTGTGGCTCAGGTGGTAGAGCGGGTTGTCCACTAATCGTAGGGTTGGCAGTTCGATTCCTGGCGCACATGACTCCACATGCTGAAGTGTCCTTGGGAAAGACACTGACCCCCAAATTGCTCCCGATGGCAAGTTAGCACCTTGCGTGGCAGCTCTGCTACCATTGGTGTGTGAGTGTGTGTGTGAATGGGTGAATGAGACACAGTGTAAAGCGCTTTGGATAAAAGCGCTATATAAGTGCGCCATTTACCATTTAAAACCATCTATGTACAGCATGTTGAACCCTGAGGTGGATGGGCTACAACAGCAGAAGACCATGTCAGATTCCACTTCTGTCAGCCAAGAACAGAAAGCTGAGGCTGCAGTGGGCACAGGCTCACCAACACTAGACAGTTGAAGACCAGAAAATTAGGCCTAGTCTGATGAATCTCAATTTCTGTTGAGGCACACAGATGGTAGGGTCAGAATTTGACGCCAGTAGTATGAATCCATGGACCCGACCAGCCTGGACTGTCAACACTCCAGGCTGGTGGAGGTGGTGTAATGGTGTGGGGAATGTTGTCTTGGTACACTCTGGGCTCATTAATACCAATCAATCATCGCTTGAGTGCGTATTTTTGTGACTATGTGCATAACTTCATGGCCACAATTTACCCATCTTCTAATAGCTACTTCCATCAAAATGCTTTTTCTTTCTCTCTCTCGCTCTCTAAATTGTATTGTTACCATTGCAATACATGAGTAAACCCATCACACATTTGGACATGCAGATGGCAGGAAAGATTGTGAATAAGAGTGAATAGGATAATGCATCATATTTCAGCTTAGCCAAATTAGCAGGAACTAAAACTTGTGCTTAGAACATGGACGTATATAATGTGGCCTTCTCCATCTTTCACTACTTCTTGTATGTGTGGGTGAGTTTTGCGGTAATGTGAACAATGTACCTGATGTACCTGACCGTTAAACATGATATTTGATCTTTTCCTGCATTCCAGGGAGTACTTTAACTACTCTACTCAAATATCAATTCAACTTCTCACTACTTCATTAAAACAATGTTAGCAATTTTATTGCTTGGTGTTTTCATGTATGCCAACACTCAAAGGAACTATGGGTAAAAGAAAGAGTGTGTGTGTGTGTGTGTGTGTGTGAGAGAGAGAGAGAGAGAGAGAGAGATAGTATGACCTATTTGTGCATGACTAATTTGAGGATTGTATTGTTATTCACTGTGGTGTGTGACAGCTCTAGTTTCCAGCCAGTCTAGATGTAAAAGAAATAAATCTGCTTTTAAATTCACAAGCAGTTTTCAGGTCTGTTGTGTGCAATGTTGTCATCAAACACTAGATGTCAGCACAAAGACACTTTGAAAGGACAGGACATCTGACACCTGACAGCTGTATGCTAGCTACATCAGACATTAGCAGCAGTGGATGCTACTCATTATTTTCCAACACGGAATCTTCTATGCACTGTTCACTTTCTGTATAAAACATGAAAAAATGTATTTTAAGAATCATAGTTTTCCTAAGAGAGCATGTACAATCATCTGTGGTTGTTTTGAAGATAATGAGATGAAAGGTGCATAATGTTTTATTAAAATTACGGATAAACTTGAGTTAGCACTGATGGAAATGGATTCACTGAAAATTGTCACTAAATAGTTCCGAAAACATAAAGAAGTAGTCAGTGTCTTATTTATATTCCCTAAACACGTTACAGTACATTACACCTTCAGCAACTAAAATAAGGAAATGGGAATTTGTATATAGATGCAGCTGACATTATGGTATACTGATATATTCTATGTTTTACATGTATAGATAATGTCAATTCAATAATTCAAGATGCTACAAGATATTTGAAAGGACCACATAATTTATTAGAAGTGATAATAACATAGAATGGCACTTTGACATTCTTTTGAAAAACCTCCAAAGCCTGAGATTGATCCTAACAGTTTCCATAACTGAATGATTAAATATTAATATGAATGTGAAAATTTAAGCTGATACTGTGATGTATAGAAAACTGTGATAACTATGTGGTTGTATATTTACCACAAATGTGTAATACTGTTCCAGAAATAAAACTAGAGATCACTGAGAAGAAGTAGTAAATTCTTTTAGAAAGTTTTGCAAAGGTTGTACCTCAATAAGCTTACCTCTGACCTAAGTCCTGTGGTGTTTGTAAATGCACTGGCTGAGCACAGCATAAAGTTTCTCCCGCTGAAACATTTCATATCCCTCAGCTTTAGCCACCATGTGCCTAAGTGGCTCCTGAGGAAAGAAGATGATGAAAGTTTTTAGTCAACCAGGTCATTATAATGTGTTATAACCTTCAAGATGTTTCTCTACTCATTATAACAACTTAATCAGTAAACCACCAAATACTGATATTTTATACTAGTGTTTAACAACTGAAGTCATTATTATGTATCATCACTCCATCTGTTGACCTGCTCAAACATAAGATCAATTATCCTTGTTGTTGCCAAGGCAACTTGCCACATCTGAGGTTCTTTAGCAGTAGCTGAACGTAAGTTGAACATAAGTTCTATCGTAGCCTAGTTTGAATGTAAATGGCCACTATGTTCGAGATTATGAACAACGGTTGCACCACGTGAGATAAAAAAAAAATGTGTGTGTATATACACTCACCGTCCACTTTATTAGGAACACCTGTACACCTGCACATTCATGCAGTTTTCTAATCAGCCAATCATGTGGCAGCAGCGCAATGCAAAAATAAAATTAAAAATCACGCAGATACAGGTCAAGAGCTTCAGTTAATGTTCACATCAAAGATCAGAATGGGGAAACAAATGTGATCTCACTGACCTTAACCATGGCATGATTATTGGTGCCAGATGGGCTGATTCGAGTATTTCAGAAACTGCTGATCTCCTGGGATTTTTACACACAACAGTCTCTAGAGTTTACACAGAATCATTTGAAAAACAAAAAACATCCTGTGAGCGGAGGGTCTGCATGATGAAACACCTTCTTGATGAGAGAGATCAGAATGGAATGACAAGACTGGTCTGAGCTGACAGGTAGGCTATAATAAATCAAGTAAGTTCCTTACAAACTCTGCAACAGAAGACCACATTGGGTTCCACTCCTCTTAGCCAAGAACATGAATCTGAGCATATCATAGACCAAAACTGGACAGGTGAAGACTGGAAAAAGTCCAGATTATTTTTTTCCCTAATCTTCAATCATCCAGTTTCAGTGAGCCTGTGTCAATGATAGCCTCAGTTTCCTGTTCTTGACTGACAGGAGTGGAACCCAATGTGGTCTTCTGCTGTTGGAGCCCGCCCACCTCAAGGTTAGATGTTTTGTGCATGCTGAGAAGCTTTTCTGCTCACCACAGTTGTAAAGAGTGATTATATGAATTACTATATCCTTTCTGGCAGCTTGAACCAATCTGGCCATTTTCTTCTGACCTCTCTTATCAACAAGGTGTTTCCACCCACAGAACTGTCACACGCTCAGTGTTTTTTGCACCATGCTATGTAAACTTTAGAGACTGTTGTGCGTGAAACACCCAAGCAGTTCTGTCATCAGAAGTTTATGAAATACCCAAATCAGCCCTCAAGTACTCAGATCAGTATATATATATATTTGTATATACTGTATATAATGAATATAAGATGAACTCCATACAAGTCCATGTGAATGAGTTGTTACCATAGAAATAATAAAAGTGTGTTATATGTATTATTATTATTATTATTATTATTATCATAATCTGAATTACAGCTGTCACTACTGTCTGGGCTGTTATGTTATAGAAAATTAATCTGACCAATCACATTTCATAATTCAATGGAGCTGTGTATAAAAACTTATTAAAGTGCTATGAGATTCTGAGAGGGATTTATATTCACTGGGGAGAAAAAAGCTCATCCAGCCTTAGTAATCACTTCAAGCAGCTCTTTAAATAGTGCTCTCAATTTTTAGCACATCCTTCTGGCTCCTCGGAGTCAGAGAGGAATTATTATTTTTTATTTTTGTTTGTGTGTTTGGGTTTTTTATTTTTATTTATTTATTTATTTTGGCTTTCCATAACAGAAGGACGAGTCACGAAGCGAACTCCAAAATCCAACGGATAGCCAGACCCGGAAGACAGAGCAAGAGATAGAGCAGCGCTCATCTCCGCCTCCTCTTCCAGATCCATACGAGATCGCCCGGACTTCAGATGGCTAGCTGCCTCGTCAGCGGCTGGCCCACATCCGCGAGGATCTGAAACCCAACTCGCTTCGGCTTCAGAGAAGAGAGCAAGTTGCGAGCGGAGCTGCCTAATTGTAAGGTGTTCAAAATGCGCACAGTAAGACCTCATGAGGGCTGCCGTGGCATGCTCCACCTCTAGACACGTCACACAGAAAGTGTGCATTCCTCCCCATGATGAAACGGGAGGAAGGCGTAACACACTTCCTGAACTCTTCCTGAGCGTTACACAAACGACCGACATGCAGTCTCGCTGAAGATAATAAGGCAAATGGTGTGGTTCACAGATGTCGTTTATATATCATGCGACACACTTAATTGCCACGTCACCTGATCACAGCAGGCCTATAAATAGGCATGATGTTACACAAGCTTCGGATACTGGTAATGCGCGAGGGTGCTTCCCACAGCGTTCAGCTAATGCAACGTGGAGTTCCCTTTGAAAGGGAACAGGTTGGTGGGGAAAGAAGAGTGGCAGAGAGAGGGAAAATGTGTGGGGGACAAAGGAGAGGAAGACCAAGAGCAGTAGTCTCTGATGACATAAGTGCCACAATTATTGGCCATGTTATAAACCATGGTCTCTCTTTGAGAGAGGTCGGTTTATGGGTGCAACCAAATCTGCAGCGTTCAACAGTTGCATCAATTGTAAACATTTTCCGGTGGAGATGTGCATCCTTCAATGATAACTTGATAACTTGAACTTCATATTACAGTACAATACAGTATGTTCACATTTTTACATATACTGACATTTTGAAATACATTGATTGTTTTGTGATTTTCATTAGGATCCTATTATGTAGCTATATGTCTAGGGTTGGGGACCCAGTAACAAAGTAAAGAAACATTAATTTTAATAACTTAATTTTATAGTTGTAAAAGTTGTTAATCACAATTATCACAGAGAAAAATAATACCAAAGAATATTCATGGAAAAGAAAATAGGGGGCAATAGCTTCAGGGGAGGGCAAGGCCAAAATAACAAACAGACATAACTAACTAACCCAAAAACCTCTCTAAATGACCTAAAATAAAATCATACAAATGAAAGAAAATAAATGACAAAAACCATGAACAGGAGAAAAGTCAGGAGAATCAACAAAAATGGCACCCTCCCCCTACATTCCCCAAACAAGAAAGGAGTAAAAAATACTGAGCAAACACTTCTGCTACAGCACAAACTCCTGAGCTCACTTACTCAGAAACAAAACAACTCAACATTATAAATCAACTCTGGATTCTGGGGACCAGGAGGAACATCCTTGTCCTAAGAAGTCTCTCCCTCTTCCTCACAGATCCGATGCGGCTTATGTCTCTGCTCCTCCCGCACACCATCCAATCACCTTCAACATCGACTAATTAGATACAGCTGGTGAGAGTACCTGCATTACGATGGAGGGAAAGAGGGCAGAGAACAAAACACACATCCAAAACACCACAATATACACAAACAACAACACAAACACACCGTTATAAATAAACATACATCCTCGGACATAACAATCCAAAGGTTGCCTCCCACAGGAGAGAGCGGCAGAATATTATACAAGAAATTGCCATTGTTGACATGGTAATTGGCAACAATGAAATAAAATTGTGGGAAATTTGGGACAGAGTGCTGGCAGACAATATCACTTTTGGGAATGTGAATATGGTCAGCACAAAGACAATTACCAGAGTCCTAGAGAAACATAAAATAAGCATGAAGAAGTCGTACACTGTACCCTTTGAGAGTGTGAAAGAACGTGTGAAAGAACTCCGGTATCAATATGTCCAGGTAAGATGTCTGTTCAGTAACCAAACAGGGTACATACACAGCTATGCATAATATAAAGTACTGTAAATCTGTGGATTTACTGTATTTTAGAGAGTAATGGAGATGGAAGCCAGGCAAACTGCACATGCATTCATCTTTGTGGATGAAGCTAGATTCAACCTGGCAAAAACATGCCGCAGGGGAAGAAATGCGATTGGACAGAGAGCAACCATGGATGCCCCGGGCCAGAGCGGAGCTAAAATCACAATGTGTGCAGCACTGTCCAGGGATGGTTTGCTGTTACACAAACCACTCATTGGCCCCTACAATACAGAGAGGCTCATTTCTTTTCTGGACAACCTACATAATTGACTTGTGCCAGAGGAAGAGAGAGGGGCAAGAAACTCCCCTACCTTTGTTGTTGTGTGGGATAATGTGGCATTCCACCACGAATTCGAGACACTTCTCCTGAACACTGCCAGGGTTGGATTAGACATTCCAGAAGATACTTTCCAAGATGCATCACCAGAGAAGACTTAAGATGTGATATTTATGAGAACTTGTGGCCAAATGCAGGAGAGAGGGAGAACTAGAACCCTCACAGTACTGTACAGTATGAGTGATTATACTATACATGTTGTTGATGTTTTTTTTTTTATTATTATTGCACCCTGAAATTTCAGGAATTAGTTTTTTGTTTCAACTTTTTTCTTTTTCACAAGTAAATTACTATATGCACATATATCGAAATAATAAAGGATATTGAAGCAAATTGCTGCATTAATGATTTCATTCTTGTTAGATATACTTTAGCACAGTCAGTAAAATGAAAAGGTGTTATTCTTATGCGATAATGAAATATTGAAAAAGCATTCAAACTTTAAAGATAAAAGTTCATAATTTATGTAATACTCCCTGTTGTTAATGTTTTTAGGTCAGTGTGCTATGAGTGACAGTGTATGCTTTGTGAGAAGTGTTGCCAGTATTATGGCCGAACAAGCTTATTTTGAGACCTGTATGAAGTGTTTTGGTGATTTGAGTGAGTTTTGGGGGTGAGATTAACTGTTTAGCCAAGATGCATGGTGGTAATGAAGAGTTTTGAAAAAGTGGCTTCAGTGTTGACCGATGCTTGTAGGAAAAGAAAAAAAAAACCTGTAAAACGCTATACAAATAAAACAGAATTTAATTGAAAGTTAGGAGAGCTATGTGAAGAGTTTTGAAAAAGTGACCTAAGTATTGAGAAATGTGTCCTAGTGATTGTAAAAATAAATAAATAAATAAATAAATAATTACAAAAAATTGCTGATAAGATTTTTGGGGTGATGTAATGGGTAGTGTGGCTGTACAATTCCAGGATTCCCAGGTGCCCTGCACAAAAATGTGCAACGTGATCAGTTTGAACTACAATGAAAAAATGCCATTTGAATTGTATTAATCAGAAAACAATTCTAGATGGCCAACACAAGCTAGTTAACCTTTGAAATAAGTTAAGTTAAGTTAAAGCCCTGCAGCTGCTTCAGTGTTTAAGTGTGTGGACAGTTGAAAGGTCTCCATTCACTGACATCCACTGTATTAGAGGGTCCACAAACCTTCTATTCTGATAAATTATCCAAGTTGACATATACTCTACAGGAAGTCAGCAAGGGTGTGAAGGAGGGCCTGCTAACACTGCTATATGTCTGCCTACTAACATTCACCCCTGTCTCTGTGCAGATGGACCAGAATGCAGCAGGACATCTGATACGTCTGGCTCTTTTAATTTAAAAACATTTTTTATGGCATTTGGCAGACACCCTTATCCAGAGCAACTTAAATTTATCTAATTCATACAACTGAGCCGTTAAGGGTCAAAGGCCTTAGCATTGACAGCACTGGGATATGAACTGACAACCTTCCAAATAGTAGTCCAATGTCTTAATCACTGAGCTAATCCTTGACTTCTTATTTGTTCGAAGAAGTTTGGGGGGCAAGGGGGAAGAGTTTGGTAGATGGGGGATAATTAGTGATGTTTTAAAACAAATTACAGAACATATTGTAAGTACAACATAAAATCAATATCTAAATAACACAGACAAATCAACATATGTAATTAGTTGGATTTGTGTTGTTTCTGAATTTAGGAGCTACTAGCTGTCATGTATCTCACATTTAGCTAATTTCTAGTGGTTAACACTTTCTGTCCACTAAGAAAACCAAGCAGTGAGCTTGAAATATCAATGTTCACTTACGACTCAGAATGTAAATTGCTTGAACAGCAAAATAAATACAGTGAGAGCCAATCAGTAGTATTCTGTAACATTACAGTAGGCCTATTGAAATCTCCAGACAGGCTTGCACTAACATGCCATGATGCTAGCTAAGTAGCATCTTATCTACAGTAACCTCTAAGCTTGTAATCTTTACAGTCATAGTTGGGGCCCATCATGCTGCAGTGTAAGTAAGCTTTGCTTTTGTTTATAGTTTTAATATTTGTTTGGCTTTTGTAGGCAAGTAAATCAATTCTGGCAGCACACAGATCAGGGAACACATCAAACCTGGAGTGAGAATGCATTTGAGACTTATTTTATCTTTTGCCCCTTGTCCTGGCTGATTAACAGCTCCTCAGAGAAAACAAACAAACAATTTTTCAGCTCGCTCACCCCTTCTGTAGCTTGGCTTCCTTTCTGCACCTGCTCACTGGCACCTTGCTCTCAGTGCAAACTCACGTTAAACCATGACACCATTCAGACACAGGTCTTGGCTCTTTATAGTTTCTAGACAAGCAATCTTTTCAGGAAACTGCAGATTACATGTAAAACAGACATTCACAGATGTATGGGTATCTGAGTGGGGTTTATGTGCATGAACATAGTCTAATGATACCATGACACAAATACCACAGCCTTGATGGAAACCGAAATCTAGATCTGTTTTCACTTGTATGTTACACCTGTGTTGACCATGAAATCTACGTCCTTTCATACCTATAATTTGACATCCTATCGTTGGGAGATAGTGAGTTCAAATCCCTGCATTACTCCCGACAGCCATCTATGGTCAGGAGCCAAGGAAGCAAATATTGGTTGTGTTCTGTCTAGGTGGGAGGGATGACATACTCGCACTTGTCTGTCTCATAAGAGTGACTCATAACCAATCGTGGGCACCTGTGAGCTCATGAAGCAAAAGAGGGCAGATAGCAATTTCTTCCTAAATGTATTATGCTGCCCTGTGATGTAGCATGAAGCAAAAATTCATTTGGATGGTTTCATGAACTTCCCACACCATCACCGGGAAAAACAATAAAAATAATACTAAAAATTTTCCAGTATTTTTTATCTATCTGATCATATATTATGCTTTGCCTTGGTTTGCCACAATATTCTATGCAGTACAATTCTGAGAAATACCTGTATACTGTAGCTAAATATCAGGTCCAGAGAAATATAGTTAAATCAATATAGGTTCTAGAGCAGAGGTTCTCAACCTTTTGCAACTAAAGCCCCCCCAAGCCTCCCCTATCATGTGGCACCCCCCCCCCCAATATTGGGGGAGGTCAGGTATAATGATTATCTATCTATCTATCTATCTATCTATCTATCTATCTAAAACAGATTATAGATTAGGTGTGTATGAGTGTGTGTGTGTGTGTGTGTATATATATATATATATATATATATATATATATATATATATATATATACATACACACACACACACACACACACACTCATACACACCTAATCTATAATCTGTTTTAGATAGATAGATAGATAGATAGATAGATAGATGTTTTGTTTTTTTGTACTTTAAAAATTACTTTTCATAACTTTTATTATTTTTTAAAATAACTTGTGACATTTAAAAAAATATATAATGGACAGGTATGGAACATGAATTAACAAAAATGTTTCTGAACACTATAACTACTTTGAACAAGAGAACTAGACTGTAATAACGTGTACTATTTTACATTTAAAACATGTTGCATTCCATTCGTCTTGCGTTCTAAAAACATTCGCATACAAATTATGTAAATTGGGAGGAAGGGCAATTTTACAATAATTTTAGAAATATAAAGGCAATGGGGATGTTGGAAAAAGGTAAATATATAGTATAATACAGCCAAGCCTGTGCAAAAGAAATGAATGAAAATGATACAAACATAGTGTTATCTTTGTAATTCAGACCACATTATACATATATATATATATATATATATATATATATATATATATATATATATATATATATATATATATATATATATATATATATAGTGAGGGAGAAAAGTATTTGATCCCCTGCTGATTTTGTACGTTTGCCCACTGACAAAGAAATGATCAGTCTATAATTTTAAAGGTAGATTTATTTGAACAGTGAGAGACAGAATAACCACAAGAAAATCCAGAAAAACGCATGTCAAAAATGTTATAAATTGATTTGCATTTTAATGAGGGAAATAAGTATTTCACCCCCTCTCAATCAGAAAGATTTCTGGCTCCCAGGTGTCTTTTATACAGGTAACGAGTTGAGATTAGGAGCACACTCTTAAAGGGAGTGCTCCTAATCTCAGCTTGTTACCTGTATAAAAGACACCTGTCCACAGAAGCAATCAATCAATCAGATTCCAAACTCTCCACCATGGCCAAGACCAAAGAGCTTTCCAAGGATGTCAGGGACAAGATTGTAGACCTACACAAGTCTGGAATGGGCTACAAGACCATTGCCAAGCAGCTTGGTGAGAAGGTGACAACAGTTGGTGCGATCATTTGCAAATGGAAGAAACACAAAAGAACTGTCACTCTCCCTCGGCCTGGGGCTCCATGCAATATCTCACCTCGTGGAGTTGCAATGATCATGAGAACAGTGAGGAATCAGCCCAGAACTACACGGGAGGATCTTGTCAATGATCTCAAGGCAGCTGGGACCATAGTCACCAAGAAAACAATTGGTAACACACTACGCCGTGAAGGACTGAAATCCTGCAGCGCCCGCAAGGTCCCCCTGCTCAAGAAAGCACATATACATGCCCGTCTGAAGTTTGCCAATGAACATCTGAATGATTCAGAGGACAACTGGGTGAAAGTGTTGTGGTCAGATGAGACCAAAATGGAGCTCTTTGGCATCAACTCAACTCGCCGTGTTTGGAGGAGGAGGAATGCTGCCTATGACCCCAAGAACACCATCCCCACCGTCAAATATGGAGGTGGAAACATTATGCTTTGGGGGTGTTTTTCTGCTAAGGGGACAGGACAACTTCACTGCATCAAAGGGACGATGGACGGGGCCATGTACCGTCAAATCTTGGGTGAGAACCTCCTTCCCTCAGCCAGGGCATTGAAAATGGGTCGTGGATGGGTATTCCAGCATGACAATGACCCAAAACACACGGCCAAGGCAACAAAGGAGTGGCTCAAGAAGAAGCACATTAAGGTCCTGGAGTGGCCTAGCCATAGAAAATCTGTGGAGGGAGCTGAAGGTTCGAGTTGCCAAACGTCAGCCTCAAAACCTTAATGACTTGGAGAAGATCTGCAAAGAGGAGTGGGACAAAATCCCTCCTGAGATGTGTGCAAACCTGGTGGCCAACTACAAGAAACGTCTGACCTCTGTGATTGCCAACAAGGGTTTTGCCACCAAGTACTAAGTCATGTTTTGCAAAGGGGTCAAATACATTTTTCCCTCATTAAAATGCAAATCAATTTATAACATTTTTGACATGCGTTTTTCTGGATTTTTTTTGTTGTTATTCTGTCTCTCACTGTTCAAATAAATCTACCATTAAAATTATAGAATGATCATTTCTTTGTCAGTGGGCAAACGTACAAAATCAGTTGGGGATCAAATACTTTTTTCCCTCACTGTATATATATATATATATATATATATATATATATATATATACACACACAGTTGTGGTCGGAAATTTACATACCCCTTGCAGAATCTGCAAAATCTTAATACTTTTAACAAAATAAGAGGGATCATAAAAATCCCATGTTATTTTTTATTTAGTACTGTCCTGAATAAGCTATTTCACATAACAGATGTTTACATATGCTCCACAAGACAAGATAATAGTTGAATTTATAAAAATTACCCAGTTCAAATGTTCTGTTTTTGAGACCAGTTACTGTGAAACAACTTGTTGGAATGGAGAGAATAAAGTTTTTATTTGCATTTTTTTTCACAATTATGGAATTTATTATTATTAATTTAAAAGAAGGCATAAAAGGCAGAACTGTCGGTATCAGCCGATATCACTCTAAATAATCGGTTATCAGTATCAACTGAGAAATTTAGTATCGGTGCATCTCTACTTTTAAAAAAATAACAATTTACACTGATCATCCTGTTCAAAAGTTTACATCCCCCTGGCTCTTATTGTGTTACCTTCTTGAGCATCAGTGAATGTTTGCATATTATGTAATAGTTGTGTACAAGTCCCTCAGTTGTCCTCAGTGTGAAAAGATGGCTCTCAACATCATATAGCCACTGTTGGAAAGGGGTCAAATATGCAGGATATGCCAGAAAAGCACAGAATGTGCATGACCTGGAGGACTTTTCTGAAGAACAGTGTGCAGTTTAATATATATATATATATATATATATATATATATATATACATACACACACACACACACACACACACACACACACACACACATATATATATATATATCAGGACAAACAAGGAACTCATGAACAACTATCACAAAACAAAATGTAAACTTTTGAATGTGGTAATTTTTATAAATTCAGCTATTATCTAGTCTTGTGGACTATATGTAAACATCTGTTGTGTGAAATAGCTTATTCAGGACAGTACTAAATATATACAGTACTAGCATATATATATATATATATATATATATATATATATATATATACATTTACATATGTACACATTACATACACGTTTTATATATATATATATATATATATATATATATATATATATGTATATATATATATATATATATATATATATATATATATATATATATATATATTTGCTAAATATATTTACATCACACACAGTCATAATACAGCATATAATTTTTCTACAACATGTGATAAGGACTTCATTATAACACAGCATTTTCTGTGAGAAGTAATAGTGTCTAATTCTGCTACTGTATAAAGGAGTCGAGCAAGTGCTGAGTAAATGGTAAGGGAAGAAGACACAACTGGGTCCGGCAACAAATTTAGGTTATCCAGGACAAAATGGTCTGGACATGACCTATTACTGTCTCCAGAGTAGCTCTGAAATGGATCTGTGTCAAAGGTAAGTGGTTTAGTAATAAAAGTCATGACAGGGTGTTCACTGCTGGAGTTTGACTGTTGCCATTAGTCCAGCACAATAATATAAATAATACTGTACATTCTGGAATAGGGTGGTCTGGGACAGATGAATATGATCAAATCCAAAAGTATTGAGTATTTAATTCAGTATTTCACTAGTGTGACTGGTCAGTGTGCTTTGAGACAGTAGTTAGTGGTTAGTAGTTAGTTTCTATCTATGTAGAGAATTAAATTGTAATCTGTATTTTTAACACACTGGCCCTGAGCTTTATCCATCCATTTTCCAAACTGCTTATCCTACACAGGGTCATGGGAAGGTCTGGAGCCTATCCCAGGGAACTCGGGGCACAAGGTAGGGGACACCCTGGATTTGGTGCCAATCCATCGCAGCACACAATCGAACACCACGGACAATTTGGAAATGCTAATCAACCTAGCATGTATGTCTTTGGACTAGGGGAGGAAACCGGAGTACACAGAGGAAACCTCAGAAGCACAAGGAGAACAAATTCCAGGTACTCAGAGGGCGGAGACAGGATTTGAGCCCCTACCCAAGGCAAACATGCTAACCACTAACCACCATGCCCCCTAGCTTTATTATTATCAGGTCTTTAATGATTGCATCTGTCCATATGAATAACTTTTCTCATAGTACAAGTTAATAAAGTCCAGACCAGTACAGAGCCTCTGTAAGTCAACCATTTGTTTGTGTTTTCCCCATTTGCAGCAATGGTTTGCAGAGACTTTGTCGTTATGTGTCTTGTCTTCCTTGCAGTCTGGTATGTTACGTAATCGATGTTTGTGTGAGGCTCCTCTGGCTGCCAGTGTCCTTCATCACTATTCCTGCTGAATGGCTGTTAGGACTCTGCTGCCGCACACAGTTACACCGTAATGTTGTCAGACAGTCTTGCATCAGGTCACGGAACAGGTGGCCAGCAAAGAACATGTAGATCCAGGGGTTACAGCAACTGTTCAGGCTAGCCAGCAGCATGGCAATAATGAATGCCATTTCTAGAAGACATAAAAATTTATTTTTAATACACACTGCAGTTACTGTATAGAATTTACTACTGCAGATTGTGATCCAAATTTACATAAACTGCCATCCGAGATCTATAATCATATATTCATAAATAAGATTTGCTGCCATGCCACAGATCATTTTATAATGTATGTGATAATTTTATTATATACCTGTTTTAAAAAGTATAATCATTAGAATGGCAATCAATATGCTGCAATGCAAAAGTGTGGATAAGATAGCTACATTGCAAATACTTTAATAACAGTGAAAGTGGATTAAAGCTCAAAATTTGCTTACATTGTATAGCAGTTTCATTATCTAGCAACATCTAATAAAAAATACTTTAAAAAGGGGCATATCTGATAATCTAAAATAGCCAGAATGACTGATTTCTAGAACATATTGATTAAGCATAATACCTGTATAGCAAAGTAAATAAGCGAAAAACATTTATTTTAACATGAATAAATCAAACAAGATGACTTGGGCTTATGTAAAAAATACATTTTACTTGTTATTGTCATTAAGATGTTTGTAGTTCCAATGTTCTTTTTCATGTCCCCAAAGGACTTAGGACAGATTTTTGCTCAATGGCCTGTGACTGACAAGGGGAAATACCCTATGTTGGAAATACCTTATGAATGTTTGCTTGAATTATTTGTGCATATTTAGGGAGCTGCAGTAATTGCAAGCTGATTTGCTGGCATTGTTCACTATCTCACTAGAAACCTTTTGGTAGCTCAGTGGTTAAAACATAGGACTACTGATCAAAAGGTTTTGCATTCAAATCCCAGCACCACCAGGCTGCCACTGCTGGGCCCTTGAGCAAGGCCCTTAACCCTCAACTTCTCAGTTGTATAAAATGAGATAAATGTAAGTTGCTCTGGATAAGGGCATCTGCCACATGTCATGCATGCCCAGTTCAGCCATGAAATTCTGTCCGAGCATTGATTGGCTCCCTCGATGCCGTGCAACAGGCTATCAGCTACACTTCTCCACCCATGTAACCCCTTATAATCCCGACCAACTCGCCGCTTATGGCCTAGACATGCTACAAAATGCTGTATCCTACCCTCCTCCTCCCCAGTACCACAGTCTAGATCTGATAATGGGGGGCTCCTCCTTCTCTACCCTTTGCAGCAGCAACATGCTTCTCTTCTTTCTATGTCTGTCCATGTCTATCAAAGTAAGTATTCATACTCGCTTAGCAGCAGCAGTGTAGCAGTTGTAGTCCACCAGACCAAACCAATCTCACTCCATCCCCATATATATATATATATATATATATATATATATTTATATATATATATATATATATATATATATATATATATATATAGTTACAGCAGAAATGCTGATTTTCCATAGTCTGTCTGGAATAAGGTTGTTAATTTCAATCAAGAACTATTCTGTGAAGACAAATGCTACAAATAAGGTCCTTGATGAAAGTAAATGCTAGTTATCATTTGATTTCCATGTAATCAATATAGATCAGAACATATTACACCAGTCTTATTCAGGTTAGATTGCCTCCCTGTTAAATTCAGCACTGACAACTTGATCAGATGTGGCAAGTCTATTGAGAATCCCAAGAATTCAATTAAGCTGATCAATGATGATTTTCTTATTAAAAGCTCTGGAATAGTGTTCCAGAGACGATCATACAGTACATCCAAACTATTGATATAATTATTATTATTATTATTATTATTATTATTATTATTATTATTATTATTTTACCTTAAAAGTATTTAATTTACATTATATATTTTTTTACATCTTAGATCGAAATGTAAAATACATTTTAATTTTTACATAAATTAAAACCTATTTATTTAACTGGGCTTATTTATAGTGTTATGTATTCTATCTTATTTTTTAATTTATCCTTTATTTTATAAAAGGCTATGACATGCATCAAAAAAAACTTTCTAAATATAAGACTAAATATAAGTATATGTTTTGTTCATGAAGTAAGTGTGAATGAAACCTTCTCACAGCCTGTGGCTAGGTATTATACAATCATTCTCTGATTAAAAAAAAAAAAAATCATTCTGATAACCAGATCACCCCATTAGACGATCTTCCCAGGTACGAACAAATCTAACTTCTTGTTAATTTCTCTCCTGAGAAAAAGCCCCACTGTTTTGCTAACCAATGGAAATACCATTCATGTGAAACCTACAGTATAGTTACTATACTACAGGGGTTCCTCCAGAAATTCTAAAATATCTTACAGCATTATTTAAAGTGACCAGTTAAGCCCTCTTTGCATTTTGCCATTCTTTCAGATAAATGTTTGCTGTCTTTTTAAGGATCTTATGCTTATTGGTGCAAGCAAAATAGTATAAAATACACTGCTAACACAACAACAAAGGAACCAAATGTTTTTATTTAAATAGCTACTCTAGTAAAAATTATGAAAATTATAATTTGTTATTTTACATGAGTCAGAGAAGACAGAAAGCTATTTAATAGCAGTTTCATAAGAAGAGGCTATTGATAACCTTCAACAAACTGATCTATATCAGATGGATAATATTTGGGATAGCTCTAGGTGTGTTAAATTTACTGAATATTCCACTGTAATCTCAATGAAACATGAGCAAAGTGATTAAGATCTGCTACGGAAATACACTGCAATTTCCTCTTTACTGTTTATTTTCTCAGTATTTTCTGAAATCGTTGAAGAATTGTTGGGAAGAGAGGACAGAATGTTCTCTACCAGCATACAGATTCCATCATTTTAGCACAGCAGGTATAACCATGCACAATCTCTTAGCAAATAACATGCTGTTGATATTCATAATCCTGCTGAAATATACAGCAGAGGAACCCATTTGATGTCATGTGACATTTAGTGGATGTACAGACAGCTCAGACCGTCTGTATATCCAGAGGCTTTGAAGTCCTCTACTGAGCTTTTCTCATGTTCATTCATCATTCTTCATTCTTAAATCTATGCAGCAATGTGAGTTACCATAACATGTTCATGTCAAGGGCAGATTTCATTATAGAGCCATTGAGAACTTTTATAGACTCACTTCAAACATGTTTGTTTTAGCAGGTTAACTAGGATTTTGTATTACCAAATTTCTGTTAAGACAATCGTGAATGGTCAGTAAATATTAAGAAGTGCTTGACATAATGTGAGTGGTATAATATGAATGGGTGCCCCAGCTCCAGCATAGGCTGATGGTTTCACTACTCAGACATACTTTCTCAACCTGGCAATTGTGTGATTCAGCTGTGTAAGAACAGGGAACCCGCCAACCAATGACTTAAGCTGACATTATAACCCCAAAGCTAAACACACAGAATTTCTTTTCTTGTCAGTAATAAATTACCCTCTCTCGGTGCCATAGGATCCCAAGCTGACCACATCTGCACGAAGAAGAATGGCGTCCAGCACACAATGTAGGCCAAGACGACAACAAATGTCATTTTCACTGTCCTGATTTTCGCCTCAGAGATGAGTTTCACACTGCTGACTCGTGAAAGTGCTGCACCATCGGCCAGCTCCCGAGACAGTCTTAGAGGCTGATCCCTTCTGCTCTTCAGTTTGAAGTTTTGCCATATCTTAAAACTTGTGAGGCCATAACACACACTCAGAATGGTAACAGGTATGATGTAGATAGCAAGGCTTATCCATGTTATGTAGGCTTTTGCCCCCCATGGCTTCACAAAGTCGCCCCAGCAGTCATAGACCCCTGGGGCCACCTCTTTAAGAGAGAAGATGTATGTTTGTGGGAGACTGAGCAGCAGGCTCAGGAGCCACGACCCAAGAACGTAGTCACGGTCCTTCCTGCGCTGCAGTGAGCGGAGAGGCTGGCACACTGCAAAGCACCTGTCCACGGACATCAGCACAAGCAGGTAGGTGGAGGCAAACATCCCCACCACCTGCAAATACTTCACCAAGCGGCACAAGAAGTCTGGTCCATAGAAGCGGAATGTGATGTCCCAGATGAGTTGCGGCAGCACCTGGAAGATGGCCACCACCAGATCCGCGATGCTCAGGTGCATCATGAAGAAATGCATGCGCGAGCGCGCGCGTTTGCTCGAGTGAAGCGCCCCCAGTACGCACAGATTACCGGCCAGCGCGAGCAGCAGCACCACAAACAACACTGCCACTTCAACTTTTGCCACCTCCTCGTTGCGTTTCAGAGGATTCACGGTTCGGTTTGCAGCTATACTTTGGTTTCCATTACTCGACTCACTCCACGATCTGTTCAGCGGCCAGAAAGTCGCCTCTTTCGGAAAGTTCTCCATCGCGCGCAGTGGCGCTTGCACTTTGCTCTTCGTGCCCACACGCTAAACTACAATGCACCATCAGAGGAGATCATGATGCGCTTTTGGATTGCCAGGTTTGCCTGTAAAACTGGAGTTCTTCGCTGGAATGAGCAGTATGTACATTTTGCTGGACGTCTGCAATGGAATGATAAGAACCATTTGAGACACATTCAAAACCGCAAGGGGAATTCCGCGGAATCCTTAACCTCCTGCTTATATACAAACGCATCTGCGTGAGCGGCTTTGAAAACCAAATTTTTTGTTTGATGGTTGAGTTGTATTCAGACCACTGCCTGATAAAAGTATACATCTTATACAGACTACATTTTAGTTTTAAGGATTAACGTCTTAAAGTGTAATAATGGTTATTGATCATTAAACAGCTATTAGCTTATTTCATTCTTAATGAATATATTCGTACACATACATGCATACATATATAGTCTACATACATATATACTGTACGTGCATGCACGCACACACACATATATACATACATACACACATACATATACATGTACATATACACACACACAGTAGTCTCCCCAAATAATTGATAAAATGCATTAATAGAAAGAAACCCACCTAAAGCTAGGGGTGGCCACTGGCTGTGGAAAGCTCGTGCGCTGTACTGTGTATGAAGCCTCTTGAGTGGCCCGCAGTTTTATGTTGGCTGAAGGGATTTTGCATTTTGGATGCATGTTCACATTTCGGCAACCAGATGGCGCTAATATGACGTTGTGTAATAGATTTGTAACAACATGCTACACACAGGCTCAAACAGGGTCCGTGTGCTTGGCATGCATTCGGTTGTTTTGTTTTGTTTTTCGTGAAATGCAAATGCAAGCGCAAATATTCAAACCAGTTTTTGGCTTTGAAATGACAAACATGAAAAGAAAAGATCTCGTATTTCCCCTTGCTTGCTTTTCATCGTTTCAGATTCACTGTGAAGCTAAAATGAATGAACGATCTTGAATGGTCTGGGAGTGTATCAGCTGTTACTGGGTTGCTAGAAATGAAGATTGTAGTTAATTAACTGCCTGATGTACAATTAATATAAATCACTACATACTGCAAGAGCAGGAGGATGATGGTAAAGAAGGACAACAAATGTGGCTAAACAAGTCAGAAGGATTTTCCATGTGCTACAATTTAAGAATATTTGAATCATCCAAAATATACTTCTGCATACACTATATGGACAAAATGTTGTGGACACCTGACCATCACACCCACATGTTGGTTTTTGAGAAAATGTTGCCACAAAGTTGGAGGCACATAACTGTATGCAAATATATTTTCATGCTGTAGCACAACATTTTCCCTTCTTCTGAACTAATGAGCCAAGCCCAAACAAGTTCCAGCATGACAATGTCCCTGTGGGAAAAGCAAAGTCCATAAAGACATGGTTTGCCAAGGTTGGTGTAGAAGAACTCGAGTGGTCTGCATAGAGCCCTCACCTCAACCCCTCTAAACACTTTTGGGATGAATAGAAGACTGCTCCCCAGGTCTTCTTGCTCACCATCAGCGCCCGACCTCACTAATGCTCTTGTGGCTGAATGGACACATTCCCTTCAGCCACACTCCAAAATCTAGTGGAAAGCCTTTCCAGAAGAGTGGTGATTATTACAACAGCAAAGGGGGACTAAATCTGGAATGGGATGTGCAAAGAGCACATGCTGTATGGGTGTGATGGTCAGGTGTCCACAAACATCTGTCCATATAGTGTACGTTCATCCTATTTTATCGTATCCTTTATGAAAATAAATAAATAAATAAATAATAAGGTACATATACTTAACCAGAATACAAAGCATGCAGAATGTTCCATACAGAAACAATTTTTGTAAACAGTTTTTGAAATGCTTAATGGAGCCACTTCTTTTTTTTATTATATGCACATTTATTTATGGTACATCTTTGACCTGACAAATGTTCATTTCATGTTGGTCCATATTGTATTACCATACTGTATTACTATTGTGTTATATTGTCTGCCCACTGCCCCCCCCCCCCCTGCAAAAACCTAATTTAAATAGAAATATTTTTTCCTCTCACTTTGCATGAGACTTCATCTGCACAGCGATTCTTTAGAAATTACCAGTAACCTGCCCACTAATTGCAAACAAAACTTATCAGATTGCCCTCCAATCAGCAACAGCCCCAAAGCCAAATGCTTGAGGGTCCAATACGTCCAAGTATGGTCAAGTTGAAAGGTTTTATACTCCAGTTACGCAGCCATCATGTTCAGCTGCAGATATAATAAGAAAGGACTAGGGCAGACTTGTATGGCCATGTTGCATTTACTCTCTACGTGATATAATGTCTCCCTTTGAGCTGCAGATTTTTGTCTCTCTAAAAAAATAATTGTGTGGGAAATGTACAACCATGAGCTGAGATAAGTTAACGAGGAGCGATCTAAAGATATTGATGTCACAGATTTCCTTGCTTGTCTGGGCATGCCCAGACGCTAACCTAAGCAAGTCTACAAATCCAACAAATAGTCTTTGAGATGCAGAGACTCACTATAATATAATATAAAAATGATAATATATACACTATATATAATAGATTGTAAGGGTAATATGAACAGTAAACCCATCCAGAGTGCAAGATATAATTAGCATGAAGGGTTCATTCACTATTCCATCTTCAGTAAATGCTTTCTCCTAATCTGGGTCACGGTGAAGCTGGAACCAATCACAGTAACATTGGGCACAAGGTGGGAGAATACACACCAGGCACTAGACTATCACAGGGCACCATGCACACAAACATTCACACACTCACTTACACCTAGGGACAATTGACCGAGTGGCCAATTCATCTATCTACATGTTTGTGGACAGTGGGAGAAAACCAGGTGAAAAATCCACACAAACACTGAGAGAAAAAAACTCCACACAAACAGTTACCTGAGCTCAGGATTGAACCCTGGAGATGTGAGGCAGCAACAACATGGAGCATCAAATTTTTAACTTACTTGTACCACTGAAATATTGCATTGACATTTACATTTGGCATTTGGCAGACACTCTTATCCAAAGCGACTTATGGAAGTGCTTAAAAGTCTTTATCAATAAATACATCCTGACACTGGTTCACTAGGTCACAGACTAAGACTACTATCAATCTAAAAAAAAAACTCTAGTAGTATAGTAAAAAAAAAAAAAGTGTGTGTGTGTGTGTGTGTGTGTGTCACAGCCATTGACTCAGCTGTTCGGACATCTAGGGGAAGGAACCACCTAGGTGTCCTAACAGAGAAAAGCTTTAATGCATGCCTTACTTGTACCCATGTGTCTCATGTATTCACAAACATTTGCATAGATTAGATGGCATATCCATATAGAAAACAAGTGCTGAATGTTACATATCTACAACCACTGAATATGTACTCAGTAAATCTCCTGTGACTGTCTTTTGAATTTAATTACAGTGTGTTTTTTGCTCAGCATTACCTCTTCTCCTTAACTTTAATAAAAAACCCACTTCCTTATGCCACTCCTCCTTTGCCTTCTTCATTCTGTTTTATTTCTCTATAGTGCTCTCTATCATTACTCTTGCCAAAGCTCTTCCTTCCCATGCCCCTAATTAATTACTTGGTTGCTCAAGCCTCTTCCCTCTATGCCACTTATGTGAATATTAACAAGCTTCTACACA
This sequence comes from Ictalurus furcatus, assembly GCF_023375685.1. Classification (NCBI taxonomy): domain Eukaryota; kingdom Metazoa; phylum Chordata; class Actinopteri; order Siluriformes; family Ictaluridae; genus Ictalurus; species Ictalurus furcatus. Next base: position 20,697,003 of record NC_071265.1, on the reverse strand, counting down.
GATCTTGTTGCTGAAAGTTCTCTACTTGTACTGGGCATTGTTTATATTCTTTATTTAGGCTATCTTTATTTTGAATAGGCTGTATAGTCATAGTTAGAAAGACTATATTTCTTAAAGTATCATGTATAACCTGTTTGTGTATGTTTATTAGTTTCAATGGCAATGCTTTATTTTACAGTACCCTTATTACAGTTCAAGAAACATTGTAACTTTGACATGTAAGCTTATACATAAAGAGTAGTTACAATGTACAGGAATTTACTGAATGTGTGACTGAAAAGAATTGATCAGGGCACAGTTGCAGAAATTGATTTAAATTCAAACTGATAATTCCAAAACAGTGTTTTGTTGAAAAATAAAATATAGTTATTATTGAGTAAGAGATTAAAAAAAACTTATAATAATAAAAACTTATTATAATAATCGGATATTCTTGATCTGCTGTGAATTCCCCGGACAGTCCTGTAACAGTCCACACAAGAGTGTTGGGTCTTAATTGATGAGAAATTTGTACATATACAAATTTACATAGTTTACATAGTGACTGCAACCTTTTCCATTTAATCAGAGCCTATATTTTATCTAGCTAGTTGAGTAGTTTGTGTAGGTCACATCTGTAACTATCACAAAGAGACAGAATGTAGAGGGGTGAGAAGTGGAAACATATGCATAGCTTTAGTACGTTTTCTCTAGTTGGATTTAAAAAATAATATGTGTTAAGGATAAATTGATACTAATAGGTACTAAAACCATGCATGATATAGCTTTTCTTCAAAAGAGAAACTTTTTTCCCTAGCAGCTAGAGAAAAGGATTTGTATTTGCCATTCTTATTTTGTGCCCACCAGTACTGATCAAGATATCAAAGAATTCCTCAACCAATAGAAAAAAGAACCAATATAGCAAACAAAATACTGAGTGTCTTTCTGTCAATATCCAATTAATCTGTGCTGTATTGGGCACCTGGAATAAATAATGAATTACAGTATGTGTGGTGCAGCTTTGTGAGAAGTTGATTCTGTCTGGTGAAAAACAGAGAAAGACAAACAGGGATGCATTACTTACCATCCAATCACTTCAAATTGAGAGAAAAACAGCTACTTCTAAATACATTATTATGTATGTTATTATGTATTGTTACAATCTAACACAAGAATAATGTGTTTAATAGACTATAAGAGCCAAAATGAGATGGATATGTTGTAATGACTACATTTATAATGATTTTGACAATGCCATGCAGTTTTTAAAATGACAGCTATAGACTGTACATATTGATTGTAATCAATAGGCCGTTACATTCCTTTAGCTGTGGATAGAGTCTGTGTTAGCAGTTAAGGCACACTCATTGCAAATAATCTGGAAGGAAGACATGAGTACAGTTATTTGAATTAAAAAATGTAGAACAATAGAAGTAAAAGTATTGACATATAATAGTTTTACTACTCTACTATTGGAATAATGTCTCTAAAAGCTATGGAAAGGATTAGCTAATGACCAATATAACAGTTTATTAGTAGTATTAGTATTAGTATTAAGCTCTAGTAGAAAAGTATTAGTATTAGGCTATAATAGAAGAGCAAGTTTAAAAAAACAAAGACAAAAAAAGTCATATATATATATATATATATATATATATATATATATATATATATATATATATATATCTGTTTTTGATAGATAGATAGATAGATAGATAGATAAAAACATTCACATAAGAATTATGTAAATTGGGACAAAAAGCGCATCTCAAAAGGAAAATCAAGGAAATCAAGACCTCGTGCTTGCAGGACAGGCGACATTTGGAAAGTTGCTACGGTTTGTCCAAAAAGTTGCTAGATATGTTGCTAGGTGCTTTTTTTTATTGCAAAAAAAAGTCGCTAAGTTAGCAACACTGGTCTGCACTGATAGCTAGATAAAATGCAGGCTAGGCTCTGCCTCTCCCCAGCAAAAAGAAAATACAGAGGGAGCGGGAACGCGGGGTTTTTCATTTATGCACATTCTATTTGAAAAGCAACAAAATACACAGAGTACCCAAATGATGCCCTGTCTGTGTTTTTTTCTCTTGAAAACTATTTGTTCCCCCCTTCCAATCTCTCCACGCCCCCGAGGGTTAACCACTGTTTTAGAGTATATAGTCTTGAAAAACTCATAGATGCACATTTAGCAGAGCAATTTCACTTCATAAATTAAACGCAGTACGGTACTTGTAAAACAGAGCTACTGCATTGTGCAAGTCACAAATTATGTTTCCTAATTTCAGTTCATCTGGACCAGAAATAATAAGTTGCAACAGCATTGCAGACCACTTCACCCTTCATCACTGTGCTTTATGCTTCCATTATCCCTATGCTTTGTATTTAAAAACGTAATTTCATCCGTTGAAACAGAAAATGGCAAAGTGAAGTCATTTTGGTTTTACAGTTGGAGCTCCATTACTAGGAGTATGTAAAAGCAAAACTAGGGCCACTAGACCTTAGAGATGCCATTTTCTGTGCTTGTCCATGGATTTTATAAGAAACATTGGAGCTAAGAGCACTCCAGCAGCATTGGAGTGACTGCTAATCAGCTGGAGGACATCCTAACCATCTCCCATCCCTTTTACACTGACTGAAAACAGATGGCCAGAACCAAACCCCAGAAACAAAGTATAGGTTTGTTTGTTTGTTTGTGTGTGTGTGTGTGTGTGTGTGTGTGTGTGTGTGTGTGTGTGTGTGTGTGTGAACATCAATGTAATTTTTTTAAAAAGAGCACCCAGCAGTGCTATAGAGTATAAAATGTTGCTTATAGAAAACAGGGCTTAAAAGTAAAGATGTTGGTAGATAAAAGAAATGGCTATGAGTCTAATGTAAAACAAAAAAAAAAACAAAAAAAAAAACAAAACAAAAAAAAAACACAGAGGTAAATGTGCTCTGTTCAGATTTCATCTATAAAAAGTCTCATCAAATAAGCCTTTCAAAATTCAATATAAATACTGCCTCATAGCAGGGGTTGCCAAAATACAACCTGTTAGGGATAATATAGTGACCCTTTGTGATGGTGACAAGATGAACAAAGAGCAATTTAATTATATGCATGAATCAATGGACAATGCAAAGCTTTCTAGTCCCTGTTTATTTGTGAATTATGGGTTTTTATCAGATTTCCATTTGTAATTTGTTTTTATTTTGTCTGATGTGACAGAATGGCTAAAACATGGTGAGGTGAGCAGAAATGCTGATTGGGTAATTAAATAAACCGATGTGCTTGGATCCTTCAGAACTCTACAGCAGGTACAGGACTCCAAGCCACTGCCATTTCAGTTGTACATTTGCAACAGTCACCTTCTCACATCTCACATTCCTGATCAAAGTGTTTTCCCTGATTTTCATTTTTCAAGTGCATAATTTTTCTAATCACTACAATGATTTTGAGAAAATGTTCATTCTTTAAGGTTTTTTTTTTTCATTGTCATTGTGTTTTCCAGCAATGTTCCTTTGAGTTACAGCCAATTTGACTACGAATTCTTGTACCTATGATAAAATTTCTAGTTCTTTACACCCATTAAATATTATTAGAAAAGACGAGCAGGTTTGAAGGTACTTTAAAGGAGATCACATTGAGTGGTGTAGATTTCAGGGCATCAGGGTATCTAGAATTTATATTTGTGCACATTGACTATTGAAATAATTGTACTAGTACTCTTTATCATTGATGATCCCTACATGAGTTTAATGTAAAAAAGCTTTACATTTATGTACATTTACTCAACTCTAAATAAAAGAGAAATTATAGATTAATTAAGAACACATCTGTATACTGAACCAATTTTTTAATGTAATTTTTTCTTTAGATTAGAATAAACAGACTTTACATTTGGACCCCTTTTTACTGCCGACTTAATGGCACAGAAATATCCAAAAGTGGTGCTCGGCTTGGTTTTTGTTGCAAGTTTGATCATGGATTACAGAGATTTCAAGCACTGCAGTGGCTGATGTAATGTGACACATGTTTATTATGTCTGCTACTTACATGTAATAAAGAACAGACAGAGCAGAGGCTGATTGAATATCAGCAGTAATGTTAATAATGAAATCCATCAGTTGAGTTTTGTGTAGTCGAGCAGACAGATCTTGTTACATACAGATTCTTTGTAGGGAGGATGAAAGCAGAAAGTTTTGTTCCCCCTATTTGGTAGAAACTAAACACGGTTGGCATTCTTGTGTTCTAATACTGTTTTAGTATTTTGTAATAATAATTAACCATTGTAAATGCATCTGCAGAACTTAAACAATCCTGTTGGACATTAAACCGGTCTGAAAAAATTGGCGTTAGTAAATAATGGAATTATCTACTATTATTTATGCCTAATTATTTATGCCCCGAGTTCCCTGGGATAGGCTTCAGGCTCCCCAGTGACCCTGTGTTGGATAAGTGGTATGGAAAATGGATGGATAGAATTACATTTTATTTTATCTAAAAAATAAATATTGTGTAGATTACATATATTCTGCAATATTTTTGCTCTCAAAGTCTTCTTTGAACAGTGGATTGTGATACCTTCACCTCTGCCCTGTGGAGGTTGTTGGTGATGTCACTGACTGTTGTTTTTGGGGTTTTCTTCACAGCTCTCACAATGTTTCTGTCATCTACTGTCGTTGTTGTCCAACCAGTTTGATGTCTGGTTGTTAGTACACCAGTGGTTTCTTTCTTTTTCAGGACATTCCAAATTGTTGTATTGGCTATGCCCAATCCCAGTAGATAAATTTTCCCTCTTTCTCAGCTTCAAAATGGCTTGCTTTTCTCCTGTAGACAGATCTCTTCATGTTGGTTCATCCTTTCTAACAACAAATGCAGTCTTCACAGGCAACAACCAGGGCTCAAACCAAGAGTAAACATTCATAGCTATGGGTTGTTTAAACAATTAATCCAACTGGGTACACCTGGGCAACAAGAAACACCTGTCATTCACATGTTCCAATATTTTTGGGTTATGGGTTCAAACCAAAGGTGCAATGTTCCACGTGGTTTAACACATATGGATGTAAATATCAGGAAATGAAAGCTGAAATTTGAATCAGTTGTGTCATTCATCTTTTGATCTCAAACCCAAATGTCTTTAATGTATAGCAAAAACAAATGAACTGGGCTTTCTGGTCCAATACTTTTAGAGAGGACTGTATATAAGATGAATGAAGTTCCTAAACAGGTTGAGCACTTGTTGGCTGAATAATGAGTATAATAATTCTGTATATTGTGTTCGAATTGACCAGATGTCAACCAATTGGACACATAGGATATTTCAAAATAATGTGTTAAAACAGCTCTCCCCACCACCACCAACATGGTTTATACAGTACCTATACAAAATGCTAAAGAGCAGATAACTGACAAACCAACACAACTGAACATAACTAACCAGCATTGAAAATTGCATCCCTCAAAAATAAAAAGACCTCACGATAGAGGTAATAACAATTTTTACATCAAAGTGCTACAAAAACACAGAGATTTACATTATACAGTGTAATGTGCAGGTATAGGAGAGAGGGTTCAGACACATGATTAAAGCTTGTTTATTATAGAAGGCAAAAACGCAGACAGACAGGGTCACTGAGGACATATCCCTAATCAGCCAAGATGTGCAGGCTGAGGGCAAAATCAAGAAATAACTGGAACATGATAACAAACAAGTAACCTAAGGATCACTCAGAATCACTGTCTAACAATGGAGTGCTTGGCAAACATAGACGGTTTAAATCAGGAGTGTCAAAATCAATTTCTGTCCAGACCACATTTCTGTGAGACATTGAAGATCCATAAATTAAAGACTTGTGTTTTAACTTATTATTATAAGTGCATCTATTCTCTAACCTTATTATGGTTGTGCGTCAATTTATCATAAATATTTTTCATGATGATAAAGTAATTTATTAATACATAGTATGAGCAGCAGTTCAAAAATATCCAGTTGGCTGTCTTCACGAGGTTTTGAACTCAATGGTTGGTTGTATGATAGGGGAGAGCTGACTGGTGGGTGGCAATTGGCCCAGAATAAATTAGGGGAAAATCCAAAAAGTGAATAAATAAATGAATAATTTAAAAAATACATTTATTCATTTATACCACAGCTTCTTTACCATAGCAATAAAGGAGAAATGATACAGGGTTGTCTTTATCCTTAACATGAGGATATGTTTTTCAGAGAGAATACAAAACACTTCTGTAGGCCACTATTGAAAGATGCATTTGCTAAATGCTGTAAATATAAATGTCAAATCTTCACTAAGAACATATATGCCCTCAGTCTCCCACTGCTTTTGTCTTCTATGTCTATCAATTTCTTTTTTCAACATTTTTGTCACTCCATTTGGATTGTCATTATTTCAATTAAAACACCAGGCACATTTTCTTGGAGGTAAGACTAGTTGTTGCTATGGGTGTTGGGTCAGGACATGCAAACATGGGATCCTTTACAGTTTATTGTTGTCAAGAGATAACAGAAGGACAGGTGTAGTTTAAAGGCTTAGGATGAAAATATCTGTGGCTAAAGAAAACAATAGAAATACATAGAACTTAACTGACACAGCATAGGAATTTAGACTCTTTCACGTCAACTTGGTAGGTTTCATTTATTTGGTTTATAGAGTTTTAGAGAATTAAATGGTTTCAACTACTTTTACAATAGTAATAGCCAATAGGCTTGGAATTGAGGATTCCTTCCTCTTAAACAATACAGTTCAAAAGACTTATTTCTGTGATTTGCTCTAAGAGGTCTCCTTTACCAATGTTCTACCAAAATGAGGGGGCAATATGAGGGTTGAAGTGGAATCTGATTTGCTTTACATATGCATTACATAAATATTCACCCCCGTGAACCTTTCCTTATTTTGAAGTGTTACAACCAAGTGATTCAATTGGGATTATATTTCATGAATCTACACAAAATAGCCCATCTTGGAAATCTTGGAGATGTGGTTGTGTTTTACTACATGAAGTGAATCAATGAAGAAATTAAACTACTGCCTTTCTGAATTCTTCTATAGTGAGATTCTGCTTGCATCAATGTGGGCTCTGGTAATGCCAAGCATCTCCTCAAGCATCTGATTACAACCAGTCTGCAATGTCTTTTTAAAGAGATCCTTAAAGAGATTCTATTAAAGAGAGCCTTTCCTTAAATCATTTGTCTTGTACCACCCCTACTGGTGTTTGAGCACTCTTTTTAGAAGTTATTTCGCATTGGAACAACAACGAAACTCCTCATGGTATTCATTTCTAAGGTATTTGAGCATACTAACCAACGACTGGACTCAAAACAAGGGCTTTATAATCATGAGTGTGAATGACATACTCTGAGCTCTCTGGCTGCCTGGAGAATGCTGACGGGCTGCTCTAGATTGGAATGGAGATTAAGAAGACTGATGAAGAAGGAACCTTTCCAATAAATTGGTTTGTACGCACATATACAGGAGGTTTGTTCTCAGGTGGTTACATGAACCAGGGCTGATACACTGGAGGCTTGTCTAGAGGTATCCATAACAATATCTGGCTCAAAGAACCATTTAATGTGTCAGCAAGGCTGACAGGAAATGCTAGTTGTCACTTTGGCTTGTTGGGCCAAAACATTTTTCTGTTTACTGTAGTCCTGAAATAACAGAAGCACAGTTGCCATATAAGAAACTTGGAATGAAAATGTGTGTGGCTAAAGAAAACAAGTTAGACTTTCACTCTAACTTGGTAGTTTTCATGAACTACTATGCTGTGATATGATGCATATCAATACAAAATAACACAATTCAATGCAAGGGTCAGCATCATACAAAATAAATGCACAAATAAGGTAACAGATGATACTGAGGAATAAACTGAATCTATCTATACTGAATAAGCAAACCATCTGAATATGTTACATAATACATGTTCACAAGCGTGTGCTTCTCCGTTACTTTTGTGTTATCTGAGAGGACACTAAGAGGCAAGGAAGGGATACAAGCAAAGGATGCTACCTCCAAGTAGAATGTACCTGTGGTTGCTCATTTAGGAAGCCTAATTTCTCAATTCCTCCAAGTGCATTTAAACAAGTGATACAACAGTCAATTTGATCAATTTGATCTCTTTCTGGTTTGATGGACAAAATTGGCTGGAAGGACATAAGGACATGAAATATGGCTTCAGGCTATGATTATGCGTTTTTATTATGTTTTTGATAGTGTTTCTGCTTTTCTTTATAATGTAGAACAAACACACAGTGGAAAGAAATAACAACCTGCCACACATTATGCAAAACACAGAACTATACTATAGAGGTACACAATATCACAACATGAGGTACGCCATTGAAGGTTTTAATTATCTCAATTCTAGATACACACAACAGCCTATGCACATGAACACATTTTAAACTGCATATTTCATGTGCATTTTGCACCTGCTTTAAGTCTTTAAATTACATCATCATCTAGCATACATAAGCCATATGATGACAAATAATTGCCTAGAAATAATTGCAAGTTTAAAAACCCTTAAAGCTTATTAATTACAAAAGATTTTGAAGAAAAAAAAATAATTGAGACACTGACTAAGATAAAGCAATGCTCTTTAAATGTGAAAATGTCTGAGAAAGCTATAATGTATACTCCCACAACAATCTTGTCAAGCTTGAACTGTGCTGAGCTAGCCACATGTATTTGGGTACTTCGGACCAGTGTTTAATGGGGCTATTTGTTGCCTAGGCAACAGCCCCATTGATTTTTACATGAGGAAGGAATCGGCATGGGCTGATGAGCAGGCATTTGTATTTTCAGTACTTTAATTTCACAAAGGTAGACTAACCTCCAGCACTGCAATCTGTTTAAGAGTCATAAAGCTATGTTCCCCAGATTAGGGACATTGGCACAGATGGCGTGACCTTTTACTAATGTTGCCTATTCTGCCAGGTGCCTGTTTATAACTATAATTCATAGTGTAGCCTTATAAAGGTGTCATTTTCGTCTAATTTCTGTTAGTAGGCATGTCTCTATTGTAATTACTTAGTAGAAGTTCATTTATGGACAAGTAAAACTAAATAATTTTATTCATGATTGATTTTTACGTGGGGCTTAGTGGTTAGCACATTTGCCTCACACCTCCAGAGTCGGGGGTTCGATTCCCACCATGGCCCTGTGTGTGCGGAGTTTGCATGTTCTCCCCGTGCTGCGGGGGTTTCCTCCGGGTACTCCGGTTTCCTCCTCCAGTCCAAAGACATGCATGGTAGGCTGATTGGCATGTCTAAAGTGTCCGTAGTGTGTGAGTGTGTATATGAGTGTGCCCTGCGATGGATTGGCACCCTGTCCAGGGTGTACCCTGCCTTGTGTCCGATGCTCCCTGGGATAGGCTCCAGGTTCCCTGTGACCCTGAAAAGGATAAGTGGTATAGAAGATGGATGGATGCATGGATGATTTTTATGTACGGTCCCATTTTAGATAACGTCTTAGATCAACCACTGCTGTGTAATCTCGGTTCCTGTTTTATTATTATTATTATTATTATTATTATTATTATTATTATTATTATTTTAGTTTTGTCCATAAATGTAGTTATGTGTGACAGATAATGGATTATATAAAACATAAAACAGCAATTTCAGTGTCAAAAAATGAACCAACAAATGAACTTTCAGACCATAAAATAAAGGTGAGCCACTGTGCTAAATCTTTCATTTGACATGGATTCTTTCCACAGTATCTGGATTCTTATTTCAATTGTAAAAATATTTTGGATTTTCTGTTTATTTATTTTACTGCACATCAAAATGTTGTGGTATCTGTTGCCATATCAACAAAAAAAATCCTGTTTCATAATTATGATGTTTCTGTCCTCTGCCCAGATGACCTGGAACATCTAGTTATTATTTGCGAATCAATGCACTCTCCTAGCTCACCACTGTTTTTATTATAGGTAATTGCAACTTAATGAAATGCAAATACAAACAAGTATAAAGTTTCCTACCAGAGATGGACAAGTCATCAATCATTATTACAGTACAATAAAATGAATTCTTAGGCCACCACTGGACAATCAGTGGTACAGTTGCTTGAATCAGTGGTACAGCTATTACTCACATAACTTGCAAACTTTTAAATCTGCAAAGGCAAATTGTACATCAGTTCATTATATGGCATAGTGCTGTAGTAGAGTTGTTTTGTGAAGGTCTTGAATTAACTGCTTAGGACACAATTAAGGCAGCATGTGTTTTCTGGTCTCACAGAGGGGCTAAGATGAGAGCAAAAACAATAATAATATATAAGGATTTCAGAAGTGTGGTATGAGCCAGTGGAGCTTAAGACACTGACAGGAGTTTGGAAACATAGCTGGTGACTTTATTGCAACAACAAAAATCCAACACTATGAGATAACATGAATTGTACGGAAGAAAAGAGTGAACATAAGTTGTTTTAAATGTGCTTTATAAATAAAACTTTCTTTCTTACTAACCTACTTACTTACTTACTTTATGCACTCTATCTTTATATTTATTTGAACAACCAACTTGTGAGCTTTATGGATAAAGTCATAATGTGGCCAACAGGATTACAGACTGGCATAATGATTAGAGGCAATAACTTTTTTTAGATGAAAAGTAAAATGCAGAACAGCTACACAACAACAAGAACAACAACAGCAGCAATAATAAGAAGAAGAAGAAGAGGAAGAAGAAGAAGAATTAAAGTAAATGTCTCCCAAGCTAATTTTATTGCCTTCTAAAAAAATAAAATGCATATTAAAACATAATACATATTGAGTAAATCTCAAGTACTGTATATGTATGTACCCACTTTAACTTTTCATTTTAAATAAAATATAGATAATTAATATTGAAGAGTCAAGTGAAATCTTAAAACCTAAAGACAGATGGTTTTTGACAGTAGATAGTGTGGTGGTTGCGTACGAGCACACTAGCACGAGAATGAGGAAGTTCCAACAGTTGACATTAGATGATGTGGTGGTTGTGTAAGAGCAGACAAGCACAAGAACAAGGAAGTTCTGACAGATGGACTGTTGAAGAGGGAAGTACCCAGGCGCAGATGAAAAGTTCACACACACAGAGGAAATTAAGGTTATTAACATTTAACATCAATAAAAAGAAACATTACTCTTTGCTTTTACAGAATAAAGTTTCACAGTATGTGTATTGGGCACATTATTATTATTAACATAAAGACCATTGTGAAGTTTGCAATGCACTTAGTTGCAAGAGAGGAACACCTTGAGAAAAGTGGGAAAAGTGTGAGAATGGGTTTGTGTATATCAACCATCTTGGGAGGTCCAGAGTTTATCTCGGAAGGCCCAGGGTTGATGTTTGACCATATGTCTAAGTCAGAAGAATGCATGAAATATAGAATAAGTTACAAGTACAAGTCTGACCCTACCAAGGGTCATACAAGGAGCAAAGATAGAGGAGACGTCCAATTAAAAAAGATGAACAACTGTACCGTGCAGATAAGCATTAGAATGTTCACTCATCCCTGACAAGAGAAAAGTCTGTTGCTTAATCGAGGTAGAAATAGCTCAAAAGTAGATAAAGAACTAACTGCTATAAAAGATAAAGTAAAGCTGCTTTGCGACAATGTCCATTGTTAAAAGTGCTATACAAATAAAACTGAATTGAATTGAATTGAACTGGTAAATATGAGCAAAGAAGGCTGTGAAAAATTGTCTTTATTGCTTAACCTTTGAATCGTTTGTTAAAAAAAAAAAAATCACAAAAATACTCTGCTCTCATGGATATCAAACAATTGCAAACACAACAGAGGTTATCCAAAAATATATATTTGTTAAATAGAGGTGTGCAACAATTGTTGGCACCCTTTTAGTTTGTGTTACCTCCCTTTGCCAAGATAACAGCTCGGAGTATGCTCTTATAATGCCTGAAGAGGTTGGAGCATACATGACAAGAAATCTGAGACTTTCCTCCATACAGAATCTCTCAAGATCCTTCAAACGCTGGTGGACTCTCCTCTTCAGTTCACACCACAGGATTTCTATGGGTTTCAAGTCAGGGGACTGGGATGGCCATGACAGGACCATGATTTTGTGGTCAGTAAACCATTTTTGTGTTGAATTTGATGTGTATGCTTTGGATCATTGTCCTGCTGGAAGATCCAGCCATGGCCCATTTTAAGCTTTCCGGCAGAGGCAGTCAGGTTTTCATTTAATATCTGTGGATATTTCTCCATGATGCCATGTATCCTAACAAAATGTCCAGGTCCTCTGGCAGAAAAACAACCCCAAAACATTAAAGAGCCACCACCATATTTAACTGTGGGCATGAGGTACTTTTCCACATGGTTACCTCTCTGTGTGCACCAAAACTTCTGGTGTTCATTGCCAAAAAGCTTTATTTTGGTTTCATCTGACTATAAAACCCAATACCATTTGAAGTTCCAGTAGTGTCTGGCAAACTGAAGACACTTGAGTTTGTTTTGGATGATGTCATGTATCAGAGAAGGAACTCTGGACTTCAGTTCCCAGAAGTAACTGCACTATACTCATCAATCACCTGACAACCTGAACCTGAATGACTTTCTGGTTAACGAGCACTCGTGTATATATCCATAGTTTTCACTGCTTTCTTTGTCTCACATTTGTCTTATAATACCTTTGTCTCTGCTGCCGTGTTTTGTCTTTGCCACAGTGTTTTGCTTTAGTCTTAGTGTCTTTTGTATTTTGTTTCTTTATTAAAACGTTTAAATTTCCGCACCTGCATCCGTCTCAACCTCAAAACATGACAGATGAGAGTAGATGCTCTTTTCTCGAAACCCTTCAAAACAACTTGTGTTGATGTAGGGGACTTTGGATTGTAGTTTTGGAGACTTTCTGACCCCAAGACACAACTCACTTCTGCAATTCTCCAGCTGTGATCCTTGGAGATTTTTTGCCACTCAAACCATCCTCTTCACAATGAGTTGAGACAATATAGACACACGCCCAATTCCAGGTTGATTCATAACATTTTGTATGGATTGGAACTTCTTAATTATTGCCCTGATGGTGGAAATGGGCATTTTCAATGCTTGTGCTATTTTCTTATAGCCACTTCCCATTTTGTGAAGCTCAGCAACCTTTTTCCACACATCACAGCTCTATTCCTTGGTCGTACCCATTGTTATGAATGACTAAATGAATTTGGCCTATGTGTTACCTCATAGTTATACCCCTGTGGAACAGGAAGTCATCATTGAACAATTTCCTGTTCCTAGTCACACAGGTGTACTAAAAATGTATAATATCAATGGGAATATACTTCAAATATATTTTTCTCATATGAATCCATAGGGTTGCCAATAATAGCTGTGAGACCACAACATTACCAACTGTTCCATTCTAATTGATCTTAATAAAATTTTTATTTGCTTGGGTATTTTTATATCCATTACATAATTTATAAAAGTCAGCAAACATCTGTATCTTTTGTGTTGACGTTCTTCCCGTAATATTGGATGGCAAAAGGGATTTCACATGTGTGCAACCTCATAACTGTCACGATTTCCCCTTGAAGCAGCGTGCTCTAGCGCAAATGCGCGAGCACCTGCTTTTCCGTTGTTGACCGTAATGACATCTGGACACGTGTGTTTTGTTTATGTTTCTGTCATGTCTCCTCCCTGTTCTGTCATTGGCTGGGATTTCACGTGGGTCTGTATTGCTCTCAGCTGCAAGCAGTTTAGACGCTGATTATGTCCGCATATATACCGCGCGCCTCCCAGCACTCAACGCGGAAGAGTAATAATATGATGTTAGCGGCAGTCACAGGCCATGGTTAAAGTTAGTTCGCGCTGGATTATCCGCTTCCAGTCCCTCGTCATAGTTCGTTTCTTGTTTTGTTTATCAACCTAGATTCCTGCCTTGCCCCGTGTATGCCTGTTTGCCAATCGCCTGACCTCTTGCATGTTTTTGGATTACGTTTTGGATCACGTTTTGGATTTGTCTGCCTGTCTCTCTTTCTAATAAACAACCGTTCATACTGCACTTCCATCCGTCCTATCTCTGCTCCGTCACGATTCGTGACAGAATCTTCCGCCTCAACATGGATGCAGCACGAGGACGAGAGAGAAGTCACGCCACAGAAACCAGGGAAATAGTAGGACAATACCTCATCGGGGAACGCTCGGATTACTGGCCGCATTTTTCATCCGTGCAATTTCCCCAAAGGTACGCCGTTGAATTGCCGCCAGAGACAGCGGGATTGGGGAGCTACCCGCTGGAGTTCCTCTTCAGCTGCCAGGTGTATTTCTGCAGCTTGGCGTTTCCCAAGCCTACTAGGAGAGAGTGGATCGGGTTCCTGGTGTCCAGGTTTTGTAGTCCGGCCCGTGACTGGGCGGAGCAGCTGGTGAGTGCTGGGTCGCCAGCCCTCCATGATGTCACTCAGTTTGCAGAGCTGTTTATGGAGGAGTTTTCACAGCCTGGACAACTTCGTGGTCTTGATTTACTGGGGTGGCGAGTCAATGGACAGCCCCAGGTGGACCCACCATTCAACCTCTATTATGAGGAGATGGACAGGGCAGTAACCAGCGATCCACTTCAGTTTCCGGCCAACACGGGGGCCAAATCTCCGAGATGTATGACCGAGGGCTGCGGGAGAGAGACTCCGCTTCAATGTCCCACCTGCAAGAAGCTGGGCCTCCAGGAAGCCTTCTTCTGCTCTCAGGAATGCTTCAAGAGCAGCTGGCAGGAGCATAAGAAACTCCACCGGAGAGCCCGTGCAGAGACCCAGCCCAGGATCGACAGGGTGACCTCGGAGCGCCCGTCGGAGGTCCTAGCACCAGAGCCCCAGCCGGAGGTTAACCTGGCGACCTCAAAGCTCAAACCTGAGCCCCACGAGGTGGGCTCACCTGCCGAGCTCCAGCAAGAGGTCAGCGGGGAGGCACCAACACCAGGCTCTGAAGTCCAAGTCAAGTCTCAAGCTTCTGAAGTCCAAGTCCAGTTTCAAGTTCCTGAGGTCCAGGTCCAAGTGAAGCCTCCAGTCCCTGAGGTCCAGGTCCAAGCCAAGCCTCCAGGCTCTGAAGCCCAAGCCAAGCCTCCAGGCTCTGACATCCAGGCCAAGCCTCCAGGCCAAGCCTCCAGGCTCTGACGTCCAGGCCAAGCCTCCAGGCTCTGACGTCCAAGCCAAGTCTCGCGTCCCTGAGGTCCAAGCCAAGTCTCGCGTCCCTGAGGTCCAAGCCAAGTCTCGCGTCCCTGAGCTCACGTTCAAGCCTGCAGATCCAGTTGACCAAGCTCTGCTAATATCTCAGCCTAATGACCAAATGCTGCTCACGCCCAAGTCTACCGACCCGGTCGCCCAAGTTCAGCCCACGCCCAAGACTACTGACACGCACAGCCAAGTTCCGCTCGCGCCCCAGTCTGCTGACGCGCACAGCCAAGTTCCACTCACGCCCCAGTCTGCTGACGCGCACAGCCAAGCTCCGCCCGCGCCCCAGTCTGCTGACGCGGCCAGCCAAGCTCCGCCCGCGCCCGAGTCTGCTGACGCGGCCAGCCAAGCTCCGCCCGCGCCCGAGTCTGCTGACGCGGCCAGCCAAGCTCCGCCCGCGCCCGAGTCTGCTGACGCGGCCAGCCAAGCTCCGCCCATGCCCAAGGTTCACCTGGTGACCTCAGAGCCTCAGCCCGCCTGTTCAGCTGAGGACGTCGCTCAGCCCACCTGTTCAGCTGAGGTCGTCGCTCAGCCTTCCGGCTCCATGGCAAACGTCGTTCCCCCCTACTGCTTCAAGGAGACCCACACTTCTCTCCCTGGCCTTACAGGGGACTTCGCTCTGCCTTCATGCTCCGCCGAGGACTTCGCTCAGCCTGCCTGCCCGGCTGTGGACGTCGCTCTGCCTTCATGCTCCGCCGAGGACGTCGCTCAGCCCGCCTGCCCTGCTGTGGTCGTCGCTCTGCCTTCATGCTCCGCCGAGGACTTTGCTCAGCCTCCTTGCCCGGCTGTGGGTGTCGCTCTGCTTCCCTGCTACGCCGAGGACATCGCTCCGCTTCCCTGTGCCGCCAGGAACACCGTACAGTTTCCTGGCTCTGCCTGGGACACTCAGTCCAGGGGGCTGGGTCCGCCAATGAAAGGGGATGACTCATGGCACTCCGGGAGGAGTGCCTTTGGGGGGGGTTCTGTCACGATTTCCCCTTGAAGCAGCGTGCTCTAGCGCAAATGCTCGAGCACCTGCTTTTCCGTTGTTGACCGTAATGACATCTGGACACGTGTGTTTTGTTTGTTTCTGTCATGTCTCCTCCCTGTTCTGTCATTGGCTGGGATTTCATGTGGGTCTGTATTGCTCTTAGCTGCAAGCAGTTTAGACGCTGATTATGTCCGCATATATACCGCGCGCCTCCCAGCACTCAACGTGGAAGAGTAATAATATGATGTTAGCGACAGTCACAGGCCATGGTTAAAGTTAGTTCGCGCTGGATTATCCGCTTCCAGTCCCTCGTCATAGTTCGTTTCTTGTTTTGTTTATTCAATTCAATTCAATTCAATTTTATTTGTATAGCGCTTTTTACAATAGACATTGTCTCAAAGCAGCTTTACAGAAATATCAACATGGTATACAGATATTAAAGGTGCGAATTTATCCCAACTGAGCAAGCCACTGAGTGGCGACGGTGGCAAGGAAAAACTCCCTAAGATGTTTTAAGAGGAAGAAACCTTGAGAGGAACCCGACTCAGAAGGGAACCCATCCTCATCTGGGTAACAACAGATAGTGTGAAAAAGTTCATTATGGATTCATATGAAGTCTGTATGGCCTTAGGAGCAGCCGTAGTCCCAGCAGTCTGGAATTAAAGAAGATTTGAGCTCCATCCAGAGGCAGAAAGGATCTGGATCTCTAGTATCTCCATAAATTCATGTGGGGCTCGGCGAAAGGAGAGAGGGAGAAAAAAGATTATTATGACTGCGAAGTAGTAGAACAGAATCTAGTCAGGGTAGGCTTGAGTAAACAAATACGTTTTAAGCCTAGACTTAAACACTGAGACTGTGTCTGAGTCCCGAACACTAATAGGAAGACTGTTCCATAACTGTGGGGCTCTATAAGAGAAAGCTCTTCCCCCTGCTGTAGCCTTCACTATTCGAGGTACCGTCAAATAGCCTGCATCTTTTGATCTAAGTAGGCGTGGCGGATTATATAAAACCAAAAGGTCGCTTAGATATTGTGGCGCGAGACCATTTAGTGCTTTATAGGTTAATAAAAGTATTTTATAGTTAATGCGAGATTTTACTGGGAGCCAATGCAGTATTGATAATATCGGTGTGATATGGTCGTACCTTCTAGTTCTAGTTAGGACTCTAGCAGCTGCATTCTGGACTAACTGGAGCTTATTTATATTCCTACTGGAACATCCAGACAGTAAGGCATTACAGTAATCTAATCTAGAGGTGACGAATGCATGAACTAGTATTTCCGCATCATGTAGTGACAATATGTTTCTTATTTTAGAAATATTTCTGAGATGAAAGAAGGCTATCCTAGTAATATTATCTACATGAGCATCAAATGATAGGCTGGAGTCAATAATCACTCCAAGGTCTTTAACTGCTGCACATGATGAAACAGAAAGACCATCCAGAGTAACCATGTGATCAGAAAGATTACTTCTAGCTACACGTGGGCCTAATAAAAGTATTTCTGTTTTATCAGAATTAAGTAGAAGGAAGTTAGTTAACATCCAATGTCTAATGTCCTTTACACAATCCTCAGCTTTACTAAGCTTCTGTCTGTCCTCTGGCTTCGCTGAAACATACAACTGTGTATCATCAGCATAACAGTGGAAGCTAATTCCATGTTTACGAATAATTTGACCTAGGGGTAGCATATATAAAGTAAAGAGCAGTGGGCCTAAATCAACCTAGATTCCTGCCTTGACCCGTGTATGCCTGTTTGCCAATCGCCTGACCTCTTGCATGTTTTTGGATTACGTTTTGGATCACGTTTTGGATTTGTCTGCCTGTCTCTCTTTCTAATAAACAACCGTTCATACTGCACATACTGCATCCGTCCTATCTCTGCTCCGTCACGATTCGTGACAATAACAGAATTCCTGGGAATAGACAGCAAATGAAAACTAATCATTTCAAGAATGACAATTTGTTTTGCATTTATTTTTAATATTTCTTAGGTGTGTCAATAATTTTGACACATACAGAATATGTTTGGGAGAAAATATTGTTTTCAGAAAGTAGTTCTAATGAAAAATTTTTTTTTTTGTTAGAACAAAGGTCAGTAGTTTTTTTTTTTCCTACTGTTTGAGTGAAAATTTTCAATTGTTATTCTTGTACATCTTTATGAATGGCATTGATTATTCTGCAGGGCACTGTATGTGCTAAAGATATTGAACCAAAAACTGTTGGCCTACTTAAAGTAAAAGAAACACCAGCAGACATCAGAACATCCATTTACTTTAAGCTTGTAAATAAGTCAGACGTGATCTTTCATGTGATTATATATTTAGCATGTCGAGACAGAAAACTGACTGAACTGTGAATGCTTTTGAAAAGCTATTGTATAAAATGCCTTCTCAAACTATGTAAAAGTAATTATATGCTGGCCCAGCAAGCACTCAATAAGAACACCCGATATAACTCACTGTGCTTTTTGCCATTGTGCAAATATAATCACCAAAATATATAGCAGTTCTCAAAATGGTACGGAAAAACACACACAAAAAAAAATCCCCCACACACTAACTTCTATATACTTCTCTTTTAGTATATATTTATAAGTTTGGTTTTCAATTTTCAATATTGTTTCATTGCAATTATTCAATATGCACAGACTTTCCTTTTCTGCTACTTAGCTACAGATTCTTTTGTAAGCAAGAATAATTTTATATTAATCACACAAAGATTTTGGCCAATATGGCCAATTTTGCCTTGTTTGCCTTGCACTGGAGGCAGTGTTGGTGGTGCAAATCCCGCCTGTGCCCTGTGTGCGTGGGGTTTGCATGTTCCCCCGTGCTTCAGGGTTTTCCTCCAGGTACTCCGGTTTGCTCCCCTAGTCCCAAGACATGCGTTGTAGGCTGATTGGCATTTCCAAATTGTAGTGTGTGAATGTGTGCAGTGGCTTGGCACCCCATCCAGATTGTTCCCTGCCTTATGCCCCAAGTTCCCTAGGACAGGTTCCAGGCTCCCTCATGTCCCTTTGTAGGACAAGCAGTATGGAAAATGGGTGGATGGATATTTAGCATAGACTACCATGTTTGCTTAATGCTGCAAAACTGTGTCCTTCGGGGATCTAATTATTTTCTCATACCTGAAATAGAGTCTGCACTTGGGAGATCTTGTACTTTTTGAAGTAGAATATACAGCCTATGCCACACATATTGATTAAGTCTGAGAGAGTGGAGAGGAGGTCAGTGAGAGGAGGTCAGCTGATGTATATTAATTTTTCTTATAACACATGAGAGTTAACAACGGCTGAGTGTACTTTCAGAATCTCTTTATAGATGCATTTCCAAAAATCCTGCTCAGAATCCTCCGGAGCTGGTCAGAGCACAAGCAGTCAGGGTCAGTAAAGGCTGATTCATACTCAAATCCCCAACAAGTTGCTTCTGTTAAATAATAACAAAAAACACTAGAACAAAAAGAGCAAACATTTTACATACTATTTTGATATTTTTAATAAAACACAATGTGTTTTTTAACTATGAGCAATATTCTCTAAGGCGCCTTCCCTCTAAGGGGACAAACAGACCCAAACCATGTCAGCAATATACTCTAACAGCATAACACTGCCACCATTGTTTTTCCTTAATCTGTTAATTGCTATACATATGCAGTATTGCTTACATATACAGTACTGTGTCATATATAAGTGCCTTGTGCCCCATGCTCCCTGGGATAGGCTCCAGGTTCCCCTTGATCTAGTAAGGATAAGCGGAACAGAAAATGGATGGATGGATGGATTGATGGATGGACGTCATATATAAGCTGTGTTTATATCTTTCTATTTCCATGAAACACAACTCTGGGCTGTAAAAAAGTGATAATTCATACTATGGTTTTACTGAGCTTGTATCATGTCCTTCACAAAACTATCCATGTGTATATCAGTATGTTGTAAGAAATTTGAGTGGCGAGAAAAATCTCCTTTGTAAGTGAGAAGAAACTGTGGTGTAAAAGCAACATTCCTTACTGTATCGAGAACAGGTTCATATTGCATTGTATAATCTTAGTAAAGAGTATTCATTCATCTTGAATAACCACACACACACACACACACACACACACACACACATATTCATTAACACCTAGGGACAATTTAGAATAGCCGTTTTGGGAGGTGGGAGGAAATCTTCACCAATATGTGGAGAACATGGAAAAACTTAGCACAGACAGTAACCGGAGCTCAGGATACTATTGTGGACCCTAGAGCAGTGACAAAGAAACACTGAGCCAATGTGCCACCCATAAAGAATACTAGGAGGACTAAATTTCTTTGTAATACATGTCTGCGTACATGTTAACATATATGTCACAACACCCAGAACTAAATTCTATTGAAGGTTAGTACATGTTTCTTTTTTGGGTTTGTACCACACTAATACTGATTACCCCATTATTAGGTATTTTGTTGTTTCCCTTTCTTCTTAATACAAAGAATCTGTCAGACATCTGAGTGAAATATTCAAATGTTATGTATAAAAATAACCAGAATTTAAGAAAGATTTTGAACATTACATTTTTCTGGCCAAGGATTACATCTGAAATATCATCCTATTACTGAAGCCTTAAGGCTCATGTTTATGTTGAAAGTGGAGGATAATGAATGTTTTTACAGCAAGCCACTGGACACCTGAGACACAACTGCTCCAACATAGTCATTATAAGTTAATAGACCATGTAGTCTTGACAAAAATCTTATTCACATTGCAATAGTCAAATACTTTTACCTCTAAAAATAATCAGACAGGCGAACAGTGGCTTAGTGGTTAGCACGTTCGCCTCACACCTCCAGGGTCAGGGGTTCGTGCTGCGGGGGTTTCCTCTGGGTACTCCGGTTTCCTCCTCCAGTCCAAAGACATGCATGGTAGGCTGATTGACATGTCCAAAGTGTCCGTAGTGTATGAATGTGTATGTGATTGTGCCCTGCGATGGATTGGCACCCTGTCCAGGGTGTACCCCGCCTTGTGTCCGATGCTCCCTGGGATAGGCTCCAGGTTTCCCCGTGACCCTGAAGAAGTATAAGCGGTATAGAAGATGGATGGATGGATGGATGGATGGAAAGAATCAGACATTTTATTTTAGCAGTTTAGCTGTTGTGTAGCAGTATTAGCTTATATGTTTTGCTTTCCATAGAACATATTATTTGAAATGACAACTAATGGAAAACTGTTCAGTGGCCCCAAAGTTGGTTAATTGTCAATCAATATTGGCATAGAATTTGACATAGGTTTGTTTGTACAATACCTCAGAACTGAAAGAGTGCATTGTGAAACAGATGTTGGACCTCTATTTTGCCAAGTGTAAACTTGGAATAACTGTGAGAGGCCAGAACATAAATGTAAATGTCGAGTTTTATTTTATCTATTTATTTATTTATTTAATCAGGGACAATACACCTTAATAATACAAAAGAAATGTAAAATGTGCCAGATTTAACCAAATTGGTTATAATAACCAAATAGAAAACAAACAAACCAAAAATATCACTACACAAATACAAAATATACAAATATAAAAGTATCATACCAGAATCTCTACAAATGCTCACAATTCTGATTCGACAGCAACCACAGTACTTTCAGTGTGTGCTGCCTTATACAAACAGCACAGACAGTTTACATAATACTTTCAAAAGGTGCTTACCATTATGGCTGCCTTGAGCAAGAATCAGTTCCTATTTGGATAGTAAGACTGTATCTGCTGTATAAACACAAATATGGGCTCTGGAATATGTGTAGAGCTGCTGGCACTAAGTGCTAAGATTGCTATGCTGCAGCTAATAATATATAATTCCTTTCTCAGACCCAAGACCAATATACAGCGGACAGCATTAAAAGGTATTTTAAAAAAAAGAGGCATGGCACTAGGACAGCATGTGCCAAAGTGGTTCAGACTTAACTGTGATGCTTCATGACATCTTTATATTAAATTATTTGTGGATCATGGCAACATTCAGCAGTGGAACTCATGGCATTTGTTTGATCTGCAGATAATACCATGACAAATCAAGATCGATACTATATTAGGAATTTTCAAAGACAAATGTTTGATCTTGGAAGCTATAATATATGTGTGTCTTTCCATGTCTCTTGGAACACAGTGTTTTTGTTCGAGAAGTAATATTGAGTGACCTAATTTTTGTGATGTTTTAAGATCAACAAGATTTAAGATTGTTAAATCTTGTTGAGCTTGTTAAAATACTTGTCATGGTTTAGTTGTACTGAAGTTTATTAAAATGTATTAAAGTATTAAGAACTTAATTTCATAAACACACAACGCATGTTTGGTTTTTAGAATAGTAGTGTTCTAAGTGATTTGTTCACTGAATTCACTGAGCTAGAGGCAGCATTAAAGCTGGCATAATCTAGCTATGTGAATAAAATAGAAGCACATCATTATACTTTTGTACTGTAAAATCCAAATTGTGCATTAATTTGTGATTAACCTCTGCCCATCTTTACTTCTGAAAGATCTCTAAGATATTTTTTTATACCCAATCATGTTACTGACCTGTTGTCAATTAACCTCCAGCTGTTTCTTTTTTAGTAACATTTACTTTTCCAGCCTTTTGTTGCCCCCATCCCATCTTTTTTGAGACCTGTTTTTTGAGACATGTTGCGGCCATCAAATTCCAAATTACCTTGTTTTTTTCTTAAAATGGTACATTTACTCAGTTTAAACATTTGATATGTTTTCTATGTTCTATTGTGAACAGCATATGGGTTTATGAGATTTGCAAATCATTGCATTCTGTTTTTATTTACATTTTACACAGTATCCCAACTTTTTTGGCATTGGGGTTGTATAACTTCTCATTATTGAATCAGTACAAAAACTTTTCAAAATGTTTGTACGTCAGAAATGAAAGCAACAGTTCATGTAACAGACCACTTTTCAGAAAAAAAAAATATATAATGAAGGTTGCTGGGTTTGCAAGAAGAAAAAAAGAAACAGTTGAGAAAGTCAAAATTTCCAGAAGAACTGTACCAGACTCTCCAAGATGCTATTTTCCTTATTGCTTGCTTTGGGCTATTGACTAGAAGGTTGTGAGTTCAGATCCTGGCAGTACTAAGCTGGAAAAGATGGCAACTAAAGAAAATGAGAATGTCATTTAAATGTCTTAATGTAAGAGGGTACTCACTGGACAAAATGGTTTGAGAGCTCCTAAGCGAAAGATTAAAATTGTGACAGTTGCCTGCAAATTTGAATGAAATTGACTTACATAGGGTCAGTAACAGTAATATCATTATCTTGGTGAAAATATATTTTTGGGGTGAACCTAAATTAGCTGTCTGCCAGCTATGTATGGAGAATACTAATTAGTTTATATCGGTGATCTGCACGAAGTCTCTGGGTCTGTTTCTAATTGATCCTCTGCCTATTCTGCTTCCTTAGCATGCATGAAAGAAGACACCAACAGAGCAGCTTTGATAGCTAAAGCACCAGCTCTAAAACAGACAAGAATTGGAAGTACAAATTAAGCTTTTCAGCCTAGAGAGGCTCGGTATTGAAAGAACAAATGCCATGGTGCATGTGGAGTACATGGAGTGTGATGTGTGCATCAGAAGAGATGGGATGTTTAGAAAATATGTCCCAGTCAGTGCCCAAAGGGCAAAGTGAGGAAACTCAAACAAAGAAGTAGGTATACAATAGGAGTCTCAAACATATGGCTTGTGGGCCCTAATCCATTTAACTGGATTATTATAGAAATTAAAATTGTCTTTGTCTCACAAACATCTGCATTTTTAGTACTGCTCCTGCATTTAAAATTAATTCACTTACAGTACAATGGCAGTATTTTACAGTCAGTGTCTGCAGGAGCTCCTGAAGGTGAACACCAATGATGTTCATCAGATATGTAAGAATACTTGAAAAGACCCTTCTAGCAAGTTGGAGACAGGCTTCATACATACACTACTATGTAGTTAAGAAAATACTTACTAACATAACTAAATACCCAAGTATAACACCTGAGCAAATAATGTATCACATGTCAGTCCATACAGTTCACTGTTAGTCCATACAGTTTATTGGTTTACATTTACATTACATTTCCACTTATTCATTTAGCAGACACTTTTATCCAAAGCGAATTACAAATGAGCAAATACAAGCAAAGCGATATCAAGCAGAGAACAATACAAGTAGTGCAACTATACAAGATACATTAATTGAGTTCCAAAAGAAGCAAAGTGCGCAAGGTAGAGGTGTAAGTGCCAGAGTAAATTTTTTTTTTTAGGGGTTGGTTAGGTGTTCATGGAAGCGCTGGGTCTTTAGATGTTTCTTGAAGATGGTGACAGATTCTGCGGTCCGGATTGAGGTTGGAAGTTCATTCCACCACTGAGGAACAGTTAGTTTGAAGGTTCTTGAAAGGGAACTTGATCGGTCGTTGATTAATCGCAGATTGCGTGAGGGAACGTAAGCCTTCAGGAGAGAGTTGAGGTAGGAGGGTGCTGTTCCAGACAAGGTCTTGGTGAGCATCAAGGCCTTGAATTTGATGCGGGCAGCTACAGGAAGCCAGTGGAGTGAGATGAAGAGGTGTGTGACATGGGTTCTTTTGGGTTAGTTGAAGACGAGGCATGCTGCTGCATTCTGAATCATTTGAAGGGGTTTGATGGAGCATGCTGGGAGGCCCAAGAGTAGTGAGTTGCAGTAGTCCAGTTTTGAGATAACAAGAGCCTGGACTAGTAGTTGTGTAGCCTGTTGGGTGAGGTAGGGTCTGATTTTCTTGATGTTGTACAGAATGAACTTACAGGACCATGCAGTTGTTGAGATGTGGTCTGTAATGGTCAACCTGTCATCAAGAATCACCCTAAGGTTCCGGGCTGTCCTGGTTGGCTTGAGTGTGGTTGAGCCGAGCTGTACAGTGAAGTTGTGGTTGATTAAAGGACAGGCTGGGATGACTAGAGGCTCAGATATTGCCAGGTTGAGCTTAAGGTGGTGCTCCCTCATCCAGACCAAGATGTCTGACAGACAAGCAGAGATTTGTGCAGAGACGGATGGATCATCAGGATGGAAGGACAAATAGAGCTGGGTGTCGTCAGCTCTATTTAGTTCAGCCACAGTACCTGATCTGGTGTAAAATGTTTACTTCCTGCTACATTCACATGGGGTGAAATGGTAATGACGTATGTTTACTAACCTCTCCTGAGATCACTTTGGACTGGGATACTATGGAAGCATAAAGAGTTACACTTTGAAGATGCTGTGAACTCAGCAGAAGGACACCACAGTGCTCAGAATGTTTCTTCATTTGTTTCTGAAAATGTTACAGTTGACTTTACTAAGATGTGATGTTAGGGAAACCTGAAGGATAAGTTGCTGTACTAAAGAATTCAAACAATACAGCTAGTGTCAGGTAAGAAAATACAGCCATGTGTAATCCGTACCCTCAGTTTTGTAACCCATACCCTCAGTTTTGTAAACCATACCCTCAGTTTTGCAATCCGTACCCTCAGTTTTGCAATCCATACCCTCAGTTTTGTAATTGAATTTTGTAATTGAATTTTGTACACAAAAACAGAAGAAATCAGCACTGTATAAAACCAATAAAGTAAATGATGGATTGATGAACCAACTGATATTACAGTAAAAGTTATAAAACAATGTCACCCCATGTTGTTGGGGTTTTTCCTTACCTTGTTTTCTGTTTTATTGTACTGCTTGGATCACGTTGCCTTATAAAGTATCAGTTGTACTTAACAGTGGTTATAGTTTTGCTCTAGTACACAGCTTTTCTCTCATTACTTGTGTAAGTACTGTACGTTACTATATTGTAATTGTAATGTGGGTCTGCTCTGTCCTATGATCTAAGCTATGCCAAAAGTGGTCATCATCCTGGTTGTGTCACAATGAACATCTTGAATCATTATCATATAGCTAAATAACTGAAAGGTCAACATCTCCACTCATTCAAATTGACAGCACATGCAATCTTAAAATTTTAGATAATTATCTTATAAAGCTTTTAGTGTGATTAGCCCCTGGTTAGATGTCTGGGAAATGTTCTGGTATATTTCTGAAAGGAAAGTGAATATGTGTGACACATGGCTTCTCTGTTAGCCACTCTCTTCATCTTAAAATGTTTCTCTTCTGAAGGATTAGCTCAAAAACATCTGGGTTATTCATGTAACCCTGTTCCCTGAGAAGGGAACGAGACATTGCGTGAGCTTCACGCTGTGGGAAGTGCCCTCACACATCACCGTTATCTGAAGTCCATGTGAAATCACACCTATTTATAGGGAATGAGTATATCCACTCTCTCATACTGAGGGTATGGCCTGTCACAAGGCTCCATCAATAGGGGTGTGGCTGGCCGAAATGGTGTCCACATAGACCCTAATTGTAGAAGGAGTCAACCTTACTGAGAAATGTTCCTGTAAGAACTCCAGGACTGTAGCCATTGTGCAGTTTACTGAGTCTAACTGCTGTTCCTAGCATTTAACATAAACTACAACCTCAGTTGAGAGACCAGAATCTATGAGCTGGCCCATAAGGCCAAACTGTAAAAACAGAATAAATGTGTGCAGCATAGACCACCCCGCCGCAGCATACACTTCCTGTAAGGGTACCGCTTAGATAAAGCCTTTGAGGAGACAACCCCCCAGTGGAATGAGCCCCTATGCCCAAAGGTGTAGCAAGACTCATAAGCGATAGGGATTGCTTCCACTATCCAAATAGAGATGCTGCTGTTGTAGCCCATGTGCCTCAAGGTTCAATGTGTTGTGCATTCTGAGATGCTTTTCTGCTCGTCACAATTGTACAGCCTGGTTATCTGAGTAACTGTAGCCTTTGTCAGCCCAAACCAGTGTGGCGAATATCCTTTGACTTCTCTCATCAAAAAGCATTTATGTTTGCAGAACTGCTGCTCACTGGATGAATTTTCTTATTGCACCATTCTGAGTAAACTCTAGATACTGTTGTGCATGAAAATCATGGGAGATCAAGCAGTTATAGAAATACTCAAACCAGCCCAACTGGCACCAACAATTATGGTCAACATTTTTCCCCATTCTGATGGTTGATGTGAACATTACCAAAACCTATATGATCACGATTTTATGCACTGCATTGCTGCCACACAATTGGCTGATTAGATAATTGCATGAATGAGTAGGTGTACAGGTGTTCCTAATAAAGTGCTCAGTGAATGTATATTTTGATAATCATTGTGATTGATCAATATAGGAAACTTTTGCCAATTTTGGCCATATCAAACAGCTCTTGAATGCACTCATGTATTCACAGCAGTCAGCATTCAATAATTAGAAGATTTATGATGCCTAAATTTTTTGACACCAGTATAGCAAATGTCTTAGTCTGCCAGGTAAAAAAAAAAAAAAAAAAAAAAAAAATTATGTCAGCTTATGCATGTTCACGGTCAGATATGAAATTCTCATAAGACTCTGATGATGAAGAACTGATTTTATATATATATATATATATATATATATATATATATATATATATATATATATATATATATATATATATATATGATGATTAGGGCAAGTGACATTTTGAAATTCCATTGTGAAAAATGTAATTACCAATGAATGCCATGTTCCATGTAAATGTCACCACAAAACACTTACACTAGCCTGCCATTCATTTCAACCTACCTTTCATTCATTGCCTCACTACCATCCATTTACTTTTAAATGTCACCTCATGGAGTGTTATTGTAACTTAATGGTGTAATGTAACATAACTTAACAGTGGTGATGAAAGTTGTGAACCCTTTAGAATTTTCTATATTTCTGCATAAAGATGACCTAAAACATCATCAGATTCTCACACAAGTCTTCAAAGTAGACAAAGAAAAGCCAATTAAACGAATGAGAAAAAAAATATTATATTTGGTCACTTATTTATTGAGGAAAATGATCCAATATTACATATCTGGGAGTGGCATGATACTTAGGGTATCATGGCAGACAATGGCACCTCACCCATTTCAGAAAAGTTGTAACAAATTTATGAGCCTCTAGGAGATGCTATTCTCTCTGCTATGAATCAGTGCAGTGGCAGCCATATACACTTTATTGTTTTACTTGTGCATGACACAAGGGATTATAGTGGTTATCAATTCAATTTTAAAAAGAAAAGTGCTCTAATTAAAGGTTTTAAAGTGCTTTACATTAGGTATCTAGATGATTCTCACTGACCCTTTCGAACAACCAACATTTTGTTACTTACGGCTTGCATTGCTGAAAACAGACTGTCTGTTTCTATAATCTAAGTACTCTTTGATCTCATTCACAACAAACATAGCACATTTGTACTTTTTTTTCCTTCAGGAAGTGATTATTAGATAGATTGTTGAGAGTGATGTGAGAAATTATATGTTGTGATCCTCAGTGTGACTGTATCTCTATCCAGCAGCTTTTTGCTTTCCCATATGGATTTTACCCAGTAAGAAATGAGTGTGATAAACTGAAAAATAAATTCTCTTGTCTTTGAATTCATTTGCATCAACAGTTCATCGAGAGGTGAGACTTTGTCAGTGAAGTAGGCTGGCCACACAATTGAAGATTTTAAGGCCGATATGCACCCTCCCCAATGATTCGAGGCTTGTTGCTACCGATTTTATCTTCAATTGTGTGGTGTCATTACGATTATTTTACTGCTCTGGGTCGAGTTGGAGCCTCCCGGATCCCAAACCGTAAATGTCAAACATGTTTGACTCTTGATATGGCTGCTGGAGGCGGGATACTCGCAATAGCCAATGAGAGCAAGCAAGCATCATCAACCGGGTGCTCTGTGCTTTTATAGCGGAAACATCAGCCATAATTAATCCTTTGTTGTTTTCTTGTAATAGTTTATTTCACCTTGTGTATACCATCAGCTTGCTAACACCTCAATTCACAGAAAAGCCTACTTCACGAGAAACATATGCTATGTACGTTAACAATAACATGCGTAAACTTCTAAATATTTACATTTTTTATATTATGATTTTACTTGATGTTTTAATGTTATATGAAATGTTAACATAAAACTTTTTCATGTTTTGTAAGTATAAATTAAAAAAACTATCTATAATTAAAATTGAGTCTATTTATAGAACATGCTTGGCAAGCAACTCACAGACTACATGCGGGCTACCAGGTACCCATGGCCCTCGTGTTGGAGACCACTGGTCTAGTGTGCGCGTTTGGAGGATTATAATGTTAAAAATCTGTTGAAACTGCCCTTATGTCTGTCTCTCACAGTTTTAAAATCAGTTAAGTTTTTAAAAAATCGTCTAGTGTGTCCCTGGCGGATTTGTTCTTTTCTTAATGTGTTTCTGTTATTGCAGATATTGTGCTCTCTCACTTTGTGTGTGTGTGTGTGTGTGAGTGTGTGTGAGTGTGTGTGTGTGTGTGTGTGTGTGTGTGTGTGTGTGTGTGTGTGTGTTTGGGGAATATCAACAAATATCATTTGCATATTGTAACTTCTCCATCCAAATACATAATGTGCAAAAAAAAAAAAACCTATTTTTTGCTGGGTTAAAATTAACAACCCAACTTGATGGGTTAGTTTAGCCCAAAATGTGTTCTCTCTTATAGTTACGCAGCTGTTGGGCTAAAAATAACCCAATTTGGGTTGTTTTTAACCCAGTATTTTTTTAGCATGTACTACTCTTCCACTGTATTGTAATTTAATTTGTTTTGACTAATATACAGTAGATTGAAGCTGGAGGAGGTTGGCAATTAGTGACCTTCAGCTCTTTTACAAGACCACACAAATGCTAAATCTCACACAATTTGTAATCTCTCTTTTATAGAGGCCACACACATGCTAAGTGTATGCTGCCTTTTTTAATAACAAACCTGCCTTTTTTTTAATACCAAACACATTTGAAAGAGCCATTATTTTCTATTCTAATTTTCTATTCATTTTCTTATTTGTGTACTGTCATCTATCACTCTATATAAGCGCTCTATGGTATATAACAAACATAAAAGCATTATTAGACTCATAAAAACATTATAGCTTTTTATTAACCTTTCTATTTAAAAGGTATTTATGTGTACTGGGTTTGTTGAAAGCTCCTTAGGATCTGAGATATTTATAAAACGCTTTTTTACTCTCTCTCTCTCTCTCTCTCTCTCTCTCTCTCTCTCTCTCCTCATGCTGAGTTCTCACAGTCTGCTGCAGAATCCCTCATGCAAATCATCATCATCATGAATGTCCAACAACTCCTTCGTTCTGACTTGCATGAAACATTTATCCTCGAGCTTGGAATGATTAACTTAATTTCTATTTTAAGTCTTTATGGGATTTTATCAGACAAATACAAAAACAATCACATTTTAATGGGAGGGAATGGGGAAAATAGAATACAATACCTTTAGGAACAGATATGTCAAATCAGGGCACCACATTTGCACACTTGTTCACTAGTTCACCTATAGTGAGGTGGAAGGAAAGTGGAGACATTTCAAAAAGACAAGGAGATCATACAAAACTCCACACAGACACAGACTTAGCCTGAACTCAGTGTCAAATCCCAGATGGTGAAGCTGTGATGCACCACCTCTACCTGCTAAACCGCTACTCTAATTGGTACTTATAAAACTACATCTTTTGTGTTTTTGTAAATGTATCACTTTGTTCCTGCCTCAAGTAAGGTTTGAGGTAGGAAACATTTGTCTTTTGTCAAAGAACTTTTCCAGAGCTGTACAAAAGTATCACCAGGCTTTTTTTTGTGATGTATTGGACAACAATGAGTCCTAGTCAGTTGTTGTTCAACCCTCTACCCTTACACAGTGCTTTGCACATCCTTTCATTTGTGGATTAAATGACCTCAGGTTCTTTGTTTTCAGGAACTTCTTGATCTTTTGCATGACCTGAGCCTTTTCCTGGTTTGAAATGACATGAACACACTAATAAGTTTGCATACTCTATATTAATAGTACAGTACTATAAGTCATATGACATATTTAATTTGTTATAAATCAGCATGGACTTGATCAATCTTGTTGTCAACATCAACATAAGATCCTTCACACAAAAACAAACAAAAAAAAGTACAAGAATGGCATTTACTTTGTGGAAGATGTACTGAAAGATGTTGTGTGTGCTGTAATGTTAAACAGAATTTTACACAATATTTTTAAATGATATTTAACAAACTAGTTTGAGGGGTTCATTTGATATACAACACTATTCATGGCTTTGTTCCAGTTGTGCTGGGACTCATTCTAATACTTTAGCAGATGTAACACATTGCTTCACACCAATGGATATCAATGTGACACTGTCATCAGTGCAAACTGGTGACTGTGCATACGTTACTTTTAAATTCCCTGTTACTTATGTGCATTGGAGAAGGAAACAACTCCATCCCCAAACCATGATGCATCATGATTTGGCCACAATCAAAAACTTGCCCATAATGCCAATTTTCCACTGCTCTGAAATAACCGATGTTGTGCCTAGGTGTGACATGGTGAGCATAATTGTTCTCCAAAGGTGTAATAGGTAATGGTCAGAGTAAATACACAACCTTGTTCCCTGGAAAGGGTGTAAGAGAGTAGCAGCAGTTTTCACTGTGTCCTGTAATTGACATTTGGGACTTTGAGCAATCTGTAATTAAATAAATGAGTGTATAATATTTTGCACAAATGACATTATTTTGAATCCATCAAGACATTTCATTAAACAAACAGATGCAACTGGGCCTGTGAATGTAATTACTATTGTAATATTTCATCGTGACAATAACCAGAGTAAATTACACATGTACACACTGCCTTAGATAACACCTACACAAACATACTCATTTATCTAATTGTCAGTATCATCAATGTCCATCCAGTGGTATGATGCCACAAACTTATCCCTTCTCTTTCTTTCCCTTGACATCCTCCATTAACAAGATTCTCATGGCAATCCATCAGCACTCACTACTCACTGTCTATTAAATCCTATAATCTTTGTCTCTCTGACCCCTTATAATGAAGATTACCATCTTCAATAAAATAAACCTGCACATGAATAATGTTTTCCAACCTTGACCATGTGGTAGCCCTAAGCATCATTTCACTGTTAACACTATCTTACAGTCACTAGCTTGTGATACATTGTTGTAGCATTGTACTGCATTCCAACAAACATTCACAGTTAAATTAATTCTTTAGCACCAGTTCTCATTACATATTTTACCGATGCCTTCCTCAATCCATTTACTGTTCTTGTTTCTCTTAACTGTGTATTCATCCCTTTTTCTGTATACAACTGGAAGAGTGCTATGCTATGGCTGTTGTCAAAGTCAAGGAAACTCCTGACAATACATCAAAATCTGAGGCGTAAATGCGTTTACAGTGCTTTTACAAGGTATTCAGTTACTCCTTTCCAGTAGATTTTTACACATAGAATTACATACAGTATGTAATAAATAACTTCTAAATATGAGCACATAGTAGTACGTATAGACTTCAATCCAGTTGTTCATGTTTTTTGATTATAATGGGACATGGACTTTAGCGCAGGCCCTGCAAATACTAAGTAGTGCCCCAAGATAGTCTGGATATTTATATGAACTCTTACCCACTTGTGGTCCATGATTGGTCCAGATATTACAAATACTTTTTAACAATGTTATATTTTCAGTATTTATTAGGCATACTTTCTGCTAACACTAATGGTGATTAATACAAACATTAATACCAATCTTTCTACCACATGCATAGGCTACCTTTCCAGATAGTCAACTTTTGTGCCCAAGTTTTTGGGCTTGGCTCTTGACTCACAATCACATAGTCATCAGTGCAGGCAGATACCTGGAAAAGAGTCACAAAGGAGTGTTTTACCACTGAAAAACAATTGACACATTATAAAACCCTGGCAATCACACCAGGCAGTTTTAGTCCTTTACATTTAGTTTGTCAATATTTTGTTTTCATTTCAGATTCCTGATGTACATTCCTAACGAATTTCATTTCGACATGAATCAAAGCAGATGCAATTTTAAAACATTTAAAATCTGACATTATATTCCAGAGTACTTCATATTTAATGCACTAGAGATGTCAATGGATGTCACACATTTTAAGATGTGAAAGGGGATTAGGGGATGAAACTCTTATAACATAACCCCGGTTGAATCCTTCCTATTTTAAAAAGTTAAACACTATATCAAGACTACTTAATTCAGCTTTAAGTGCCATCTTCATCTAATTTTATGATCAGATTTCACTATAGGACATGTCCATTACATTTAATCACCAAACATTTCTGGAAGCTCAGCACATTGCGCCCAGCACAATTCTATTTTGGGGCTTTCTCCTAAAATTTCCTTTTCCACGATTGCTTTGCTCAAGAGCTAGGCCAGCTCTCTGCTGGAAATGCAACAAGGGTATGATAAGCCTAATAGCTTGCTTGTTATAGAGAGGGCTGTCAGCTATTGTATCTCAGGGTCTAACAATGGAACCTATAGACAGATTGCAGCAGTTAGATAGCTAGCTACATACTTCTATACAAAGACTATGCCAGCCATATATACTTTATGAAAGGAATAATTGATGACAGGCCGTTGAATTATTTGAAAATAATGCACACCCCAAGGTGATAATACGGCCACAATGCACAATGGACCGCAGTCAATTATTCCACTTATACTACAGTTACCACACCTCAAGAAGTTGTTC
Organism: Ictalurus furcatus; assembly: GCF_023375685.1. Classification (NCBI taxonomy): domain Eukaryota; kingdom Metazoa; phylum Chordata; class Actinopteri; order Siluriformes; family Ictaluridae; genus Ictalurus; species Ictalurus furcatus. The sequence continues at coordinate 20,663,218 of NC_071265.1, read as the reverse complement.
AGATGTTTAATTTCAAGACATTTGTCCTTTTTTGTCCTTAAAATGTTCTTGTGTGTGGAATTAAATTATTATGCATCCCATCTCAAGCCTGCGTTGCTAATTCCAAAACATAACTTAGAACTAGTAGAGAGAGAGAGATTGGTTGTAACCCTGGTTGGCTATGACTGAGCAGGAAGCAAGGATGAAGTAGAAGATTAGTCTGGGATTCCTGGGATTCGTGTGCAATGACAGTAAAATCTATGTCCTTGTTTAATAGGATTTGATACCACGGTATTATGGTCTAAGTGGATCATGAGTTCAAATGCTTTCTGGTCCCTGTCAATAACCAATTGTCTGACATGTAGGAATACACTTCTGAGAAAAGGGGGTAAATATATATATATATATATATATATATATATATATATATATATATATATATATATAAGAAAATTATCAAAATTATAATTCCACCATCAACAACATCAGCTTACACTACAAAACTAAGAAAATTGAGTGTAGCACAAAGCATCCCAAACTGAGTGACTATTGAAGTGCCTTTTTTAAAAAGACAAAACTCTGTTAGTGCAACACAGTCTCCATCTAGTGGGACAATTACAAATTCAGTGAACGAATTCATTGTGTGTGGGTTTTTTATTTTTTATTGTTTTTTGTTTTTACAAGCATTGCCAGGACTTGCAAACCCAAACATTGGCAGTAGAAGCAAAGGTTCCTTAATCCTATGTCTAGCTGCTTTTAACCAGTCGCTTAAAGGCTAGGCTGGGTTTCTCTGAACTGTGAGAACAAGTGAGCTAACTAAAGACCCATTCACAGTTTGTGTTTTTTGCTACCAAGCCAAGAGCATACAGAATAACAGTATAGTACCTACTATATACAACACATCAGCTACGTAATAAACACACAAAAACCAAATATGCTATAAAAGATCAGTGTAATATATTTGTGTGTGTGTGTGTGTGTGTGTGTGTGTGTGTGTGTGTGTGTGTGTGTGTGTGTGTGTGTGTGTCATTGTGAGTCTCACACAGTGAGAGAGATGAAATTTTAACTTTTAATACTATACATCAATTGTGACAAGGCAATGAAAACTTCAGTGCTTTTTATGATTAATATCCGTAGTAGAAATAAAAGATAAGAGTCAGATGAAAGAACCTTTTTTATCCTGCCATCTCCCCCAACAGCTTTCATAAATTAAAGATTATTAGAATTTAGACTTAACCTTCATTTATTCACCAAAGACATACTAGCCTCTCTACTGTTTGTCTTACTACTTTAGTTTTAGATTATCATGTAAAAGCAGTCTACTTTGAAGGTAGTTTACATTAAAAGTTTAGATACAGGGTTCCCAAAGAGGGTCTGTGTTTCTATTTTTTTTTTTTTTTTTTTTTTTTTAATAATTCATTTAAATTGTGGACATCACTTCACTATCCAATTACTTTAATGCTATGTCACTATTATTGTCATTATACATTCCTAGGCAAAAAGGTTCTGTCTTTCAGTTCATCACTCTGCGGGAAGTCTTAAAAGTGTATGTAAAATCCTACAAAGGAGTGTTTCCATTTTAGAAACAAGTTGAACCCATTTAGGATGCCAAGAACCCCAAACTATTCAAAGGGCCCTTAAGGAACATTCATTCTTGTGTAGTTAAAAGCCTGATGGACTGGTAACTTGAATTGAATACGTTAATTACAGCCAAATAACCTAAAATCATTCTATAAATAATGCAAACAGACAAAAAATAACCCTCAGACTGCAAATATAATATAATATAATATAATATAATATAATATAATATAATATAATATAACTAGGGAAAATGAGTTCTACATTTTATCATATGTCTCTGCTTTGGGTTCTATGTGTGTGTTGGGGGGGTTAAAAAGGCACAAATCATAAATATAATGGTTCGAATCAGCAAAATGTGTCATATGAATATGACTAGTGATGAAATAAACTATTGGTCTATGCATTTTAATATCGTATTTAGATCTATATTTTTAAAATATAAGATCCTCTGATTTAGATTACAAAAAGAGATCAATTACAGGAAACTCTTCCCTTTTTTAGTTGTTTAGAAGTGAGATTTCATTAGTTTCGTTCCATGTGTCACCTTCGAGTCTCTGTTACCACGACGAGGAACCTGTGACCGAGAGCCCCGCCCACTTCTAGCGTTCAGGCTTTAATTTCGTAATCATGAGTACCGTGTGCAACATTTAAACTGCCTGCGGTTTAAAAGCGATTGTATGCTGCATGCAAACATTCTGACTTTACTGGCACAGGGGAGACACAGTGTGAGAGCTTTACGGAATGGCGTGGACAGTGGTGCTGGTGCTAATCGGAGTTCTTTCCGCTGTCTTTTTATTCTGCACTAGGCGCAAGAGGTGAGTCTGTGAGGTAGAGGTTACTAACTTCACGCGCTCACCGGTCTGGTGATTAGGTTTACTGAGTTGCATGAGTTTAGAGATACATACAACACCACATAATACTGTCCTGTAGATAGTGTCGCGTGTTATTTTGTAAGATGCCGATTTGCACCGAACTTAAAGTACCTGTGGCGCACTACCCTGCTGAAAAAAAAAAAACCCTTATAGAATAGAACCCCTCATAGAATCTGTAATGGTTTTAATGGTTATAATGGGAATTTTATTGGTTTTAGTGGAAACTGTAATGGTCCCTGTGGGTTTCTACTGATAAGTGTTGCCTTCTACTGGTGGCATCTAGTGGATCCCGTTAAAGACCAATAATGGTAATGGTTTTAATGGTTATAATGGGAATTGTATTGGTTTTAGTGGAAACTGTAATGGTCCCTGTGGGTTTCTACTGATAATTGTTGCCTTCTACTGGTGGCATCTAGTGGATACCGTTAAAGACCAATAATGGTAATGGTTTTAATGGTTAGCTGATGCTTTGTAATGGAAGTGGAAACCATTCAAATTTCTGTTATGGTTTCTGCTGGGGGTTTTTTCAGCAGGGTATTTTGACACTATTTTGTAATGGTATTATAGATTTTTTTAAAATGCTATTTATAGGTTATTGTATTTCAAGTAGTTTGTTCTTTCTGAAGGCAAAGAAATGAGCCCCCATTGGATAAAGGCAGCGTTCCTTGGCTTGGTCATGCCCTTGAATTTGGCAAAGATGCTGCCAAGTTCTTATCACAGATGAAGGAGAAGCATGGAGACATTTTTACAGTAAGTTTCTGCCAGCCATTTGTATATTGGTTATTTTGTAAACTACTAATGGCTGTACTTTTCTGTCCTCTCTGGTGTTCACGATCAAATTATCCACTGCACAATGCTTGAGTTCATCATTGTATATGTCAGAGAGTGAATGAATCATTATGATTGTTGCAACTTGTGAGAATACAGCGAGAAATGCCTCATTACATTATCTGATTTAAGAAACACTATCACCTTACATCTCAAACTTAACCAACTTTTCAGGTTTTTTCTAGTTGCAGTTTCATTGCTGTAATTGTGTTGTGGGTAGTCATGTGAAACATTGATGTTGCTCAGTGTCAGCTGCATTACTGAGAGATTACATCATGTAGTTTCTGTCACAGAGTACATTGAAACGGAAACAATGTAGCTTGCTGGGTTTATTGATGTGTCACTCTTTCTATGTGATTACTTAAGAAACTTGTTCTATTCTGATTTGATCTACAGGTATGTGTGGCTGGACATTATGTGACTGTACTACTGGATTCCAATTGCTATGATGCAGTGCTCGCAGACACCCAATCCCTCAGTCTGACACACTATAGCCAAATTTTAATGGACAGAATCTTCAACCTTCAGTTGTCTAATCATGACCCGGTATCTGAGAGAATCAGAGTGGACCAGTAGGTGTTTGAGACTAAATTAGATTCAACATTTCCTAATGCACTTAAAAAAGATATATATATCACTAACCAAGTCTCAAACCATACAAATTTTAATAAAATAATTATTTTTATAAAGTTCATTAAAATGAACAGTGTGTTGGAGATCTGATACTTATTGCAGAAGATTGTAGCACCTACAACAGTTCTTAGTAACTGCCAAGCTTGCAATTTCTTGTAAATTAATGACAGTTAATGAGGTTATAACAATGTGGTTTTTGTGTGTGTGTTTTTAGATACTTTAAGGGCAGCAATCTATCTCGACTCTGCAGCTCAATGCAAAACAACCTCCAATTGCTCATGGCATCTGTAAATCCACAGAACCCAACAGAATGGAAAAAGGACAGACTTTTTGACTTCTGTTACAGCTTGCTTTTCAAGTATGTTAGCATTTACAGTATTATGCAATCAAGATAGAAGTGTGGGAACCTCTATATTCTGCCTACAAACAAGTATAATAATTGTGCCACATACACGCATACCTGAGAAATCCTGTTAGCTTAATAATTTGCAGGGTGTGTCTGTGTGTCTAGACACACGGTTGTTTTAGGTCCCCAGACCATTAAAGATCAGTACCACTGTCGTGGCACTAGCAACCACATTCTTTGTGAAACCACTTGGGCTGAAAATACTTTCAGGGTGATGTTTTAATATTGAGCTCTCTTTCTCCCTCTCTCTTTAGGGCCGGTTATCATACCCTATTTAGCACAGAAAATAATAACAGTGCTGAATTCACTGAGGTTTATGAGGAGTTTCGGCGCTTTGACAAGATTTTACCAAAACTGGCACGACGTTCTGCACATAGAGGTATTATTAAGAAGGAAAAGAAAGAACCTAGAACTCTTGTCATTCTCATAATTATTAGAAGGAAGGAACATAAAGCAAGAATAAAAGCTGTTCCTTTTCTGAAACATGATATACTAAACTTCACCTAAGTGTTTGTGTGTGTTTGTGTGTGTGTGACTGCATGTTAGATGAGTTGAAAATTGCCAGCTCAGCACGAAAGCGGCTATGGGAACTCTTGTGTCCAGACTGGTTTTTCACGGGAACAGTGGCCCAGTCATGGATGCAGACCTACTTACAGCACCTAAAAGAGCAGGGCATAGACACACAGACCCAGAGGCGAGCCATGCTTCTTCAGCTGTGGGTTACACAGGTGAGCAGTGTCAGCGTGGTGTTTCTCACATGTGCACATTAGGGATGTCACAAAACCAAAAATCTAGTAGTTGGTACCGATACCACAAAAAGTACAAATTCACAAATTTAAATTCACTGATATGGTGGCAGGCCAAAAAGATTTATTAAAAGCATGAACATTTGAATAATTATTTGTGACATTAGGCTACATTTAGCTGACAGGACACGAATCAAGACCACGAATCGCTGAATGGCGATGCATGGTGGCCCATTAAGAGGTAGTTTATAACATTGCAGTTCTTTAGCGTCATTAACAAATAACAGGCTATCGCTAACATTACATGTAGCATAACGTTAGCTGGCTTCACGGCCACAATGCCAGCTGCCTCAAACAAACATAATATAGGACCGTCTCTCAGGTGCTTCGCCAAATTCCAGGAGTTTCCTCACTTTGTTTGAAATGAACGATAGTATCGGTTGCACACCAGAAACCGATACTAGCTTTCCTCTGTTTTCCTCTCAACGAGTCGGGGCGGAGCTAAGCTTGTTAAGCTAAGCTAATCTTCTGTAGTGTTGCCCATGTGCTTGTATGCGTTCTTCTTCTTCTTCACCACTTGTGGACCGACTAATACACTTACGCGTATTTGCTGCCCCCTTCAGTTCCGGAGGAATTGCAACCTCGGTACCTACGGTACTTACGTAACTGCAGAAAAACAAGTACCATCACGTTTTAAGCATGTTGGTACCGACTTGGTAGCGAAGTATCGGTTCTCGTGACCGACCAAATTCATAGTGGAATAATGGAAATTTTCCCCTAATCCCTCCATTTTATTTGTGCAACACCGAAACAAACAAGTAAATAAATAAAAAAAATCTAGAAAAGAGAAGGAAATTCCTGGCCTCAATTCATTTGCCCAAGAATACCTGTGTGTGTGTGTGTGTGTGTGTGTGTGTGTGTGTGTGTGTGTCAGACTCAGAGAACATGTGAACAGCGAAAAGTACACCTGATATGCTATTACCCCAATCACACAGCATTCAACATCAAACAGTGATGTGGAGAAAAGAACTGATAGTACTCAATTAGATTTTAAAGCATCTTACACTTTTAATAGTAAAATTATTGGACGAAATAAACATTACACACAATATTTCAAAGTTTCATCTCAAACAACAGGAGAAACCATATATCTTTGTTCTAACAAAAAAGTAATTGTCTTTAGAATTTTTGATTTTCTCTCAAAACTACATGTGCCAAAATTATTGACACCCCAGTGGATATTTTAAATGAATGCAAACAAATTGTTATTCTTTAATTAATGTTTAGAACATTCTAGAAAGAAGCCCTTCCTGAGAGCATCTCACAAAATGCAGTATGTGCATGTGTCATTACTAAAATTAGCATGTGTGTTAGGGTCATATGTAACCAAAATCAAACTTTTTGGTTATGCACACCAATATGTTGGGCAAAGAAAGGGGACTACATACAAGGAAAATCACCAGAAATGCACTGTAAATGTAGATCAATGATGCTTTGGGTCTGTTTTGTGACTCGTGATTCAGAGTAACAGGATATTTTATGCCCAAACCTGACTGCCTCTGCCAGGAGATTTGGATTTGGCCACAGATAGAGCTTTCAAGAAGATGATTAACCAAATCAACACAGAAATGGTTAAAGAAATGCAAACCTATGACTATAAAGGAGCATAAAAAGTTCTGCACGGAGCACTCTGAATCCAAACTTGTTACACATGACAGCACTCAGTGCTGTTTTTCTCTCTTGGGCAGGTGTCACAGAATATAAATTGTATGGGTGCCAATAATTGTGAAACCAGTGTTTTGTAGATAAAAATTGCCCTACTTTTTTGTTTAATAATACTCCATGTTTGAGCTCAAAAGATCACTTACTGCACATGCTGTTCTTTAAAACAATTTTTTAAATTGCTCATTTTCAGTGTTAATTACAGTTAGTTACAGTTACATTTATATATAGCACTTTTCTAGACACTCAAAGCGCTTTACATAGTATTGGGGGGGGAGGGGGGGGGTCACCTCAACCACCACTAGTGTGTAGCATCCACCTGGATTATGCGACGGCAGCCATAGTGCACCAGAACGCCCATCACTCACCAGCTATTAGTGGAGAGGAAAGAGATGGGGATTATTAGGGGGCCATGATAGAGAAGGGCCAATGGGGGAATTTTGCCAGGACACTGGGGTATACCTGTACATTATGTTCTGAAACACTCTTAGTAACCACTATTAGACTGGTTTTATCCTTCATTTGCTGTGTCTGTTAGTGTACAACCTCTTCTGAGCCTCACACATTTACTGTAGTACAGGGTGAAGTGTGTAGCTCTGTGAGGGTTGACAGCAGCATCTTTCATAGATTATCTGGCGTTGAAAACTCAAGCCACATCAGGGTCCTTTGAAATTGGCATCAGTGACAAGTGACATGGCAACAAAAGACATTTGAATTCAAAATTATGAATGGCATTTGAACATGCTATGTAAATACATTAGGACTAATCATTTAAATTACTTATCTTCAGTACATTTTTTGACCAGTCCTATGATACCAGGTGTCTAACATCACCCCAGTTTGCTACTTTCAACCTTAGCTCTTATTTGAATTCAGTGTTTAGCCAACAAAAATGGAAGACACACCCATTACCAGTGTCTCATCTGGAATACTTACTCTAGTACTGAACAGAAAGACAATGTAAACAAAATTAACACAGTAAAATGTATAAATTACAAAACAATGCAGAGTTACTTTTTCAGGGAAATGAGGTTTTGGGAAATTACAAGTGTGGTAGTATGTTTTGTGACATTTGGGTCTTCAGATGGTGAAGGAAGACAAACTTAAGCAACTAAAATTGAAGAACTAAAACTGATTTCTAAAACAGACTGATAAGTGTGTGTGTGTGTGTGTGTGTGTGTGTGTGTGTGTATGTGTGTGTGTGTAGGGTAATGCTGGCCCTGCAGCATTCTGGTTGCTGGGCTTCTTGCTCACTCACGCAGAGGCTCTGAAAGCAGTGAAAGAAGAGCTGTGCAGCCTACAGCATCTACCTCTGGACAAAAGAGAGGACACACCAATATTTAGTAAGTTTCAGTGGTAGTACATTTAACCACATTAAAAACAACAAAGCTTGTTCAGTACCCTTCAAGAAACTTGCATAAATAATTGTTTAGGCTGTATTTTTTTTTATATTATAGTAATAAAATAACATGCATTGCTGAAAATGCTCATTTTTATATTATTATATAATAATGTCTGCATTATTTTATATTCATACAATAATATGAATTTTTAAATTTGTGTTTGCTGCTACAGATAGTGCTCTGAAGGAGACGCTGCGCCTCAGAGCAGCTGCCCTCATCACCAGAGATGTAATGCAGGACAAAATGATTAAATTAAGCAGTGGCCAAGAATATGTTCTACGGCATGGAGATCGCCTTTGTATCTTCCCTTTCCTCAGTCCACAAATGGATCCTCAGATCCATTATGAGCCAGAAGTAAGCTCAACACTCTGCTGTCCTGTTCACATTTGTTTTCTGTTCTCTGGGTTCTCTGAATTCATCATTTAGCTTTTTAGCAGTTGAACCTGCTCTGCAGTCTCAAAGTCAGATAAATTTATCAGTAGTGTTTTCATTAGTCACGAAAAAAAATCAGTCTGTCAGTTTATCATCCACAATGCATGAAAGTTGACAGGATCAGTTTACAGGTTCCAGGTGTAGCACTATGTAAAGAATAACACCAGGGTGGTGTAATGTGCCACAACACAAACTGGAGTGCCATTACCACCTCAAAGCGAAGTGTATTGTTTTCTCTCTCTCTCTCTCATGAGAAAGCATAAGCATAAACTCCTCATACATTTTAATTTGTTAAACGAAACGCTTTTTAAAATCAGTTTATTAGTCTTAGATTTTGTGGCATATCTGCCATACAAGTCCCTGTGTATGAGCTGTTACTGTAGGTACAATAACACATTAGAATAAGCACATTAATATTTATCTAATCACTCAGGTTACAGCTGGAAGTACTATAACTATGTTATAAAAACATAATGCGTACCTTCTGACCAATGAGATTCAAGAATTCAGCTGTGCTGTGGTATAAATGTAGCAAAACAAAACTTTATAACATTTTCAATTCCTAAAGCATATGTTAACCCAATTTTAGTCTGACACCTTAAGATGGCCTTAGGCAATGATGCACTGATTTAACATTTGGTTCGATGTCTTAAACCTGAAGAACAGGGGGACATATTTAAAAAGTATATCAGACTATAGAAATGGATGTTCTTCAGCCATTAGCTATACAATTTGAGGAATGATTTTGTTATATTTATATTCAAAGACAATATTTGTGATGAAACTACATTGCAGCAGTAATTGACATGCATGGTGGCGTATCTGTTGTCAACTGAGAGTTCTGCAAAGCCTGCAGTTCCTATGGCCACAAAATGAAAATAAGCAGATTAGTTAAAATAGGTACATCACGGTTTTAATTACAAGTAATTAATATACTTTAGCGTTAGATACAAATAGAGATCATAATTTACTATTTCTCATTCCTATAGTTAACAGCATGAACAACTTACTTCCATAATTAACTACTTCTTTAAAAGAAAGTTTTACTATGCATACCCATGCCTATTTTATAATCACATAAAATCAAATCAGTGAATCCAAAAGGTTTCAAATAGTGTTGTGCATAACTGTAATTGAGTTCTGTATTATGGATTAAGCATGTAAAAGCCATAGCGCAAATCTAAAGATATGTCTAGGATTAGGCCAGCAGTTATTAATCCAAAATCAGGAAAAGTAGAAAGGAGAGAACACAACTTAGCATCAGGGCCACTGTCATCTTTAACTAAGAGGACATTTTGGCCAGGCCATTAGCTGCTATAAGTGGTGAATTTGCATGCTTCAGCATTTCATGGCCTCATTTTAAAAGACACACTTGATCACTGTACTTCCTACTGATCAATACAGGGGGAAGATGATATTAGATGATTTAGTAATTAAATATTAAGTAACATGGATTTCTCAAACATTCCCAAAGGCCAAATCAATTTTGCCACAATGATTCTGACGTGTTACGACATACAAACACCAACATACTATATCAAGAGTCTGTATATGATACTCACCATCATTTTTGAGATGCAGTCAGTTTTCTTCAGCATGATCTGATGCTTTCTGAAGAGCAACGTTTGAGTCTGTGTGTATCTGTTGTCGGTTATTTCAGAAGTTCAAATTCGATCGCTTCCTAAATTCGGATGGAACAGAGAAGAACGAGTTCTGTAAGGAGAGGCTGCAGATGAATTATGGTACCATGCCATGGGGAGCAAGGAGCAATTTGTGTCCAGGGCGTCATTTTGCTGTTTGTGCTTTAAAAAGGTGAGTATTATCAAGGGACACCGTCCACCAAGCCATGGTTTCTACACTAATTAAATGTTTTAAACAACTGAAATAATCAAAGCATGAAATATTCCAACACTGTTATTTACACTTCTAGTCCATACTGTGTATACAATGCTATTTACTCCACCTGATTGTATGTTTGATTACTTAACAGTTCTTCTCAACATACATGAAAATGAAAACACTGTTCCATGAGTTTTGCCCCAAATGTTTTCTTTGATTACTATTAATTTCTAAACTTCTTAATCTACATCCAGGTTTGTGCTCATGATTCTGACACAGTTTGACCTGGAGCTGTGTGATTGTAATGCACGCATGCCACCAGTGGATCTCAACCGTTACGGGTTTGGGGTGCTCCAACCAGATGGGGATTTGGAAATCCGCTTTAAGCTAAAAAAAAAAAAATTACATAATGTAAAACTGTAGTCAAAACAGTTTAAAATTAAGTAGCTTCATTGTATAAAGGCATCTGCTATTATGTGTTCTTGCTGTTTGTGTACAGTTTTTATATCACCTGTTATTTATTTAAATGAAGCAAGCAGGGGCATAGGTAACCCACAATAATCAGAACTAGGAATTGCCTTGTGTTATGTTAGATAAATTTGATGTTAATAGTTCCCATTATCAACAACAAAGTTTTAATCAGGTATAAGTTTTAATCAGGAACATTGTGCATTCATTTGGACTGTTATTATGTCCTGTGTAATTTATTTTAATGAAACAATAATTGAATCGCTTGTGGATGGTAGATAGATAGATTAGACAGATAAATGGATGGATGATTGGGTAGATAGATCGAAAGATAGGATATAATTACTTCATTTGTATGTAAAATTTTTTTAAGATTCTGTACTGTTGAGTGTGCTGTGCTTTTTCATTTTTTTATTAAATTAGTGTTGATGTGTAATAATTGTAATTGAGTACATTTTTATTATGCAATCCTTCAGCAAGGATTATTGCAAACATTTTAGATTCACCAAGAAAACCTTAACTTTTCCCTGAAAATATGTTAAAAGCAGCAAATTTGGGTGAAGGTAGCTGTTTTTTTTTTTAAATACAGCCCTCTTCAGCTGGTTCTCAGCTAGACAAGTGAACCAGATCAACTGTGCATAAAACTGTGAACAGGGAAATGTATTTGTGAGGGAAATGTATTTGTATATGTATTTGTATCGAACATGAGTACAACTTAAAGGTCTTCATTACCAAATTTTGCCAATTCAAGTAGTTTTCTGCAAAAAAGCACAAAAAAAACTCAACGCATCACAAATTTTGGAGAAAAAAAAAACTGCAGCCAAATCGAGTATTTTTGGCCACAACAATCACAAAACAACTGCACAAAATCTGGTGTGGACTGATATAAAGTCATATGGTATGAATTATACCCAATCCATGACACAAACTTAAAGCTTCCTAACATACATAAACGTATGTATTAATTTGCACATGTGAAAAGGGGTGTACACTACCAGTAAAAAGTTTAGACACACTCATTCTTTATTTTATTGTATTTTTTTTCCACGTTTTAGAATAATAATAAAATCATCAAAACTCTGGAGTAACACAAATGCAACTATGGGAATTGTGTTGTGATTAAAAAATCCAAAATAAATCAAAATAATTTAGTATTTTAGCATCTTCAAAGTAGGCATCCTATTTGCCTAGAATTTCCAGAAATGTATTCTTGGCATTTTCTCAACCAATTTCTTGAGGAATCCCCCTGAGATGCTTTTTACACAGTATTAAAAGGAGTTCTTACCTATGCTGGACACTTATTGACTGCTTTTCAGAATATTTCGGAATATTTCGCTCCAAGTCATCCATTTAAAAAAACATTGTTTGTCAATAAAATGTTAGCTTTCTAATGAAAGACATGAATATGTTGCCACAAGATTTTTAAGATCATGAGAAACATTTCCGTCAAGTGTTGCCACTTTTGACTGGTAGTGTATGTCTAAATTAACAGGCAACATGATTGACCTCATCCCTGGGATAGGCTCCAGGTTCCCCCATGACCCTGAAAAGGAGTAAGCGGTTGAAGATGGATGGATGCATGGATGATTGACCTCCTCATACTGGTTGGTTGAACATTGGTGGTCCACATCATTTTTTTTTTTTTTTTAAATTCTCCTGTTTACAGAGCTTGTCACCAACGGCGCTTGAGTTTTCACCTCAGCAGATATTTTACTGACAGGTTTTGGAATGTGAGGCAAAAATATCTGAGAAATCTGAGAAATCTGAAAATCAACTGCCAACCTTTAAATCCTAGCTCAACACTCACAGATGGGCCTATTTGAGCACAATTGTGTCCTGTGCCAGAAAAAAAAAAGAAAAAAAAAGAGAAGAGACTACAAAACTAAACTGTGATAAAGTAATACATTATGAACACCTACAGAGTGCATGTAGGCTAAGTCCAGCTCTACACAGACGAACACTGGAGTTGTTTGTGTCTGAATTCAGCACTATAGGATTCATTCCCCTCGTTCAATAATAGACCATTTACTGGGTCAAATAATATCAACAGTGCTTTTCATCCCAGAAATGGACGAGCCAGCGTAAAGATGCAGTTCGCCATTTTGCCCGAGGTCAGTGGGCCGTGGCGCAGGAGGGAGGAAGACTTTCTGCAGGACAGTGAAGGGTTAATCTCAGATCCAGCCTTCCGCACACTAAAACCGCTGCCGCGAAATCAGCTGCACAGATTTACCACTGGACTTGTTGATTTATTCCGCTTCCTATTAAAAACACCGGCGATTTGTAGAGAGCAGCCAAATATGCCCAGACTGGAGGATAGCGGTCCTCCGCATGGGCTTAATTTCACACTAGACATGGGAGTAAAGCAGTGACGCTCCTCCTGTTTTCCTTCTCATTTATTGGCTTTCCATCATTCTCAGCCTCCAGCTACTGAGGTATGTTTTGTGATGAATTTCTAGCCATTATTGTTTATTATTATTATTAGCATTATTATTATTATTAGATATGTCACCAGCAAAAAAAAACAAGCAAACAAACAAACAAAAAAAAAAAACAATAATCCCCAAAACATATGTACAAATCAAAGACCTGCTGTTTCAATGTTGGTCATTGGGCATTGGTCTACTTTAGTGAGCACGTTTGTTTCCATGCGCACTTTGGTTTGATCGACTTGCTGATGTCTTTCTAAATAACGCAATTTGAATAAGATCGAATACAATAAGCAAACGTGTTTAAAATTGGATTTTTATTGATGCTGCTCAAAACACGCGGGCGAGCGAGCGAATTTCTTTGTGAATTCAACAAAATTAGGCTGACCAATTATACTATAGGGGGGATTTGTGTCGTAGCTCCGTCAAATTAGCCTAAAATGAGCGCATAGGTGAGACGCGTATGTTTTTCTCACCAGGATTATTTCCTCCCGGTTTTAGAGGCTGAATGGACCGGGCTGTGCCAGCGGTGAGGCTGCGCGAGCGCACATCTGCCTTCAACTATTTAGCAACAAATGATTGTGTCTGGGACGTTATATTTTCGCCTAAACCATGCTGAAGCAGAAATCCACCACTCTTTCTGGACATACAGTAGGCTACTGAATACCAGGCAGGTCCTCAAAGGAGACGGCTTGTTTTTGATACTGAATATCAACACGTGTGCTCTGAGTAGCTGCCTTGTCTAATAAACCCCCGCAGGTTGTGGTGACTATAAATTCCCTTAAAACTTAAAACCCACTTAAAACCACAAGCTGTACCCTACCGCCAGGAAGTAATGCACAATGCATGGGTATTTTCAGCACCGCGCCTATGACGCTTATTCATCTCGAGCATCTTTCCATTCAGACGCGTAGCTAGCTATCACTGCTGTGGGTGAAGTGCATGTGTACTTATGGGTTTGTTTGAATAAAAAATTTATTTATTTATTTTTTTGAAATTCCTGACCATTTGTTCTTGAATCATGGCAGCAAACGTGTACTAACTGTGTGACGTATCTCTCTTTTTCATTCCAGCGATGGAAGAAAGCGGCTCCGACATCGAGAGGTAACGCAGGTTCCGGGGCCCGCCTGGAGTAAGCCATAGCCTACGAAACTGCGGCCGAATTAAAAAAAAAAAAACAATGGAGAGACCATCCGCCATGATCAGTAAAACAGGCTCTCGGTCGGCGGCCTCTCTACCTCCGGAGCCGGTGGACATCATCCGGAGCATGTCGTGTTACCGGCGTGTGCGTCTGAACGTGGGCGGCTTGCCGCACGAGGTGCTTTGGCGCACGCTGGAGCGCCTGCCGCGCACGCGCCTGGGCAAGCTTCGCGCGTGCACGACGCATGAGGCGCTCATGGATATTTGTGACGACTATAACCTGGACGAGAACGAGTACTTCTTTGACCGGCATCCGGGCGCGTTTACGTCCATCCTGAACTTCTACCGCACGGGAAAGCTGCACATGATGGAGGAGATGTGCGCTTTGTCGTTCAGCCAGGAGCTGGACTACTGGGGCGTGGACGAGATCTACCTGGAGTCATGCTGCCAGGCGCGCTACCACCAGAAAAAGGAGCAGATGAATGAGGAGCTGCGGCGCGAGGCTGACACACTGAAGGAGCGCGAGGGCGAGGAGTTGGATAACGCGTGCTGCTCAGAGAAGCGCAAGAAACTGTGGGACCTGTTGGAGAAGCCCGGCTCTTCTGTAGCAGCCAAGGTAGCTATGAGAGTGGGAGCCTAGTACAGTACAAGTGTGTGGGCGTCTGTGTAGTAATCAACATCAGACTGATACACAGATACACAAGCATACACAAATGCACACACACATGCATACACGCGCACACGCATACACACGCACATGCATACGCACACGCAAGACCCCTTACCACAGCAAATACAAACTCGTGAATAAAGCAAAAGCTTTACAGGCTTTCGCAAGGATAAGGTTCTATGGCTATGGGAATATAGCTCTGTGTGACTATCTCAGATTTTAATGATTAATTTATGAGATTTTATTGTCATACACTTTAGCACTGCCCAGCTTCTGCAGTGCCTGACTGTGGTTAGAGTCTTGATCAAAATTAAGGATGAGGCTTTTTTCCCCTTTTCTTTCAAGACACTTGTATCCAATAATGTCATTTCCTAATACCATTAGGCCTGATTCCCTGTCAAATCATGTTCTCTGCCAAGATAAAATCGCAACGTCCACATATCTGTTGGAGGGTTGGCACATTTATAACCTGGCAATTAGCTTAAAAGGGCAAATTTAAAAAGTGCAATTCTCATTACTGCTGTTGGAGAGGAAATCACATCAGAGTTAAGCTCTTTGGCAGTGGGATTAATGTATAGGGTATTTGTTAAAAAAAATATATATATATATATATTGAATTAGCATTTCACGGGAACTATCCTAACAGCTTGATGCATTTGTGCAATGTCTCCCAGGGTTGTCTTTATTTGTTCAGGTTTTTTTCGCACCTGTGGTCCCTGGGGATGAAGATAGTATGCCCAACATAGCAAAACTTATCTGGAAAAACCTATTAATATGGAAGAACATATAAATTCAATAGTGCAGGTGTTCATTCAAAACTGGGATTTTTTCTGAGTTACAGTAGAGATATGATCAATGTACCAGATGGACTGACTATGCTTTTGTTGTTGTTCACTCTTTTTGACTCTCAGTGCTTCTTCCATTTCCCTTCCTGTACTCTTTGTCCCTCCTTCCCTCATTCCAGTCTTCTGCACTGCACCTCCATTTAAATGTCAGGAAAATGTCACATTAATTATCCTCCATGAGACTTCATGTCCCATTATTTTTTTTTCCTTAGCACCTCCTTTCTGTCCTGTCCATATTCAGACCAGCTCTGTCTACATCTGTCTCAAATCACATTTTGGCTCTACCACACAATGTGATTACAGCTGACCACTGGCCTATCACTGCAAATTACTGACTACTCATATTTCACCACTGCTCACGTTTTTCTTCTGTGCACTTACATTACATGAAATAACCGAGTCTTGACCATTAGTGGACACTCTTAAAAGTGTATGCTAGAAAGCAGAAGTTCTGTGGCTTTCATTAGGACAAATACTGTAGAATAATTTAAGACATCCTTGTACACATGTATTATACATATGAAGGAAAGCACAGTTCTATTTCATCCCTTCTTACCACCAGAGATTGTGAGAATCACTTGTATGATATTTGACACATGTACACTATATGGCCAAAAGTATGTGGACACCTGACCATTCACAACCATATGTGCTTGTTGAACATACCATTACAGATTTTGCTCCCCCTTGTGCTGTTATAATAACCTCCACTCTTCTGGAAAGGCTTTCCACCAGATTTTGGAGCGTGGCTGTGGGGATTTGTGCTCATTCAGCCACAAGAGCATCAGGCACTGATTCCAGACTAGGAGGCCTTGGGCACAGTCAGCATTCCAATTCATCCCAAACTGTTTAGTGGGGTTGAGGTAAGGGCTCTGTGCAGGCCACTCAAGTTCTTCCACACAAACTTTGGCAAATCATGTCTTTATGGGCCGTGCTTTGAGCATAGGGGCATTGTCATGCTGGAACATGTTTAGACACCTTAATTCCAGTAAAGGGTACATCTTAATGCTATAGGATACAAAGAGATTCTAGACAATTCTGTGCTTCAAAGTAAACAATTCTGTGCTTCATCAAGGTTTGCCATGAACAGTGCTGTGACGCAATGGCTGCCTGAAACAAGGTTAGTATTTTGGGAATCGGGCTGTGTGGCGAATCTAGTTGTTAAGGTGGAACAAAGGCCTCATTTGGGTATCTCAGAGTCACAACTAGGAGTCTGTGGCCTATATGCTGAATTCTGTGCAATGTGAAAAGTACCATTGGTCAAGATGGAAGGGTATACAGTAAATGTCAAGGCCAGTCAGGGGCCAGGGCATCCTGTCCCAGCAGGCTGGCTGGCTCCACTAGTGAGAACCACATTTGGTAACGAGTTAACTTAAACAAAAAAGTCCACCTGCGTGTGCCAAATTTCCACATCCGAGATACCACTTCTGGGTGCGGGTCCCACTCTCCAAGACGTGCAAAGTCGAGACTGCACCATTGTACAGTCCCGGTGAATATCTGCCAGTAAAGCTAACTGTGAATGGATACATCTAAGGAGCTTCTGTGCAAGGTGAGGAGAGCCATCCAACCTTGTGCTGTTTTGATTATTGATGTATCTGACTGTCTTACACTTTATCACATGAATTCCATTACTGACCAACCAATGACTTTTTAAATGTAAGTAGAAGATTGAAAGGTCAGTGAAATAGAGAAATTGTGATTTTAGGGGGTGATGAGTGACTCAAGTAGAAAATCATGTGACACTCGATGGCCAAAAAGTTGTGAACACCTGATCATCTCACCCATATCTGGGCCTTAAGATGTCCCTGCACTGGAACTAAGAGGCCTGCATGACAATGCTCCTATGCACAAAGCAAGGTCTATAAAGACATGGTTTGGCAAAGTTGGTGTGGAAGAACACAAGTGACCTGCACAGAGCCCTGGCCCAACTATACAGGGTCTTTTTCCAGTCTTTAGCCGTCCAGTCTGGGTGAGTCTGTGCCCATTATAGCCTCAGATTCTTAGTGGAACCTGATGTGGTCTTCTGCTGTTTTAACCCATCCACCTCAAGGTTTGATGTATCATGCATTCTGAGATGCTTTTCTGTTCACCACAGTTGTAAAGAGTACTTATTTGAGTTACTATAGACTTCCTGTCAGCTCAAACCAGTCTGGTCATTCTCCTCTGATATCTCTCATCAACAAGGTGTTTCAGCCTGCAGACCATTTGCACTTAGGATGTTTTGTTTTTCACAACATTCTGTGTAATCTCTAGAGATTGTTGTGTGTGAAAATGCCTGGAGATCAGCAGTTTCTAATATACTCAAACTAATCCATCTGGCATCAACAACCATGCCATGATTAAAGTCACAGATGTCACACTTTTTCTTCATTCTGATGTTCAAGGTAAACATTAACTGAAGCTGTATCTGCATGTTTTTTTGCACTATGCTTCTGCCACATGACTGGCTGATTAGATAACTGCATAAATGAGCAGGTGTACAGGTGAGTGTAAAAGGACGTATAAAACCTATACCTTCATTTACGTAACATATGCAAACATTTTTCTGTAACATTTCAATTTGTGCTGGAAATCTAATGTTTTGAAATCTAAATTTTTTTTGTACTGACTCGATAATGTAGAAGTCATAAAACAAATATCTGTAACAAAGTTTGTACTTAGAAAATAGACTTTTGCACAGTAATGATTTGTAAGTTAAGCTGTAAATCTGCATAATGCAGAAATATTACTATTTTTTCTTGTGGTTATGTTATTACCATCCATACTAGAAGTGGCCAGTATGACGGTTGATCCAGTACATGTGTTGTAATTTTTGCCTAAGGTTAGGATAGAAGCATGTTCAGGTAAGGCAGTTTAATAAGAAAACAAATCCACAGGGTTAGGAAGAAATCAATAACCATAGACAAGCAACGGTCAAACAATCATGCAAACAATCCAAATTAGACAAGGCAGAGAATCTGAGTCAAGGAAATAACAAAATTAAAAAAAACCCAGCACAACAACACGAGGTGACTGCTTGGTAAACACCAGAGATAAGTCAACTGAGCACATTACTTCACAAAGGCTTTGCGTATGCGAGTCTCTTAAGTAGTGTGGTGTGATTGAGAACAGGTGTGTGTGATTAGTGCTTAGTGTTCCTCAGTGTTGGGAGTTGTCAGCCATGTTTGTAGTTCGTGGTGCATTCTTGGAAATGGTGTTGCTGGTTTGCCGTGACATGACAGTATGTCAGTAAAGAAAGCAGCATATTATGTAAGAAACCACTTAACATAATGAAGGCTTCTGGGTATTGCAATAAGAAGCAAGTGCGACAGTCAAAGTCTATAGAAGAACTGTGGCTGGTTCTACAAGATGCTCAATAAAACTTACAGCTCATTTCCTTATAAAACTGCACAAACTGTACCTGAGACTGTTTTTTTTTTTTTAAAGCATCACACCAAAAATTTACTTAGTTTAATTTATTACTGTTTACTGCTCTTCATAGTATTTTTTATTAATGTAGAAACATTTAATTTAATTACCTTTGAAGGCATCTTTGCTCTACAGCATTTCTTTGCATAAGACTCTTGCACTGTACTGTACATTTGACAGATAAATTTAGGAACTAGTAGAGGCTGTATAAAAAAGTCAAATAATAACAACCAGCACACATAAATAGTGCCAATACAATAGTTTATTGAGACAGAGAAGCACTCAGTGTTAATACTGCCAAGGTCAGAATTAAATGAAAATCAATCAAGTGCTGATACTGTTCTTTACTAAGAAAGAGAATTACTCAGCATTCTGATAATGCTCTCTATTGAGGGTGACGCTTACTCAAAGTGCTGATATTGTACTCTGTTTAGGATAATAACCACTCAGAGTATTAATACTGGATCATCATGCTTAAGAGGCTTCATGCTGGTTTGTTCTGGGAGAAATTGCCTTTGTGTTCTGGCCTGCCGTAATGGAACCAATAAGGCCTGCTCTATCCTGCATAGCTTCCTCCATCAACTTTTCTTTGTTTTTTTTTAGTCAGCTCTTATATTAAGGCTGCATGCAGCATGGTTTTTGTCTTCTTCAGACAAATCAACACAATCATTGACATAATCAGTTGTGATGAAAATAGTAAAAAGTCAAATATTAGAATCATCACACTCTATGTGACTGTGTGAATTTAAAAATAACTAACAATATTAGGATTAGTAGCAAGAATTAACGTAGTATAACACTCAGTGTCCTTGAATCCATTTCTTCTACTCATTGACAAGATGAGAATGTTAAACAGGATTAACACGATGTAGCAGGGACCTTTTATAGCCAACCCAAATAGGGTTATGTTCATGATGTCACGACAAGCTTTTGGTACTCAGCCAGGAAACAAGCCACCCACCATGGCTGTCCAGAATAAAACAAAGAAGTATGGTAATCACATATAAACTACAGGTGCAGAAATGCTGGGGTGATGCAGTGGGTAGCATTGGTGCCTCATAGCTCCAGTGTCCTGGGTTTGATCCTGAGCTCAGGTTTCTGTCTGTATTGAGTTTTATATGCTCTTCTTTCCTCTGGATTCTCTAGTTTCCTCCCACTATCCAAAAAAATAAGTAGATGAATCGATTATGCTAAAGTGCACCTAGGTTTGAATGTGTGTCTGTATGGTGCCCCAAGAAGGGCTAGGTGAATTCCCCTGTCTTGCCTCCAGTGTCACCGGGGTAGGCTCCAGATCCACCACAACCCTGACCAGAATAAAGCGGTTACTGAAAGTGAGTGAACTTATTATTACATATGATTTAAGCACTGTAAATAACAGTGCATTTTGTTAGTTTAGATGGTACAGCCACTTCAAACAATAATAGTTTTATGAGGTCTATTGTTTTAGTGACTTCTGACATGCAATGCTTAGGCCTTTGTTCCAAAATATTACACAATGTTTTATGAATCATCTAATGCTTTGAGTAACCTCTAAGCACAGATGCTTCTGGTAGCCATGAGGCATATTATTGTACAATTAAGTCTAATCATCTCACTACAGCACCTCGTTTGTGTCAGTGGGTCAGTAAAGTGGCTTTCATTTACTTTTCAATAAGACTTCATTGAAAAGGCTGCTTGATTTTTGTATAGTTAGTATTATTTATAGTGGTGCTTAAAAGTTTTCTTTAGAATTTTCTATATTTCTGCATAAATATACCTAAAATATTATCAGATTTTCACACAAGTCCTAAAAGTAGATTAAGAGAACTCAAGTAAACAAATGAGACAAAAATATTATACTTGGTCATTTATTTGTTGAAGAAAATGATCCAATATTACAGATCTGTGAGTGGTATGTGAACCTTTGCTTTCAATATATGGTGTGACCCCCTTGTGCAGTAATAACTAAACATTTCTGGTAAGTGTTGATCAGTCTTGTATGTCGCCTTGGAGGAATTTTAGCCCATTCCTCAGTACAGAACAGCTTCAACTCTGGAATGTTGGTGGGTTTCATATATATGAACTGCTTTCTTCAAGTCCTTCCACAACATTTCTATTGGATTAAGGTCAGGACATTGATGTGGTCATTCAAAAACATTAACTTTATTCTTCTGTAACCATTCTTTGGTAGAAGTGATTTCTGTGCTTAGGGTCATTGTCTTGCTGCATGCCCCACTTTCTCTTGAGATTCAGATCACAGACAGATGTCCTGGCATTTTCCTTTAGAATTCACTGTTCTTTCAAAGATGTCAAGCTGTCCTGGCCCTGATGCAGCAAAACAGGCCCAAACCATGATACTATCACCACCAAGTTTCACAGATGGGATAAGGTTCTTATGCTGAAATGCAGTGTTTTCCTTTTTCCAAACATAATGCTTCTCATTTAAGAACAGTTTTCAATACAGCAAACCTCAATCACAAATGACCTATATTTTAAGTGTTCCATGAGGAGCAAAAACACCCCGGACCACTGTTATATTGTTTTAAGAGATGCCTAACATGCTATCCATCATGCAGCTTTAGGAAACTCTGCTCACTGTCTAGTTCACTGGCTTTCTACCTATAAGCAAAAACCAAAATGTTCTGCTGGTTACGACGATGAAGCGATGGGACTGGAGAGAAAAAACTGGAGCTTTGTCAGTGTCATCAAAGCAATCATGATGACACTGAAGTGTTTTTGAAACTGCAGCTGCCGACTTAAATGAGCTCTCAGACACTGTGCTGTCATAACTTAGTTTTTCAACAGCAATAGAAAGTTGAACAAATTCAACAACAATAAACTTTGGTTCACTACCAAGATCAAGCATCTTCGTCCGGCCAAGGAGGCAGCCTACGGAAGTGGAAACATGATCCTGTACAACTGGAATAGGAAAACACTGACAAAGCAAATCAGAGTAGCTAAAAACTTTTCTTAAAAACTGAAAGTTTTTCATCTGATGATTCTGTTACAGTGTGGAAATGATTTCAACCCCCTGAACTACAGAACTCTTCACGCCAACTGTAAATCAACAACTGGCTGATTACCTGAATGAATTTTATGCAGGTCTGATGTAATTGAGGGTGAGATAGATGCAAATGCAGATAAGAATTTAATTAAAAAAATAAACAAACTAAGAAAACGTAATAGACTAGACACAGAACAAGAACTATGAATTTGAGGTAGAAATGCAGTGACTACAGAACATAACCATATGACGACAACATAAGACAAGAGCAAGACAAAACTGTGGTGCAAGACGTAACTTAAATACTAGTGCTCATTAACAGAAATGTGAACAGGGTTCAGGGCAGGCTGTCATGTGACATGCTCCAGTGGGGTGCAGTGGCTGATGGGAAATGTAGTCAAGTGCTTTCTGGTAGTTCTATGACAGCAGGTTTGAAAAGTCCAGGGTTACTCACTTTCTTCAAAAGACCAGGAAACCTCCAGGCCCAGACAAGGTTTGACTCTCCTGTCTGAGATTATGTCCCTGGACTCCATCTTCACAAAGATCTTCAACAGTTCACTAGAACTGGATGTGGTTCCTTTGAATACTACTCTATATATGTAAAGTGTATACTAATCTATATATTGGTTTTGCTATTAACAATATTATCATTCAACATGGAATCATTGCTGGATTGGCTGGACTCCCCTGAATAGTCTATAGCAGTGGTCGGGAACCTATGGCTTGCGAGCCACATGTGGCTCTTTGACAAAAATCATGTGGCTCACCAGGTGTCTCACCCTTCACCAACATATCATAGTTAAAAACTTAGACACATCACTAGAGATAAGTTTCCTGTAGAAAATGCAAAGTCAAGTACAATTCCTTTGTTGTACAGCCTACCAAACTTAATGAAAAGTCAGTTTACAATAATGTAAGTTGTTCCAGCCAGTGCACTTATGCAGTGCTGTGCGAAAGTGTCATGACACAAATCAAACCACTTATCACTTTTCTCTGGTCACCTCTCACATTGAGATTCAAGCAACTACCAAGCTAGTTTGTGGAGATGGCAAAAAGATAGAATTCAGAAGAATATTTTGAATATTTCACAGTTGACTGGATTGAAACATGTGCTTTTATTGAAAGCTCTACCCACCATGTAGCTTTTGCAGCAAAGTGCCTGGTGGGCAAAAGCCGAAGGAAGGTGTGCACGGAGCTCCACCGTAAACTGCAAGCTGGACAGCAGCAGCTGCAAGCGTGGACAGGGGCAACTGGACACCTGAATGCTGCCAGCTTTGCTGTCTTACTGGAGATTGTAAGACAAGGAAAATCTTTTACTGACGGATATGTAAAGTTATGCATGTTGGGTATGGCAACTGAACTGTCTGCGGAGTTCCCGAACAATGAGAAAATCAGAAAATAAAAGACATGCCCCTGTCAGCCCGAACACTGCATGACCATGCCGTCATTATGGCACGTGAGATCGAGAGGGAATGGAGCACAGATGTAGGCCTAACTTCTGCAGATTTTTTTTTCTCTTGTGCTGTATGAATCTACAGACACTTGCACATGCATGCACACACACACACACACACACACACACACACACACACACACACACACACAGAAGAGGTTTTTGCAATGGCTCTTTTGAAAAGAAAAAAACTGCATTAACCAAAAAATGAAAAAATGGCTCTTTGGTGAAAAAAGGTTCCCGATCCCTGGTCTACGGGCTATGAGTAACAACTTTTATAAAGATAGAACATTTTTATGGTGAATATTTATTATTTATAGATATTATTTTGCAACACCTCAGTCCATGAACAGTTCCTCCCTCCACCAGAGGGAGCCATCACCTGAGTTTAGTGGCACTTCCTGTTTATAGCTTTATAAGCCATGTGCATCATGCAACACATTGTGGAGTATTGCCAGTGATATCTGCCTTACCAAGCCTTTTCCATTGCCATGTTTTTTCTTGTGCATCAACCTTTTTGCCACTTTATTGGAATTTTCCCTTTTGTCTATCGATTGGCTTTGTCTTTCGCAACAGATTAAGGAAGTTTTTGAATACCCTGCAGGGAGGAGACGTTTCTGTGCAGTTGATATATTTACGCCAAGTGAAATTATGTGCAGCTGATTATACGGTACAATTTCGTATGTTAGCAGCTCAGAGCAGTTGGAACGATATCTCTCTCAAATCAGTGTTCTATGAAGGATTAAATCCCTCACTGCAAACTGAGCTGGTATGTAAAAACGACTCTGTCCTCGTACATTACCTTGGCCATTAAAATCGATAATCTCATGTGCAATCAGCCACGCTCCAGTTCACTCCACTACTGCCTCGTCTCCTGTTACATCTTCAATCGAATCAGATGACCCCATGCAAATTGGACGTATGAGGGTGCCCGAGGAGGAATGCCAGCGCAGACAAGATGAGGGGTGATGCTTTTTTTGTGGCCAACCTGGACATCGTTGTAGCACCTGCTCAGATAAAACCAGCCCACAGATATGCTGCCCAAGTATTTAAAGGATGGAACTATTGTAAGTGGCTGATGTTCTATGGTGAAGACAGGCATAGTGGGTGGGGGGACAGACTTCCACTGACATATCACCTCAGTTTTGGTAGTGTTGACTGACAAGCCTAGTCTGCTGTAGGCCTTCATGGCCATGGCAAGGATGGTTTGTAGTTCCTCTGGGGTGTGAGCCACAAGCACGCAATCATCAGCATACTGCAACTCAAGGACCTGCACTAGCCTGAAGTCCACAGAGATTCCACTATTGCTTTCCAACTTGTCATGAAGAAGCTTTGTGAAACATAGGAGGAAGAGAACCGGTGACAAGACACACCCTTGTCTTACTCCAGTGCATACATTAAAAGCCACCAAGTCCTGTCCCCCTGTGGTCATACGGGCCACCATCCCGTTATAGAACTGTGACAGGATGTTCACAAATTTTCCTGGACAGCCAAATTTGAACAGGATGTCTCAGAGTAGCTCTCGATTCAGTGTCGAAAGCTTTGGAGAGATCAACACATGCCATGAAAAGGTCCTGATATTGTATGCACTTTTCTTGTAGCTGTCTTACTGTGAAAATCATGTACACAGTGCTCCGGTTCTTCCTGTAACCACACTGTGACTGTGGCAACAGATGTTCTGTTAGGTTCTCCACCAGCCTGCATAGCATGACTTTTACCAGGACATTGCCTGCAACAGATAGCAGTGATATGCCTCGACTGTTGCCACAGATGGATTTGTCACCCTTGTTTTTTTAAAGCTTGACAATGTTCGCATCCCTCCACTGTTGAGGGATATTCTCCGGGTCCCAGACCTGCAGGGTGTATTGGTAGATCATCCTGGTACACAAGTAACCACCATATTTGAGGACCTCTGCTGGGATACTATCACTGCTGGGAGACTTGTTATTTTTCAAGGAGTTGATGGCTGCTAACACCTCTTGAAATGTAGGTGGGTGGTCAAGAACTTGAATGGGTGGTCGATTAGGCAGCTCCTCCAGGATGGAGCAATCAGTTGGTGAGTGTTGGTTTGCTCTTACACCGTGGTCAGAGGTGGAGACCTATGCAAAGAGGTTTTTAGAGTGCTACAGGGGGTGCACAGTCCCCAGTAGCACTATCTTCACCGTGATGAGATAAATCCCGGTAGAAAGGGCGAAACCCAGGATGACCAGTCCCCATAATGTCTGCAGGAGGCTGCCGGAGCTCCAGTCTGTAGAAGGACCGCCTAATCTGTGCTGCCAACACATTGCTTTGCTCTCCGGGTGTTCTCCCCTACCCTTTGTCTTAATAGACTTACCCACAAGGCAGCAGGGAAGTGGCTGGTCATAGACAACCTCTGGTGACCACTGCAGCTCTGAGACCCCCCAACGTTAGCCTGGAGCTGCAAAGCACCCAGTTACCAGTTACCCTTAATGAAGGATAGGCTATATACTGGCAGGGGGATACTTATGCACAAGGCTGCTTCCCTGTTCACCACAAGGGCTCATAAATATTCATGTTCAATGGTGGAGAGTTACAGTCCTCATGCAGTGTTCGCACAAATCTTAAATATACTTGAGGGGTGACTGGAGAATGAGGGGTATGCGATGAAATAGTATATGTTATGCATATTTTTTTTATAGATATTTTGAGTATGATGGCAGGGTGACCTGCAGGGTGCAATTATACATGTAAAAAATGAAATCATAGCAGCAACACAGTCAAGTAGTACCAGCCAAATATTATTGTGTTGCAATAGAAACAAACGGTTCCTATGTATTAGACTACCAATGGAAAAAAGACTGACTGGATGGAAAAAAGGTTGCCTGACTGAGTCCATGACTGAGTTGCAGGTAGCCATTATATTTTCATTCAGAACTAGTGGAGTTTTTCGACAGAGCACATGGGTGTGCAATGAAGCAACATTCAGTTTGTAAATTCTAGCAAAGGTATATGATGAACTCGATATTGCAAAAAATTACACTCTACTTAGTGCCGCCCAGGAGGCAGACATAGGAGGTAATGCTTCAGTTGGTATTTAATGGAGGAAGGCACCTCTTGACCTTTATTGAAGTATGCTTGCGCAATTATTTTCTTTATCCTAAGCTCTAAGAATAGTTATGGCTAGTTTATGTGCTCTCAGCAGTAAACCATCAATAGGTCCTCTGTGCATAGACGACACTGCCACATACACATTTAGGGTAGACCCAGAAAGGAATACTTCTAGTTGACCCTGCAAAAACCTCAAAAACTTTGTTCACTTTGCAAAATAAGGGGTTCATGTCCAGTGTTTCTCATATAATGAGAAATTTTTCACTTGCCTGCATAATGTATTTATAGCATGTGCACTCACAAGAGTGGCTGAACCCTTTTTGCACATTCCTGGTCACTCCTGAAGACCTGCCCTATAATTTTATGGCGTGTGTGTGTGGTCTACTATTCCTTGCATCTGGGCCCACAGGTCTAGTGTGATTGGTATTGGGCATAGAGGGCCCATCAGTAATATTAACAGTTGGAACAGTGGTCTGTTCAGAAAGAATGGGGTAATTAACATACTGGTTACATAGTCTGTTGGATATGCTGGCGCATCATCCACAACAGCAGTAGTGGCAGAAATCTGTACTATAGATTTGGGCAATTATGCACCAATGCATCCTGGCCTAAAGCATTTGTCTTTGCCCTGTCTATGGAACCACATCAGAGAGTGAGTCTGTTAACAAACAGATCAACTTCTGCTCTTCTATAGGTATTTTGAACTTAGCTGAACTACCTATGTGTTAATAGGTAGGCAGCTCTTAAGACAGGTGTCCATCTATCCACTTCCAGAGAATGCTTACCTGACCTTAACATTGCTTGCTATTTGTTATCCCTTGGTGGTTGATGTAAAACACTAACATGGAGCTCATTTACATTAATATGTATGAGTCCCTTTATGGGTACCTGAATTTTTTACAGAACATGCTTTTGTGATATTGCTAACAGGCACGGAATATTCAGCTGACATTGAAACAATACGTGGCACAGAATACCCAGTTTCATCGTGAGAGTTGTAAATAATAACATCTAATGAGTAAGCATAGGCGATGTGTGGCCATTTAGAATTTCATGACTGCATCCACCCATCCATCCATTTTCTGTACTGCTTATGTTACACAGGGTCACAGGCAGAGTTGGGTGTAAAGCGTTACTGTAATCTAATTCTTTTTCTGGTAACACAGTATTGTACTGCATTACATGTTAAATTTATGTAATTTGATTACAGTTACTGATGTCAGTAAAATTACATTACTTGCATTACAGATTTATTGTTAAGAAAACAATATTAAGTAAAATGCATTTTTTTAAATAAATCACGTTTTGGTGCGAAAATTTTTTCTTTAGCCCCGAATAATTCTTCACTTGGAGCCGGTTGTCACTACGTAACTGAATGTCAGAGGACAACCTGTGATTTTATATCTTCAGTGAACAGAGGCGAGACCAATCAGACAGGGTTTACAGGAAAATACATGGAAACACTTGTGTCTTATTGGCTGACAGTCTCTCAATTCTGTCAAACGCTAGCTCTCACAGTCAGAGTGAGGAAAAATGGATATACAGTGAGGGAAAAAAGTATTTGATCCCCTGCTGATTTTGTACGTTTGCCCACTGACAAAGAAATGATCATTCTATAATTTTAATGGTAGATTTATTTGAACAGTGAGAGACAGAATAACAACAAAACAAATCCAGAAAAACGCATGTCAAAAATGTTATAAATTGATTTGCATTTTAATGAGGGAAAAATGTATTTGACCTCTTTGCAAAACATGACTTAGTACTTGGTGGCAAAACCCTTGTTGGCAATCACAGAGGTCAGACGTTTCTTGTAGTTGGCCACCAGGTTTGCACACATCTCAGGAGGGATTTTGTCAAACTCCTCTTTGCAGATCTTCTTCAAGTCATTAAGGTTTTGAGGCTGACGTTTGGCAACTCGAACCTTCAGCTCCCTCCACAGATTTTCTATGGCTAGGCCACTCCAGGACCTTAATGTGCTTCTTCTTGAGCCACTCCTTTGTTGCCTTGGCCGTGTGTTTTGGGTCATTGTCATGCTGGAATACCCATCCATGACCCATTTTCAATGCCCTGGCTGAGGGAAGGAGGTTCTCACCCAAGATTTGACAGTACATGGCCCCGTTCATCGTCCCTTTGATGCGGTGAAGTTGTCCTGTCCCCTTAGCAGAAAAACACCCCCAAAGCATAATGTTTCCACCTCCATGTTTGACGGTGGGGATGGTGTTCTTGGGGTCATAGGCAGCATTACTCCTCCTCCAAACACGGCGAGTTGAGTTGATGCCAAAGAGCTCCATTTTGGTCTCATCTGACCACAACTCTTTCACCCAGTTGTCCTCTGAATCATTCAGATGTTCATTGGCAAACTTCAGACGGGCATGTATATGTGCTTTCTTGAGCAGGGGGACCTTGCGGGCACTGCAGGATTTCAGTCCTTCACGGCGTAGTGTGTTACCAATTGTTTTCTTGGTGACTATGGTCCCAGCTGCCTTGAGATCATTGACAAGATCCTCCCGTGTAGTTCTGGGCTGATTCCTCACTGTTCTCATGATCATTGCAACTCCACGAGGTGAGATCTTGCATGGAGCCCCAGGCCGAGGGAGATTGACAGTTCTTTTGTGTTTCTTCCATTTGCGAATAATCGCACCAACTGTTGTCACGTTCTCACCAAGCTGCTTGGCAATGGTCTTGTAGCCCGTTCCAGACTTGTGTAGGTCTACAATCTTGTCCCTGACATCCTTGGAGAACTCTTTGGTCTTGGCCATGATGGAGAGTTTGGAATCTGATTGATCGATTGCTTCTGTGGACAGGTGTCTTTTATACAGGTAACAAGCTGAGATTAGGAGCACTCCCTTTAAGAGTGTGCTCCTAATCTCAACTCGTTACCTGTATAAAAGACACCTGGGAGCCAGAAATCTTTCTGATTGAGAGGGGGTGACATACTTGTTTCCCTCATTAAAATGCAAATCAATTTATAACATTTTTGACATGCGTTTTTCTGGATTTTCTTGTTGTTATTCTGTCTCTCACTGTTCAAATAAATCTACCATTAAAATTATAGACTGATCATTTCTTTGTCAGTGGGCAAACGTACAAAATCAGCAGGGGATCAAATACTTTTTTCCCCTCACTCTATGCCAATTTTTTTTTTTTTTTTTTTAAACCAGTAAAGGGGTTGACACTGAAACAGTACCATCCTCTGATGCTGAGCAGGAAAACAAGGTCTGTAAATGTCTATGAGTTCCAGTTTACGTGAACATGATATGAGCAGAGCATAAGGAAAGATAATGTACTTTGCATGGCACTGTAGGAGCTAGTAGTAGCATGATAGCTTAGTTGTGCCTCCCCTTGGTTAACTAGTTAGAAAAGTTTTATATTTTGTCAGTCTGGTAGTCTGATCATGTCATACATTGACGTGCGCTAAAATTACTGAAAGAACTATGAGTTTCACTTTGCAGTGTATTTTTTGTAGGTTTGATAGGTTTTGGAAGTAATGTGAAAGTAGAGTAATTAGTAATCTGATTACTTTTTACATGTAGTAATCAGTAATGTAATCAAATGACAATTTTAGTAATTGTTCTAGTAGTTGTAATAGTAGTAGTAGTAGTAATCTGGTAGTAATTAATAATTTGTAGTGGATTACTTTTTTGAGTAATTTACTCAACACTGGTCACAGGGAGCCTGGAGTCTATCCCAGGGGAATCAGGGCACAAGGCGGGGGACACTCTGGACAGGGTGCCAACCCATAGTAGGGCACAATTGCACATACACTCATACAACCATTCACAAACTACAGACAATTTAGAGATGCCATTCAGCCTACAACACATGTCTTTGGACTGGGGGAGGAAAGATCCTAGTAGAACATTTTGTTTGTACTTTAATGGGAACTGTTCCACGAATGCTGTACACCTTGACTGGGTCTGGTACAAATGACTAAATTTTCTTCAGGAAAAATCCCTGTCTACACTAAAGGTGTATGTGGAGCGCATCACAGCACAATAAATAGCATCTCTGTAGGAGCTCATAAACCTATAGCAGCCTTTCTGAAACTGAGTCACCTCCATCTGCCACAATTCCCTAAGAGCCTGGTGTAGGATCTCACCACTTTTGCTGGAGTCCATTAAGATCTCTACTTACAAGTCTACTGAAAAGATGCTGATTTGAAATGGGTGTTTCTGAAAACTTAAACAAAAGAAGTGGGAGAACTGCATTCTCTGGCAATAGGCTCATCTGGCATAGTTTGGTGGCCAGATGCCCTTGCACCATCACATGCTCCTCTGCAAGGAATGCCTCCTCCTTATGGGCAATTCTTAGAGAATTGCTGATATGTATGTAATAGTTGTTCGATGAACTGACAGGGTTGCTTATCATTCAAAACTAGCAGTGACCTGGCAAGAACTCGTTGAGAACGTTTCAAGGAAAGATGGCTGTATAACAACAGTATTTATTCCATAAATCGTACACCACTTTGTGAGTTGTTGAAAGGTATTGTCATGTCTGTGCATGATTACAAGATGGTATCCAGCTGATTCTCAGCACTCCTGGCCATAACCCATGGTTCATAGAACCACACTTACACACATAACTAGGGTTCCAAGTGCCACCCCACATTACTGGCATGAAATATTTATTTGAATTAACTTTATACTGTATATCAGTCGCATTTATTAATTAATTTATTAATTCATTCATTCATTCATTTTAAGTTATTTATTCATCTTTAGTGACAGCTTTATCCTGGTCAGACACGCACACACACACACACACACATACACACGCACACACATATTCAGTCATTGAAAGACAGATAGGTAACACCATTTGTGCTTCCATTTTTTTAAGCCAAGTGTTTCAAGTATGTAATTATGCCATGTCTCTTCTGAAAAGCAAGTAGGGTAAACAGAATACTTGTTCTTGTCATTAGCCAGCTTTAACATTCAAGCCACATAAAACATATGGGTCTGTTGTTTGTCCCATCATGTGATCGGTACTTTGCCAAGCAAACAATGCTTGCCCAATCTGTTTACTTACAGTTTCTCCAAAGGCATTTTGAAAAATGAATGATTAAGCAAATTATTTACTTCATTCATGTTTATTACACTCACTGTTGCATGTTACATGCTCCTTCCCAATAACTGCTGATATGTTATGGATGTGATAGTGAAGAGAGCTTAAGTAAATTAATTCCTTCATCTTCAATAACTCCTTTATCCTGGTCAGGGTTGTAGTGGATCTGGAGCCCATCCTGGGAACACTGGATGTGAGGCAGGAGATTACTAGCATTTCACCAAGTGTAATTCATTGACACACTCTGGACTAAAAAAAAATTACTCTCAGCCTCTACTTCATACCATATACTATAAACCAAGCAGCCATAACATTAAAACCACCTGCCTAATATCGTGTAGGTCCCAATTGTGCCACCAAAACAGCTCTGACCCGTCGAGACATGGACTCCACAAGACCTCTGAAGGTGTGCTGTGGTATCTGGCACCTAGATGTTAGCAGCAGATCCTTCAAGTCCTGTAAGTTCTGACGTGGGACCTCTGGGGAATTTGGAGGCCAAGTCAACACCTTGAACTCTTTGTCATGTTTCTCAAATCATTCCTCAACCAATTTTCTTAGTGTGGCAGGGTACATTATCCTGCTGAAGGCCACTGTCATTGGGGAATACCACTATCATGAAGGGGTGTGTTTTGGTCTGCAACAATGTTTAGGTAGGTGGTACATGTCAAAGTAATATCCACATGAATGCCAGGACCCAAGGTTTCCCAACAGAACATTGCCCAGGGCATCACACTGCTTCTGCCGGCTTGCCTTCTTCCCATAGTGCCTCCTGGTGCCATCTCATCCCTAGGTAAGTGATGCACAGGCACCTGCCCATCCACATGATGTAATAGGAAACATGATTCATCAGACCAGGTTATCTTCTTCCATTGCACCATGGTCCAGTACTGATGCTCACATGCCCATTGTAGGCACTTTCTGTGGTGGACATGGGTCAGCATTGGGACTCTGATCAGTCTGCAGCTACGCAGCCCCATACACAGCAATCTGTGATGCAGTGTGTGTTCTGACACCTTTCTATCACAGCATAAACTTTTTCAGCAATTTGTGCTGCAGTTGCTGTTCTGTGGGATGGGACCAGATTGGCTAGACTTCGCTCCCCATTTGCATCAGTGAGCCTTGGGTGCCCATGACCCTATCGCTGGTTCACTGGTTGTCCTTTCTTGGACCACTTTTGGTAGGTACTGCTCACTGGATACTGGGAACACCTCACCTGTCGTTTTGAAGACGCTCTGACCCAGTTGTCTAGCCATCACAATTTGGTCTTTGTCAAAATCGCTCATATTATTAAGCTTGGCCATTTTTCCCCTGCAACACATCACCTTGAGAACTGACTGTTCACTTGCTACCCAACATTTCCCAAACCTTAACAGGTGCTACTGTAATGAGATAATAAATGTTATTCACTTCACCTGTCAGTGGTTTTATTGTTATGGCTGATTAGTGTATATATTTTTACTTATGACCTCTGGTTGGGCTATTGTTCTTTGTCTTAAAAATAGTTATTATTTATTTATTGTAAATTAATTCAAATATAATTATTAATTACACTAATTTTAAATAATCTTATTTATTTTATTATACATAACCCTAACCCTAACCCTAACCCATAATATGCACGGTCCTGAAAAAGCTAACCAATGTCTTCAGGATTACTAGAAAATTACAGGCAGGTAAGTTTGGAGGCTGTAGCTAAACTTTGCAGATCTGAAGAACCTGTTGCCAGTCTTCACTGTTGTCAATATCAAATGTAGCAGCATCTTAGTCCTTATTGACAATAAGCTATTGTATGTCAATCATAAAAATAATTCCTGTAAAATACTGTTCTTTTTTTTATAAACAGTGGAATCTCAAGCTCAATTTTTTTTTTTTTTTTTTTTTTTTTTACAGAAGAATGCTACTTATTGAACGGTGAAAATTTCAGGTTTGTATCTGGTCCCTCACCAGAAATATTCAACCCAAAATTGAGGGGATTTTTTTTTTTAAATAGCAATGTCTTGCTTACATAAAAAAGAGAAGTTTCAAACCTGAAATGTTCTGCATGCACACTATACTTACCTAGGTACCCCCTAAAATTTAACACTGAGACTCGAACCCTTTCCATTGTACGTAAATTGACCCTAAAAATGGAAGTGTGAGCAATCTTGAGCATTACATTTTGACTTAAGTGTGCAATTTTTAATTATTACCTTGTAATGTACTCTAGAGCGGTATTTGTTCCAAGGAGCTAGGACTATCTTGAGCCAAGAAATTGAAGTTTCTGTAAACAGCTGTATAGCCAAGGTTTTTTCTTTGTGCCATGACACAAAGATGGCCGTCGTAGTTAAACCAAGTAAAATTAAAAATAAACTGGTGGTTTTGCAATGCCAATACATAGATAAAATCTCTGAAAAAAAATTTGGGGAAAATTTATTATTGGACCACTTGAGATGGAATGACCTGTGGGCAATCGCATCTTGCTGTACTTCTTCTAGTTTCCACAGTGCTGCGCTATTCTTCCCTCCCCTCTCTCTCTTTCATTCATGTCACCACTAAATTAAAAACAATTGGGTTTTTTTTTCTTTGAAAGAATAAATAATAAAATGATTTTTTTAAATGGGACAAAATATTTGGGCAGACATCAATTTACTGTACCTGGGCAGAGTACAGTACTGTGTGTAGGGAAACACTGCACATATATTTTATAATCTTTTGATCATACATTCAGCATAAATGCTGACAAGCTCTGGAAGTGCAGAGTGTATGTATGAATGCCTTGTGAGTACTTGCACATTTAATCGCAACAAACCCATTCACCTCCACCATTGACATCCAAATCATGTTTCCATGGTGAACTACAATGGTTTCCATGGTGATTGCTTGTGGGGAATTTAGACTAAAGTGTGGCCAAAAATTCAAATGCAGTAGGCTTGTTGCTGTTAAATAATATATTTCATGAATAAAGTAAAAATACCATTTAAAATGCACTCTATTTGCAAGAAAAAAATAGCAAATGATAGTGAAGATAGCTATTCTTACAGACGCTGCTGGGTCAGAATTAGTACACAACTGCATCTCAAGGTCATGTTCAATGAATTGTTATTTAATGAATAAAACAGAGCCAATAAAGCAGGAGTGGATTTAATGGTCAAAACCTTAAACTATTTCATTATAAACCAGAGGAAAGTACAAGTATGTCTACAATTAAAAGTATTTTAGTAACTTAAGTAAGTGTTTTCATATAACAGTGTTTTATCCTGGAATACCAATTTGTTGCTGAAGTCTACCACTCTTTGTGGGTTTTTACATAGTCACACTTTCCTGTTGAAATGACTAGAGGCTCTGTCTGCAAAGATTTATATTCCATCAGCCATTTAAACATTCTCCTTTTCCCACTCTCTTTACTTTTGCATTAATATATTCTTTCTCTGAATGGTATTTTCTCTGAATGTGGCACAATTACTGATGATTATTTCATTTTACTAAGCAGTATGTTGAGGGAGGCAACGCTTCAGTTCAAGTTTCAATTATTAGACATGACCTGAATAACAGCAAGCTATTTAGAAAGAATCTTTCCAAAGAGCAACTCAGAAAATGCATGGCCTGAATTTTACCAAGGGTCATTTCAACCACAGTTGGATTTTATGCATTGTGTGCAGAGGGAGTCATGGAGGTACTGTACAGTGGGTAGTTTTGCTTCCTCACAACTCCAGGGTTTAATCTTGCACAGAGTTTCACAGGATTTCTCCAATCTCCTTCCCCTATCTCCTCCAAATATATTCACTCCGACTCACTGCCATTCTAATTAGGCTCGTCTGGTCTTTATTTGGATTCTGTGATTTACAGTCTTTATATTCAAATGCTCATTGCTACAGTAAGTCTTGTTTGCATTATCTGCCTAGACTACTAAGCTCTTGTTACTCATGTTCTGGTCTTCAGTGTATGATGTTGGTCATGCTTTGATTTTATGGTTTTTGTTCTGTGGTTTTCCCCTTTTGCTTCATTGTTTGATAGTGTTTGTCCAATTTTCAGCATCCCAGTTTCTGTGAAACTGTGCCCACTATAACCTAAATTTCTGTACCTTACAGGCTGACAGGAAGAAACCAGTTCTGGTCTTCTGCTCTTGCAGCCCATCCACCTCAAGGAACAATGTGTTCTGAAATGCTTTTATACTCACCATGGTTGTAAACAGTGGTTATTTGAGTTTTTGTAGACTTTATGTCAGCTCAAACCACTCTGGCTATTCTTCTGTGACCTCTCTAACCAACAATCAACAAAACTTTCACTCAGTCCATTCTGTGTAAACTCTAGAGACTGTTCTGAAAATCCCAGGAGATCAGTAGTTATGTTGCTGCCAGGCACCAACAACCATACCACAATTAAAGCACTTATGTCTAACTATTGAAGTGGCCAATGAATACATATACTGTATGGCCAAAGGTATGTGGACACTTAACCACTTAACTTCATTTGTGCTTATTGAACATCCCATTTAAGATTTAGTCCCCTTTTACTACTATAACAGCCTGCGCTCCTTCTGGGAAGGTTTTCCACTAGATTTTGGAGTGCAGTTGTGGGGATTTTCCCATTTATCCACAAGAGCATTAGTGAGGTCAGGTTCTGATGTCAGGCGAGGAGGCCTGGTATGCAGTTGGCATTCCAATTCATCCCAAAGGTGCTCAGTAGGGTTGAGGTCAAGCTATGTGCAGACCACATGAGTTTTTCCATTCCAAACTTGGCAAACGATGTATTTCTGGGCCTTTTTGTGCACAGGGGCATTGTCATGCTGGAACGGGTTGCGGCCCACTCTCCGGAACAATGGGCAGGAATACACCCTGGATGGGTAGCAAGTCCATCGCAAAGCACTGTGCACACTCTCATTCACACACTCATTTAAACATTCACCTTGGGGCAATTTGGAGAAGCCAATTCTCAATAAAACCAGTTATCATTTATTATCAAGCGCATTAAAATATGTTCAAACGCATAGCCTTGATGAGGTAATTAAGCCTAATGCCACCAGAGTTATGCTTTCAGTCTCATATTTAGAAGAAAACAGCAAATTTGACTGGAACACAACAGGAGAGTTTTATTATGGCCCTGTTTTGAAACTCTGTTGCTCTACATTTACTCAAGACATTATCAAGATATGAAGGCATACTATTATATTGCTACACCTGTAAGTGTGCATGAATAATGATAACACATGAATAAGTCTAAGAAGAAATCTTTTAAATTTATTGTATGTTATTGTGGACTGTTACAGTACAAATAAATTTGAATTATTTCAGGGTATTATGTTTACACCAGTCATGCTTATATTGCCTACACCTTTTTCTTTGTAGTGGTTTTGTCCTGGTTCTTCACCAATGTCCTCATCGTCACACTCACCCTTGCTCACAACGCACACACACACACACACATACACACACACACACGCACACCCTTCCATCTCTGCAATGCTAAAAAGCCTGTCGTCAGCGTCTCCATAGCAACAGTGTCGTATGCTTGGACGCACAGCTGTCTCTACCAAGATTAGCATGTGTGTATGTAGGGTTGGGATGATATGTATGTGTTAAATACTGTTTATGTTGCTGGTGTGTGTGTGTGTTTGTGTGTGTGTGTGTGTGTGTTCTTTCTGATTAGAGTCTGTTGGCATGAATGAGGCATGTTTCTGTTACCAACATCTCTGCACACTTCAACATACATACATGAATACAAACTATATGTTGGTACTGTGCCACCTGTCTCTCAGCATACATAATTAATTAATTAGTTGCATTAAAAATTATAGCAATGTAAGGTCCTCACAAAGATAAGGATGAAAAAGTGTGTGCGTGCCTAGAAAAGCTACTTTTCTAGACTACTGTTGTCCCCTCGGCTGTACTATAAATAGCTCTGTAACTGTCTGGGTGGGTTTAAATATAGACACTAAGACAGGATTCTCCCCCAGAACTCAGCGACATGAATAATATATGAGACAATGTGGCTATGCCAAAGACCAGTCATTTAGGTCAGCTGCCTGTATGTGTGTGTGTGTGTGTGTGTGTGTGTCTGTGTGTGTGTGCGCAGTGCACAGCTGCATTTTGGTTCATGTCTCAAGGGCTTCTAAAACATAGCTGAAAAAGAAAAAAGCAAGAAGACAAGAGAACAGGAAAGTAATGTTCCAGTCATTCACGGAGCTGTGTGAAAACTTGAATGTATTGACCGTCACAAGATTTTGTGTATTAGCATGATCATTTATGTATGTCTGCATGCATTCCCACCCAGCAACAACTCATTGAAAAGATGTTGAAAAGACAACGTTGCCAGATATCTCAACAATGTTGAGATTTGGTTGAAAGGTGAAAAGCTGTCTTTTTCAGGTCGTTGAAAAGACGTCTATAAAAAGATGTCCCTCAAAGTCTAAATTTGGTTGAAAAGTTAAATGTGAAAAGATGTCTTTTTCAAGCTGTTTCAACAACTTGAATTCAAATATATATTTACAGTGAGGGAAAAAAGTATTTGATCCCCTGCTGATTTTGTACGTTTGCCCACTGACAAAGAAATGATCAGTCTATAATTTTAATGGTAGATTTATTTGAACAGTGAGAGACAGAATAACCACAAGAAAATCCAGAAAAACACATGTCAAAAATGTTATAAATTGATTTGCATTTTAATGAGGGAAATAAGTATTTCACCCCCTCTCAATCAGAAAGATTTCTGGCTCCCAGGTGTCTTTTATACAGGTAACGAGCTGAGATTAGGAGCACACTCTTGAAGGGAGTGCTCCTAATCTCAGCTTGTTACCTGTATAAAAGACACCTGTCCACAGAAGCAATCAATCAATCAGATTCCAAACTCTCCACCATGGCCAAGACCAAAGAGCTCTCCAAGGATGACAGGGACAAGATTGTAGACCTACACAAGTCTGGAATGGGCTACAAGACCATTGCCAAGCAGCTTGGTGAGAAGGTGACAACAGTTGGTGCGATTATTTGCAAATGGAAGAAACACAAAAGAACTTTCACTCTCCCTCGGCTTGGGGCTCCATGCAAGATCTCACCTCATGGAGTTGCAATGATCATGAGAACAGTGAGGAATCAGCCCAGAACTACACGGGAGGATCTTGTCAATGATCTCAAGGCAGCTGGGACCATAGTCACCAAGAAAACAATTGGTAACACACTATGGCGTGAAGGACTGAAATCCTGCAGCGCCCGCAAGGTCCCCCTGCTCAAGAAAGCACATATACATGCCCGTCTGAAGTTTGCCAATGAACATCTGAATGATTCAGAGGACAACTGGGTGAAAGTGTTGTGGTCAGATGAGACCAAAATGGAGCTCTTTGGCATCAACTCAACTCGCCATGTTTGGAGGAGGAGAAATGCTGCCTGTGACCCCAAGAACACCATCCCCACCGTCAAACATGGAGGTGGAAACATTATGCTTTGGGGGTGTTTTTCTGCTAAGCAGACAGGACAACTTCACCGCATCAAAGGGACGATGGACAGGGCCATGTACTGTCAAATCTTGGGTGAGAACCTCCTTCCCTCAGCCAGGGCATTGAAAATGGGTCGTGGATGGGTATTCCAGCATGACAATGACCCAAAACACACGGCCAAGGCAACAAAGGAGTGGCTCAAGAAGAAGCACATTAAGGTCCTGGAGTGGCCTAGCCATAGAAAATCTGAAGGTTATCTGAAAATCATAGAAAAGCTGAAGGTTTGAGTTGCCAAACGTCAGCCTCGAAATCTTAATGACTTGGAGAAGATCTGCAAAGAGGAGTGGGACAAAATCCTTCCTGAGATGTGTGCAAACCTGGTGGCCAACTACAAGAAACGTCTGACCTCTGTGATTGCCAACAAGGGTTTTGCCACCAAGTACTAAGTCATGTTTTGCAAAGGGGTCAAATACATATTTCCCTCATTAAAATGCAAATCAATTTATAACATTTTTGACATGCGTTTTTCTGGATTTTTTTTGTTGTTATTCTGTCTCTCACTGTTCAAATAAATCTACCATTAAAATTATAGAATGATCATTTCTTTGTCAGTGGGCAAACGTACAAAATCAGCAGGGGATCAAATACTTTTTTCCCTCACTGTATATACTATATATTATGATGATATAATAATATAATGAATATATTATTTTAATAATTATTATCAAAATATGACAATTGACAAAAGTATCAATAAAAGCTTCATTGACACGTCATATATACGCCAGACTAACCATGGACATGTTATTGTATGTACAATAAAACACTTCAAAATGTTCTTTGAGCATGTCTTGAGTACTAAAAGCCAGATAACGTCGACAGACTTACACACCGCTCTGCCACAGATCCTCGAGGAATTTCAGTCCATGGAAACAATTATTTTCACTGATTAATGTTATGCTGCATTTCATTCAAGTCAGAACTCCATGTCAATGTGTCCATGCACTCCGTGCTCTCCCCCCAACCCCCGAACCCCCACGAGATGCTGTAGCAGACATCCCACTGTGCTACAACTAATTTCCCTGCCCCAAATCCCATCTCTCCCAACCACCAGCACCCAAAAAGCTGCTCCGCCCAATCGCCATCAACCCCCAACTCAACCACCCTCCTCCCACTCCCCCACCCACTCCCACAAAACATCATCACACCACCAAACCAACAGCACTCCCTAAGCTGCACCCCATCATTACCCAATACTCCACTCAACCCCCTAGAAACCACATCTCACCCAACCACCTGCACTCCCCAAGCAGCCCCCACCCCCTCTACTCCACAGAAACCTTATCTCACCAACCCACCTGTGCCCACCTACCTGCAAAACTGAACCGTCTGTCTGAGAAAAGTACGGGGAAAATGTAGTCTTTCAAGTTAATCTATATGGATTTATGAACGATATCTGTTAGCATTATTAAGTTAAAATAATATTCATTTATTACCAAGTAATATCAAACTATGAACCTTCCTCGCTTCATAATGAATTCTGTCAATCTGTAAATGGTCTGCATTTATATAATGCTTTTAACCTTAGTGGTTCTACAAAGCACTTTACACTGTTTCTCATTCACCCGTTCAGACACACATGAAAGGCATTAGCTTGCCATCGTGAGCAACTTGGGTTACAGTATGTTGCCCAAGGACACTTTGGTATGTGGATACATGTGGGGCAGGAATCAAACGGCCAACCTTACGATTAGTGGACAGCCTGCTCTACCACCTGAGCCACAGCCACCCTTTTGAGAGGTGCTAATAGGATTGATGGCGGCAGGGTGCTCCCAGATGTGATCACAGTGTAAAAGCATGAGAGTCATTTTGATCCCTTAGTGGTCTTGAAGGTGAGAACTGAAGTAAAAAAAAAAAGTGAGGAAATCATTCAAACAGACAGCTGCCATTCAAGCATAATCTTCACAATTCTGCTCTCTAAACATCAAGGAGTGCAGCTCTAAAGAAAAAGGAGAAACAATATTGGGATACAGAGGACTAGAGGGATGAGAGACTTTGAAAGGAAAGAAATCTCCATGAACTAACCAGCCCTTCCATGCTTAGGCTTCATGTTGAGTATAGATATGGTTGCTATGGAGACATATCGGCAGCAAGGTCAGAGGAAGAGTTCTTAGGGAAAGGCTTAGAATGGCCACAGGTGAGGCTAAGTCTTTTCAACATGTACTCACAAACACACATACAGTCATGTGAAAAAATAAGTACACCTCATGGAAATTGTTGGCTTTTTTGACATATTTGGATAAGCAAACATTTAATCCTCTTTGAAACAGTGCCTATTAATAAAGATGATAATTAGTAGTAATTAATTACTAAAAGCACAAGGAAAACGAGATTTTTAAATCATTTATTCAACAGAAATATCAATATATGTGATATACTTCTGTGGAAAAAGTAAGTACACTCTTGGCCTCAAAAGCTAGTATTGCCCCCTTTAGCAGAAATAACTTGTAGATGTTTTGCATAATTGTCCACCAGGCTTGCTGCAATTTTTGACTGCTCTTCCGTGCAATATTCTTTCAGTTGCAAGATGTTTGAGGGTTTTCTTGCATGTATTGCATGTTTCAAATCCCCCCACAACATTTCACTGGGATTGAAATCTGGGCTTTGACTCGGCCATTCTATAACCCTCCGTTTCTTCTTTTTGAGCCATTCCTTGATGGATTTGCTAGTGTCCTTAGGATCAGTATCCTGTTGAAAGGTCCACTTTCAGTTCAACTTCAGCTTTCAAACTGTCTTTGGTCTGCGCCAAACATTCTGCTGTTACTGTGGCCAAACAACTCTAACATTAATCCAAATGGCCTGGTCTTTTCCTATATGCTCACTGGCAAACTGTAGTCTTGCAAAGATTTTTCCTGCACACTTCCAATACCAACAGCTGTAAACTTACTAGCAGATCCTGTGATTAAATTTTGGAGACTTCTTTTTGCATCAGACGCTCTTAGGCTGAATTTGCTGCGTTGGCCAGTCCTGGACAGATTGGCAGTCGTTTGAAATCTGCACCATTTCTAGATTATTTTCCTTACAGTGGAATGATGTATTTCAAATAATTTGGAGATCTTTTTAAATCCCTTGTGAGACTCATAGGCATCCACAACTTTTATTCTGAAGGCCTTATAGAACTCTTTAGAGCTTGGCATGATGACATCACACA
The DNA here is from genome assembly GCF_023375685.1 of Ictalurus furcatus. Classification (NCBI taxonomy): domain Eukaryota; kingdom Metazoa; phylum Chordata; class Actinopteri; order Siluriformes; family Ictaluridae; genus Ictalurus; species Ictalurus furcatus. Next base: position 20,620,629 of record NC_071265.1, on the reverse strand, counting down.
CCTCAATAGCAAAGGGAACACCAGACACTAGATATGAGAGGGGTATAAATAAGACAGGTTCTACCTGCACTCCCTAAGCAGGTTCTAATCACTGGCACCCAATCTTTAACACCTGATTCTAATTTGATTTGAAGGTGTGATAAATGTCGGGGTGTACTTACTTTGTGTCTGATCTGGTTTTTTATCGTTAATTTAAATTGTGCACATTACTACAAAATGTCAATTTTATGTGTCATTTGATTGAGTTGATCACCTTTATTAATAGTTTCAAATGTTTGCTTGTCCAAATATGTAATAAATAAATAAATAGCCAATCATTTCCATGGGGTGTACTTATTTTTTCACATGACTGCATGTTTGTTTTACTATTTTTGTCACACACACACGCACGCACACCTATGCCAACTATGCACAAGAAACCATCTGAATTCATACACACACTGAAAAATGTTGGTTGATATTAACCAATTAAGATTTAAGGACCATTTATTACTGCATACAAAATGACATACTTTGTATCAATAATCAGCTGTAATTGTATTGTTTTGGAAAACAGACAAAATAAATTACATGAAGCAAGTAAAGGGAATGTTTATATGACTAATACCTTACTATAAAAGAGACAGAATAAAAATGTTAAAACAAAGGAAGTAGACAGTGAAACAGAGGTAAATGGTTAGGCTTATAATTCACATCTGCCATGGTTTCATGGCAACAGTGCTCTCCTCTTATTGGTGGTGAAGGGCTAGCAGGTGAATGGCATCATGGATGAACCACTTCCTTCTCAGTGTGTTAAGGAGAATATTTTCATATAAGCATGTTTGTGTTTAGGCAAGGGTGGGGGAACTATGAACAGGGGGCATTACAATAGTTTTTCAAGTTAAATGAGGGTCCTCTTGCTCTGGTTACATATAACTATTACCTACAGAACCTCGGATATGTGCCTGTGCCCCTCTTTATGATTGTGTACCCAGTTCTTCAGCAGCTCAGTCACATGGAATAAGCAAAATCATATTTTCAAACATATTTCTTGCTGTCCTACAGCATTACTAAAACCTGATAAAGATAATTAGTACAGGGACTGTTCTTTGAGGGTCTGATCTACAATGTTAAGGACAGAGCAGTCCTGCTGTGTCCTTGTGCAAGATGCAGACAGTTTAAGGATTAGACCAGTCCTTGGGCTACTACAACATCACAGGCAGCATTTTCCACAGCTTTACCACCCTGCCCACTGCACCATCACAACACCCAGCCTCATAGTGAAACATTCTACACACAGTTCATCTGTAGTCTGTGGTTTTCCTTTCCTGACAAACTATATTAAGGCACAACGTATATAGAAAATACAGACAGTAACTGATCTTCCTTTACTTCTTCTATCCAAAGCAATATGTATATAATATACTGAATATATATTTTTCTGAATGAAATTAGCCTTGTTTTTTTGTTTGTTTGTTTTTAAGATAGTTTTTTTTTAATATTTGTTTTCTGGGGGAAAGATTATTGTATTATCAATTAATTATGATTAGCCAATTTTCAATAATGAACACGTGTATGACTGACTGAACAATTTGTGTTTTTGAAAGAGAAGATAAGCAGTGCTGTTACTGATATAAATTACAGTTTGTCTTTTTATTCTACCAATATTACTTTACTTATCAATCTAATGATCTAAAATTAGAGACCCAAACACACAGTATATTTTAGAATGTATGTGTACCTTCCTGACATTGGGGTCCTGTGATAATTAGGACCTGTGATAACACTTAAAGTCTATGTAATAAAACTGATACAATCCTTGGTTGAAGGAAAACTTAGGTCCACTGCATTTGACAAAAAAACTGTGGCACTCTGACAGTTTATGCTGTTGTCCACACCAAAAGGGGTCTCCCTTCTGAACTACTGTCTGTTATGGTTTGGTTATGTTATAAGTTCTATAATAATTTAAAGATAACCTCCCAAAGTGTTTATATTTTGATCTTTCCCAGTTCTCAGCACATTAACCAGGTTTAGACAGCAATCTTGATATATATATATATATATATATATATATATATATATATATATATATAGGTGTGTCAGGGTTTGGTATATAGCAAAAATATACACTCACCGTCCACATTAATATGCAGTTCTCCAATCAGCCAATCATGTGGGATCAGCACAGTGCATCAAATCATGCATATACAAGTCAAGAGCTTCAATTAAAGTTCACATCAAACAACATAATGGGGTAAAAGTGTCATCTCTGTGACTTTATCCGTGGCATGGTTGTTGGTACCAGCTGGGCTGGTTTGAGTATTTCAGAAACTGCTGATCTCCTGGAATTTTCATGCACAACAATCTCTAGAGTTTACACAGAATGGTGCAAAAAACAACAAACATCATGTGTGCAGAGGGTCTGCCAGCTGAAACACCTTGTTGATGAGAGAGATTAGAGGAGACCAGGTGATTTTTTTTCTAATCTTCAGCTGTCAGTTTGGATGAGCCTGTGACCTGGATAGCTTCAGATTCCTGTTCTTGACTGACATGAGTGGAACCCAATGTGGTCTTCTACTGTTGTAGCCCATCCACTTCAAGGTTCGATGTTTTGTGCATGCTGAGATGCCTTTCTGCTCACGGTGGTTGTAAAGAGTGACTATTTGAGTTACTATAGCCTTCCTGGCTATAGGCAAAACAATCTGGGCATTTTCCTCTGATCTCTCTTATTAACAAGACATTTTCACCCACTGTTGTGTATGAATATCTCAGGAGATCTGCAGTTTCTGAAATACTCAAATCAGCCCATCTGCTACCAACAACCTGCCATGGTTAAAGTCACAGAGATCACATTTTTCCCCATTCTTATGTCTGATGTGAACATTAACTGAAGCTCTTGACCTGTATCTGTGTGATTTTATGCATTGATTGGCTGATAGGATAGGATAACTGAATAAATGAGCAGGTGTTCCTGTTAAAGTGGACAGTGAGTGTGTTCCATCCGGTTGACAGAGAACTGTTCACTGATCTAAACAAACAAACAAAAAAAAACACAATTATATATACACACTTTAGGAATTGTAGAAGAACAATAACCCTCAAATGCTTTTTTCTCTAATTGTGTTTTCTGATATTTCTAATCTACAGATATTGGCCATCATCTCCATATTGTTCATTGTGCTGTCTACCATTGCTCTGTCTCTCAACACCCTTCCAGAACTGCAAGGCATAGATGAGTTTGGCCAGAGCACAGACAACCCTCAACTGGCCCATGTCGAGGCAGTCTGCATTGCCTGGTTTACCATGGAATATCTCCTTCGCTTTCTTTCTGCACCTAATAAATGGAAGTTTTTCAAAGGTCCACTTAATGTCATTGACCTGTTGGCTATCCTTCCATACTATGTTACCATCTTCCTCACAGAGTCCAACAAAAGTGTACTGCAGTTCCAGAATGTGCGGCGAGTGGTGCAGATCTTTCGGATTATGCGAATTTTGCGAATCCTGAAATTAGCTCGTCACTCTACTGGGCTACAGTCACTGGGCTTCACGTTACGACGCAGTTACAATGAACTTGGCCTGCTAATTCTCTTTTTAGCAATGGGCATCATGATCTTCTCAAGTTTGGTTTTCTTTGCTGAAAAGGATGAAGATGACACAAAGTTCAAGAGCATACCTGCCTCCTTTTGGTGGGCTACTATTACCATGACCACTGTGGGATATGGGGACATTTATCCAAAGACATTGTTAGGCAAGATAGTTGGCGGTCTCTGCTGCATTGCTGGAGTGCTGGTCATTGCACTCCCTATCCCTATCATTGTAAACAACTTCTCTGAGTTCTATAAGGAGCAGAAGAGGCAAGAGAAAGCCATCAAGAGACGTGAGGCTTTAGAACGAGCCAAGCGCAATGGCAGCATAGTGTCTATGAATGTTAGGGATGCTTTTTCCCGTGGTACAGAGCTTCTTGATATGGTGGTGATGGAGAAGGGTGAGAAGCTTCAAGACAACCATCTCTCACCTAGTCGCTGGAAATGGTCATCCAAGAGAGCTGCGTCTGACACCAGCTCCAATCGCTCATTCAATCAAGAACAGGGCTCCCCAAACAAGGCGAGGGCCTCCAGCCCTCAGAGGCTGAATCCACAGAAATTAGAGGAAGTGTACAACCAGATGTCCAAGACTCAGTCACAACCCAACCTTAACACCAAAGACAGGTGTTCATCGCGAGCAGGTAGCAGAAGGGATGAGATTGAGCTAGGTACCTTGCCAGGTCATGGAGTTGGTCCATTTGGAGGTCACGAAGGAGTGGTGGATATGAAAAGTCTGTCCAGCATTGACAGCTACATCAGCTGTGCCACAGACTTTCAAGAAAATGCACGATTCCCTTACAGTCTCGCAGTGGGCTTGTCTCTCCCAGAAAGTTCTTGTTTTTCACACAGTTCTGGATTATCAGGACGGGTCAGTGCTAATCCAAACCTTCAGACCACCATTGAACATGAACCCATGCTTACTCCACCATGTTCTGCTGCAAAGCCTCCTGACATAGAGAGTTCACATCATGGTGGAAACCATCTGAAAACACGTTCTCTTAGAGTGAATCATCACAGTTATGGGGATTCATGTCCAGTTGGTGGTCTTTTATTAGACAACTCTGCTCCTTCAGATCGCTCCCTGATCAGCCCAGAAGTATCTATCTACACTACAGCTAGCAGCAGGACTCCACCGCAGACACCAGAGGGAGTTGCACTCACACCTACTGTTTTCACATTTCATGATGCCTCTATCAACAGGTACATTGATGCTGATACAGATGATGAAGAACATCTCAGAGAAAGCAGTCCATCAGACCGTCTGCTCGGAAGTCTGTGCACCAAGCCTCACCTAAATATTGCCTATCAGAGGGGCACCAACCACCTGGAAGCTGCACAGAGGCTGTTGGGTCAGAACTGTCGATTCCCATTGGGAAACAATCCAAGTGTAAATCATGATAATAATTTGGCATTACATGCTTTACATAGATATAGAGGGGACAAAGGACGTTCCAACACCTTTGATGAAAGCCTCTGAGACATTTGAGGGCATTTAGTGACTACAGAGAAATAAAGAGCATGGAGGGAGGCAAAGGCAATGGATATAGTAAACCTGAATGCTCATTGCAGTGTCCACAGAGGTACCACAGCCCATATTTCTTCCTGTCTCACCCAATATTTTGTATGTTTGCTGTATTGGTGTTAGGTAGCCTGCACTGGCATGCCCCAAGGTAAACGGAAACAAATGTGACTGTTGTCAGAATCTGACATAATTAATTTTGTGCAGTCAGGTTGGAATGGAAAATTCAACACTGAACAGACAGAACAGGTCTGTAAAGTACAGACAGGGACAGTCATACACTGCCGAAGTCATCTAGCCATTGTCCAGAGCCCACTTTCAAGATAAGGCTTTAGATAAAGTTAAAGTTATAGCCTGTTTATGAGTGCAACCCAATCCCTATCACGATCCCTGGTAAGAAACTAGCCTTACTTAATTGCAGGTCTGAATGTCTACAATGCCTGAGTGTGTGAATGGGTTTGAGATGTCCTTATAGTAATATGTGATGATTTACATTTCTGCACACACTCTCAAAGTTGTACACATATAGTGTAACTGATTTATTTTTATATAGACATGAACATTGTAGAAATCTAGAAATTGCATCATTCTATTGTGTTGGGCCAGTCAATTATGTAACAACCACAAAGGACATTTACACTGTGGGGATGCAAGCTTGTTTAAGTCATAGTTATTTTTTTATTATTATTATTTTTCATCAATGTCTTATTTTATTTAGCATATCAGAGTTTTTATAAACAAGACTGGCAAAAAGTAGCATTTTCAGTCATTATCAGTGCTACTATGCCAAAATCCTGGGTCAACCTGCTGAAATAATTCTGGTCAAATTAACATATTATCTTTTATGTTTTCCTATTGTGTAATAGAAACCAATATGTAGTATGAAACCTACTTCAATGTACACTATATGGCAAAAAGTATGTGGACACCTGACATCACACCCATATGTGAGCTTTCAATTCAATTCAATTCAATTCAATTCAATTTTATTTGTATAGCGCTTTTTACAATAGACATTGTCTCAAAGCAGCTTTACAGAAATATCAACATGGTATACAGATATTAAAGGTGCGAATTTATCCCAACTGAGCAAGCCACTGAGTGGCGACGGTGGCAAGGAAAAACTCCCTAAGATGTTTTAAGAGGAAGAAACCTTGAGAGGAACCCGACTCAGAAGGGAACCCATCCTCATCTGGGTAACAACAGATAGTGGGAAAAAGTTCATTATGGATTTATATGAAGTCTGTATGGCCTTAGGAGCAGCCGTAGTCCCAGCAGTCTGGAATTAGAGAAGATTTGAGCTCCATCCAGAGGCAGAAAGGATCTGGATCTCTAGTATCTCCATAAATTCATGTGGGGCTCGGCGAAAGGAGAGAGGGAGAAAAAAGATAATTATGACTGCAAAGTAGTAGAACAGAATCTAGTCAGGGTAGGCTTGAGTAAACAAATACGTTTTAAGCCTAGACTTAAACACTGAGACTGTGTCTGAGTCCCGAACACTAATAGGAAGACTGTTCCATAACTGTGGGGCTCTATAAGAGAAAGCTCTTCCCCCTGCTGTAGCCTTCACTATTCGAGGTACCGTCAAATAGCCTGCATCTTTTGATCTAAGTAGGCGTGGCGGATTATATAAAACCAAAAGGTCGCTTAGATATTGTGGCGCGAGACCATTTAGTGCTTTATAGGTTAATAAAAGTATTTTATAGTTAATGCGAGATTTTACTGGGAGCCAATGCAGTATTGATAATATCGGTGTGATATGGTCGTACCTTCTAGTTCTAGTTAGGACTCTAGCAGCTGCATTCTGGACTAACTGGAGCTTATTTATATTCCTACTGGAACATCCAGACAGTAAGGCATTACAGTAATCTAATCTAGAGGTGACGAATGCATGAACTAGTATTTCCGCATCATGTAGTGACAATATGTTTCTTATATTAGAAATATTTCTGAGATGAAAGAAGGCTATCCTAGTAATATTATCTACATGAGCATCAAATGATAGGCTGGAGTCAATAATCACTCCAAGGTCTTTAACTGCTGCACATGATGAAACAGAAAGACCATCCAGAATAACCATGTGATCAGAAAGATTACTTCTAGCTACACGTAGGCCTAATAAAAGTATTTCTGTTTTATCAGAATTAAGTAGAAGGAAGTTAGTTAACATCCAATGTCTAATGTCCTTTACACAATCCTCAGCTTTACTAAGCTTCTGTCTGTCCTCTGGCTTCGCTGAAACATACAACTGTGTATCATCAGCATAACAGTGGAAGCTAATTCCATGTTTACGAATAATTTGACCTAGGGGTAGCATATATAAAGTAAAGAGCAGTGGGCCTAAAACAGAACCCTGTGGAACTCCAAAATAAACACTTTCCACAAACTGTTGCCACAAAGTTTGAAGCAAACAATTGTCTAATGCCTTTGTATGCTGTAGCATTAAGATTTCCCTTTACTGAAACTATTGAGCCTAGCTTAAACCTGTTCCAGCATGACAATGCCCCTGTGCACAAAACAAGGTCCGTAAAGACATGTTGAACTCGAGTGGTCTGAACCGAGCCTTGACCTCAAACCCACTGAACACTATTCGGATGATTTCGTATGCTGACTGCGAACCAGGTCTCCTCGATTGATATCAGTGCCTGACCTCATTAATGCTTTTGTGGCTGAATGGGCACAAATCTCCACAGACACACTCAAAAATCTAGCAGAAAAAGCCTGAGAAGAAGAGTGGAGATTATTATAACAGCAAAGAGGGGACTACATCTGGAATAGGATGTTCAAAAAGCACATGTAGGTGTGATGCTCAGGTGTCCACATACTTATGGATTTATGGCCATACTAATGATTGCAGTGTGTACTGTGACCATATGGTGTATTTGTCATAACACATTGCTACAATCAAAATAACTATTACAGAGTGGTCACATTGCAAACATAGCATAAACATAAAAATTGAGGTACATGGATTCATAAAATATCTCCACCCAATTCACTATTTCTGTCACACCTGTGTACACAAATATACATGACCATGCAGAAGGGATTCTCAGGTATGTATAACATGTTTTAGTAATAGCAACAAGCAGTTGATAGGGTAACCACAAGTCACTGTCAGTGTGTAATCAGACTTTGGAGATGGGTAGTTCATGTAAAACCCAAGCTCTCACAAAAATTATGAAGGAAAAGGAAGAACTATAGGGATTTGGCATCTCTGTTACATTGTTTACACACATACTACCATCTCTGTTTCAGCAGTTCAGGCAATATGAATGTGACAAATTAGAAGAAACACCAACATACTGTAAATTGTCTTAGTAAGGTGTTGAAGGTTCACATTGGCATAGATTCTATAAGTGTCTTGAACTGTACTGGAGGGATGAACACTAAAAATATTCCCACAATTGGTGTTTTGATGGTGGTGGTGAACAGAACTATCTAACCTATCAGTCCAAAATCTCCCATAGGTGTTCAAGTGAGTTGAGATATGATTCACATTATTTTGATCCTTATCAAACCATTCAGCAACCCCTCATGTTCTGTTGATTTAATTTTGCAATGACACAAACTATACCAGCAAAATGCCCCTACAACATATAAGAGCTGCTGGTTTCCTTTAATTTGTCGCCTACCAGTACTTCAATTACATTATTGTTTGTATTACAGTTTGTTTGTTTGATTGTTTCTTTGACTGATAATCAAATCATTTCTGTTTAATGTTTCTATTGAATGCTTAAATGGAAATATACTCTTATGTAGTCCATGATTATTGCCAGAGAATTCTTATATGATGACATTGATTTGAATTCTGAAGTGGATCTTTTACAGCTGTTTTAAAATGTTGCCTGGAAAGCATTTCAGACTTTTGTATATAAATATTTTCAGTGTGAAAATATTTTTCAACCAAGTTAGTGAGCCAGACTAGCAGATGGATGTAGCGTACACAATTTCAACTCAGACAGCAGTTCCAGAGAAACAGTTAACTGAAATGTTATAGCGCCCCCTATTAAGATGCCTGTGTCAAAATTGATACACTACCTCAAGTTCATGTACCATACATGTACATCATGTAATTTGGTGTAAATAGGCTGAAGTGTTGTGGAGATATGCCCTCACTTCCTGTTTGGTCTTTGCGGTCATATTCATAGGCCTGTCAAACCAGGCCAGGCAAACCATTTTGACAATGCATTATCCTTTAAATAAAATGTCTGATGGTTTGAGCAAATTTTCATGATGAAAAGCTAAAGAAAATCGTTTTGCACCTTATGCTAATTAGCTCAATATCTAAAGGGCAGAGCTAAAAGATCCAAACTGTAATCATGTTTGTTTGTTTGTTTGACTGAAATTACAGTGCCCATCACTAATATTGGCACCCTTGCTAAATATGAGCAAAGGCGGCTGTGAAAAATTGTCTTTATTGTTAACACTTTTTATTGTTTTTTGTTTTCACTCTTTTGTTAAAAAACTTCACAAAAATACTCTACTCTCATGGATATCAAACAACTGAAAATGCAACACAGGTTTATATAATAAAAAACTTTGTTATATATAGGTGTGCAACAATTATTGGCACTCTTTTAGTCAATACTTTGTACTATCTCCCTTTGCCAAGATAACAACTGTGAGTCTTCTCCTATAATGCCTGATGAGGTTGGAGAATACATGGCAAGGGATCTGAGACCATTCCTCCATACATAGAATCTCTCCAGATCCTTCCAATTTAGAGGCCCACACTGGTGGACTCTGCTCTTCAGTTCACCCTAATGGTTTTCTATGGGTTTCTAAGTCAGGGAACTGGGATGGCCATGGCAGGACCTTGATTCTGTGATCAGTAAACCATTTTTGTGTTGATTTTGATGTATGTTTTTATCATCGTCCTGCTGGAAGATCCAACCACAGCCCATTTTAAGCTTTCTCTCAGAGGCAGTCAGGTTTTCATTTAATATCTGTTGATATTTGATAGAGTCCATGATGCCATGTATCCTAACAAAATGTCCAGGTCCTCTGGGAGAAAAACAGTCCCAAAACATTAAAGAGCCACCGCCATATTTAACCGTGGGCATGAGGTACTTTTCCATATGGTTACCTCTCTGTGTGCACCAAAACCACCTCTGGTGTTTATTGCCAAAAAGCACTATTTTGGTTTCATCTGACCATAGAACCCGATCCCATTTGAAGTTCCAGTACTGTCTGGCAAACTGAAGACGCTTGAGTTTGTTTTTGGATGAGAGTAGAGGCTTTTTTCTTGAAACCCTTCCAAACAGCTTGTGGTGATGTAGGTGACTTCGGATTGTAGTTTTGGAGACTTTCTGACCCCAAGACGCAACTAACTTGTGCAATTCTCCAGCTGTGATCCTTGGAGATTTTTTGGCCATCGAAACATCCTCTTCATAGTGCGTTGAGACAATATAGACACACGTCCTCTTCCAGGTTGATTCATAACATTTCCAGTTGACTGGAACTTCTTAATTATTTCCCTGATGGTGGAAATGTGCATTTTCAATGCTTGTGCTATTTTCTTATAGCCACTTCCCAGTTTGTGAAGCTCAACAACCTTTTGCCGTACATCACAGCTATATTCCTTGGTCTTACCCCTTGTTATGAATGACTAAGGGAATTTGGCTATGTGTTACCTCATATTTACACCCCTGTGAAAAAGGAAGTCATGTTTGAACAATTTCCTGTTCCTAGTCACCCAGGTGTACTAAAAAAATGTAAAATATCAACGGGAATATACTTCAAATATATTTTTTCATATGAATTACCAAGAATTGTTGCGCACCTATATTTTACAAAGATTTTTTTTTGATAAACCTGTGTTGTGTTTGCAATTGTCTGAAATCAGTGAGTACAGAGTATTTTTGTGTTTTATTTTTAACAAAACATCGAAAAGGTTCAACAATAAAGACAATTTTTCACAGCCTTCTTTGTAATTTCTTTGTATTTATCAAGGGTGCCAATATTAGTGGAGGGCACTGTATAAAAACATATAAATAGTCCCTGATAATGTTTCTAATGTATGGTTAATTGGGGGGAAAAAAGCTTCTTATGTAGTCCATAATTATTGGCAGAGCATTATTTTATTATGACATGTTATATTTGAATTCTGAAGTGGATCTTTTACAGCTGTTTTTAATATTCCTAAAAAAAAAACAAAACAACAACATTATTTCAGCCTTTTGTCAGACACTGTATATAAATATTTTCAGTGTGAAAATGTTTGAGGTAACAGTCAGAAAACAGTGATGACAATCAAAACATTTTAAAGGTAAAATAAAATCAGATAAAACATTCATCTCTTTCATGGGTCACACTGTGAAAAGAAAAAAAAAAAGTTTTATCCATTGTTTTCAGTTCACAGTTATTTGAAAAATACAGAGATTTAGAATTGAATTATTTTCCCCTTACTATTACTTTATATGAAAAGGCTCATAGAGGCAGTATTTGTGAGCTGTGTTTCAGGTTTCAACCATGAGCACAATCACATGACCATTTTTTTTTTATCCACTCTTATAATGGATAAAAAAAGTAACGTAGGCTAATTAAAACAGATGTTAATTTGAGTATGCATTTGATCATTGTAAAAGACAAAAAAAATTGCATAATTTAATTTCCAGGGAATTTACAAAAACAAAAGAGAGAATTGTTTACACCCCCCAGTCCCCTAAAATCCTTTATGGTGTTGTTTGTAGGTCTAAAGGCTGTGTGTTTTGTAAACTTTCTACCTGTCAACTTTCTATGCTGTTGTTTCTGTATGTGTTATGTCATTTGAAGCATGTTGTACTTCTGGAGTTCTATCTTGTTCTATATGTGATAATACTTTGTCTTGTAAAGAAATAGGAAATTATGTCAAAATGTCCTGTTCTCTTTAAGTTTCTTTTCAGTAAAAATACCCTCCCCATTTTGACTGGCTGAACATTGAATAAAATACAAAATCAAATGTGTTTTTGATTGCTTATTTCAAATATTGTCTGAAGAATGACAAAGAAATGTCTGACTACTGAGATTACTATTAGTCATTCACACTTTCAGCAATCACTTTAGTTCTGGTTAGGTTCACAATGGATCTGAAGCCGATCCCAGGAACACTGAGCGTTTTGCAGGAGAATTCTCCACATATTTGACAGCAGTCCGTTGCGGAGCGTAATTTATCTTAGTCACATGTACCTTCTGGCAAGCTTTTTCAGAAGTAGGAGGAAACCAGAGAACCCAGAAGAAACCCACGTGGACACAGGAAGAATATGCACAGAAATTCTGCACAGACACTAACCTGAGCTCAGGATCGAACCAGAGACCCTGGAGCTGAGTAGAAGCAATGCCACCCGCCGTGACTCCACTACTACTACTACTACTACTACTACTACCAATGTTGTTGTTGTTGTTGTTATTTATTCTGAATTAGATAAAGAGAAAGCTGTATACAGGAGGGCAAGAGCAGGAATCTTGACAAAGAATGTGTCTCCAAAACCCCTCTGCACTGCAGAGAGAACCTTCCAAAAGAAGGAGGAAGCACATTAATGCCTTATAATCTATGAAGCCTTTCTCAAAGCAGTTCTGCAAGCTTTTCATAATCCCAAAGCACTGTTTCTTCTGACTTGTCCCAAAATGTTCAAGAATTATTCATATGGACTAATAAGGACTCTCTAGTGTTTAATTTTGATGGTTAATTTGGTTTTGATTAAACAATTTCATGTTTTCATTAACAAGCCATTAACAAGCCATGGAGTGATAGTCAAAGGAGCATTAAAATTCAACAACCACTATTTATTTATTTATTAGAATTATCTTAACATTCTTACATGTGAGTCTGGATTTAAATAATTTTATGGAATCTGGTTTTATAAATCCCCTACATGTCAGAGAATTGTGTCACTGTGCCCTCTAGTGGGGCATTGTTTGTTTGTTTTTCTTCACCAATTTAGACAATACATTGTACCCTCACCGTCCACTTTATTAGGAACACCCTTACACCTGCACATTCATGAAGTTATGTAATCAGGGTCTGCAGGTTGATAAGAGAGAACAAAGGAGAATTACCAGACTAGTCTGAGATGACAGGAAGTCTATAGTAACTAAAATAAGCACTCTTTACAACTGTGGTGAGCTGAAAAGAATCACAGAACTTACAACACATGAAACATTGAGATGGAGGGCTACAACAGCAAAAGACCACATCAGTTTCCAATCCTGTCAGCCAAGAACAGAAATCTGAGACTATCAAGGGCACAGAGTCATCTAAAGTGAACAGTAAAAGACTTTTCTTCTTCTTCTCTAATCTTCAACTGTCCAGTTTGGATGGCTCTCTGCCCATGATAGCCTCAGATTTCTGTTTTTGGCTCACAGGAGTGGAACCCAATGTGGTCTTTTGCTGTTGTGGTTCATCAACCTCAAGGTTAGATTTTTTTGTGCATGCTGAGATGCTTTTCTGTAAAGCATGATTATTTTGGGCTACTATATTTTCCCTGGCAGTTCGAACCTATCTGGCCATTACTTCTGACCTCTCTTATCAAGAGTGTTTCCACCGACAGAACTGTCACTCACTCAGTGTTTTTTGCACCATTGTGTGGGTTACCAGTATAATAAAATGTTCAAATGTTACAGTAGTCCTCTATCAAAATCTGTCATTTTAAAAATTGTAGAGTGGTCAAGGCTTGGAGTGACAGAAAATTCCATTTGGGGTCATTTGCAAAAACTTTTTGGGAAACACAGAACTCGAGCTCGTAAAGACAGAACGGAGGGATCATAGGTTATGATCAAAAACTATGTCCAAAAATATCACAGCCACACTTAGTGAGTGACTGGAGGCATTGTCCAGACGGATCATAATACTCACCAGCTCTCTGCTCCATTATTTAATATCCAGTTTGATCAAGGTGACATGCAGAGATGCATTAGTGTGCAGTCCTGTAGTCCACCGTGTTCTTCAGAGAGGTTGACAGAGAGGTGCATACCTCGGAAACATTGTGACATTTCATCTGTAGGTTGAATTAAATCCGTTATAGCACCATTTAATTTATAGTAATATTGTTTACACTTGAGATGTATTTTGAGTAATAACCTGTATAAAAATATATATATATATATATATATATATATATATATATATATATATATATATATATATAGCCCAGGCCATGGCAATAATATTTTAGGGGTGCACTCTCAAAACAGCAGTTAGTGGATTTATGCATGCTGATGTGCTTTTCTGCTCACCATGGTTGTAAAGCATAATTATTTTCAGTTACTATATTATAACACTATAACTTGTGATAGTGAAGACCCAAGTTTATGCTCTTGAAACATGGGAGGGCCTTCTGAACTCACACCTGATTGCCATCCCCTTGGTTAAAATACATGACTTCAATTACCCCTTTAAATTAACTCAATCCTGGAGGTTCACATAATTTTTCAGACAAAGTTATTTAATGTTGGATACGTTTGCTGAACAAATTGTAAATTAATGCAAAATCAAGCAAAGTCCACAATATTCGGAAGAGCTTGCAATTTAAAAAAAAAAAAGCCACAGATTTGGGCCAAGACATGTCATGTGACCGCATCACAACACACATTCAGCCAAGGCCCTCTTCCATTCACGTGCGTTAAACATGAATACAGCTAAATGGTCTCATTTACCAACAAGCTTCACTGCGAAAGACATTTTTTGCAATTGCAGTTTTGCCAGTTCAAGTAGTTTTCACAAGGAAAGCTCAAAAGCCTTGCAAATATTGAAAAAATCCACAGCAAAATAAAGCGTTTTTGGCCACAAAAATCCACAAAAAAAAAGTCTACATCCTGTAGACTGATAAATAAATGTAAGAACTATAGTGTTTTTGCCTCATTTATTTAATTGGGTTCTCTTTATCTAGTTTTAGGCCTTAGCTGAAGATCTGATCACAATTCAGGTCAAATTAATGCAAAAATACAGAAAATTGGAAAGGCTTCACAAACTTTCTTGCAGCTCGGTCACTCTGTATGCTACTTCCATCTGCTAGTCTGTAACTGGCTTGCCATGGCTCATTTAATTGGTTGAAAAACATGGCCTAATATTGGACAATTGTTTTCAGCAGGTAGTGACAGGTTTTGCATTGGCTGATCACAAAACTTGAATGGTATGTCTATCTATTTAATCTCTAGTATTCTGTGTATGCTACATGAGTGTGATGAAGAACTTGAGGAAAGTGGAGGGTAACACTGGTGTGGTGGCATGGTGGAGTGACAAAACCGCATATTCTGAAAACTGACAGATTTCAACAGATTTCAGACTGAGACTGGGACAAATCCTAGCGAGTTATTGACTAAATCACCCAAAGGACTGCGTCAAAAACTTTGATGACACCGTTGACACCAGCTGTTATTAAACAGAACATTCTTTCACAATTTCCTGTTCCTCCTCATTTCTCCTGTGATCTGCACATGAATACAACAAGAGACCAATTTTAGAATAGAATTTTACTTGCATTCCATGAGGGAAAAAATGGGAACCAACTGGCAGAAAAACAGTTTACACTGAGGGACAGAATGCATGATTTTGACTGTAGGAGAGGGTTATGAGCCGTGCTTTAACCACAACAACTGGACACCCTAACAACCCTCACGCAAACGCTCTCTCTCTCCATCTCTCTCTCACACACCCCCACACACACACATATCACAGGACACCACCATACATCAAACAGAGATTAAGAAAATATTTTCCCAGTCCTACATGGAAATGCAAATTAATGCTTTTATGGTTGCCACCTTAAAAGCACTGGAGAAAATCCAATATGACAGAGCGCTCTTGCCTTAGCTTCATCATATCCTCCTAGCGTTTCATACTGCACATCACAATAGCTGCACATCATCTATACGTGCTCGTAATGAAGCATTAAAAAAGAAATACAACATTAGAATGGCTTACTTTTTAACAAAGAAGAAAAAGCTGTCTATTCAAGTTACAGTTCACATCATTTTTGCAATCAAAAACAAACAAACAAAAAACACCACTGGATATGATGAAGCAAAACAACTATGAGTACAATTAAACATCAAGTAGAAGAAATTTCTCGGTTAACCTTGTTTAGATCTGTGAAACTGCAACATTTTAGAAAGGTTAAAATTCTGTGTGAACAAGGCTTTTGAACGCAGCCAATCAAAACTCTGCCCGTGTCTTTTCTCTAGTGTTTCCAAAATGGCACCACCAATCAAATATTCTACACAGCGCCGTCCAGAGTTTTTCCCATGGTACTTGAGTTAGCTGGTTTGAGCAACGTGTCACCTTCAAGGTCTTGTTTGCCGCACCTACATAAAAACAAAAGGTGGAAATTTAGTAAAACTTTTTTTTATTATTCAGCTGCAGCTTACAGTAACACCTTCCCTTTATGTAAGGGATAATCCACGGCTAGGTGTGCGTTACATGATTTTAATGCACGATGTGGAGGAAAAGAACTTCCGCGGAGTGCATTAAAATTGTCTAACACACCGAGCCGTGGATTATCCCGCTTACACCATGGTCACTTGCCAGCACTGACAAGTTAAAAAAACATAACGGTAAACTTTACTTAGATCTAGAATTCTGCCTGCTTTAAATCTTACACAGAGATAAAGTAATGCAATAATTACATTTATTTTAATGAATTATATTAAAGTTATTAGAGAGCAAGAGAGACAGAGAGAGAGAGAGAGAGAGCGAGAGAGACAGAGAGATTGTGCATGTCTGAATTACCTGTGTCTGTGCCACGTCTCTACTAATAATGAAGCTGTGAGTTTCTCTGTATGTTACTATGGTTACAGTTGTTTATAGGCCGCGCATCAACTTAGAACGGTAATTAAACTGACTGGAACTATCTGCGGTATATACGGTTTTAACGCACACCTTCCAGCCAATCAGAATAGAGTATTCGGACAGACCATGATATAATATACACTACTACATCTAAACAGTTACATTTAGTAAGCAGATAAATGGTTTTAATTGATCTTTTTCTTGGACATCTTGAGTCAACTTAATATCTATTAGAAATGAACAAAGTGGTGCATGGCATCCTTTTCTCACTCAAAACCTTCTAACCCAGCAGACTGACCCAGAAATTGGTCCATTGGCTGGCCGTTCACTGGACTGTTGGTCCAACTCTGAGAGCAGCTTCAATATGTTGAATGCAGCCTGTGGAAGAAAGTAGCATGTTAAAGTTTTAAAAAATTCTATGCCTGCATTAAATTGCTTAGTTTCAAATGAACTTAAATACTCTCAGCAGGAGGAAAGTTCACTACAAAAAATGTTTTGTTAATATAGCTTTTCATTTGTGTGGATTTGCCTCCCTGGTTGCCAAGTTCAAGGTTCCAGATGGAATACTACCCGTGTTTCTCAACTCCAACACAGGAAAACAGCTTGACGACTAGAAACTACCAAGCTATTAAATGACAACCAAGCTTTAAAATGTTTAAGTAGATAAAACAATATTTGCTGCTGGTGGTAGATAATTAATTACATAATATATATAAAATTAAGTTAATAACATGAATCATATGATGGGTTGGGTGCCATGAGTCATCGCATGCAAAGTGCATTTTTTCGAAATAAACCATTGTAGTATAAACCAATATTTATTTAAAAAATAAATTTGAAGGAATGCAAGTACGATGTCATACTCACCATGTCGTGACAGGACTCCACGTCCTTCCCGATACCATGGCTTATAAGAGGCGGCTGAGAAGAGCAGTTGATTAGAGACACAAATTCGTTCTTGTTGTTTTTTGGAAAGTCCTTGTATTCTACCTGTGGTGGCAAAGTACAACAATGAGTATGTTATTTTCTTAGTCTGTTGAAGCAGCCTCTAGTTTTTCGAATGAATCTATATGTTGCTGTTAACAGAGTACCTGTAGGCCTTGTACGGTGGCCAGGTATCCAAGCTGTTCAGACGGTTTAGTGAAGGGGCCATGGGGTCTCATTGCTAGGTTTTTACTTCCTTTCAATATGCCTTCAGCTGTTGGGGAAATACCAGCGTACAGCAGCTCGTTGGCAATCGTTGCTGTCAGTGAAGCCTTGGCCTGGTTGGGGCGGCCGTAGTCCTTGGTATGGGGTCCCTGGCTGGCACCAACTGCTTGTGCCACCTCAGGAACCATGGGTAGAATGCCAGCAGGAAGCTGCTGATGGCTGTGGAAGGGCACACGGTAATCCTCCTCCTTTGGAACTACAAAGAGAGCACCTTGTAGAATTTTGAAAATGTTTAGGAGGATACTTTCTTAATAAAGCTTTTAGTAGAGAACAACAAATGTGGCTCCCTAAAGTAGGACTGAATTTCGCAATACATAACTGGATTGTCACAGCACATGTGGACGCATTTTAAAAGTTTGCGCTTCGTTTTATGACACTTACCCAGACCCACCTCCTCCACGGAGCCCGGCTCAAAAAAGGTCACTTTACGTCCATCTCCAGGTTTTTTCAGAGGAGGCTTTACAATAGGTACAAAAGAAAAGTAAGTTTTTGTACAAGGTACAAAAGACTAACAAGACCTCAAATAAAACGCACTACAAAGCAACACAGCTAAAACTAGCCACCAGAAAACATAGCTGAATAATATCTGTCCCTGTCCACAACGTCAGTGTTTTTTCTGTAACATTTGCCCTATTCTTACAGCATTCCCTAGGTCACTCTGTATTAGATGTAGGAAGGAATCTGACACACAAATAAAAGCACATAAATGTTTGAGTGAACCTTCTCTTCTGTTTTCAGTGCTGGTTTGGGAGGCTGAGGTTGAGGCACTTTAAATCCCAAGAACTCCAGCATCTTCTCTGCTGCATTCCTCTTGGCAACCTTTTTACTTGGACCCATACCTTCTGCAGTCTGACCAATGACTGACACCTGATAGAGACAGCTTGATAAACTATCCCATAACATTAAATGAAACTTTTTTTATGACCAAAGAAGAATGCCTGACAAACCTGCATGACAAACTCCCTACGTCGAGGTAGTCCTCTCTCAGTCACTAGGATGTACTCAGGCTCTTTCTCTTTCTTAGCCTGCTGTATCTGAGCCAGTCTGCTGATTGGGTTTATTCCTTGCCCATATTCTGGACTGGTCTGCAGCTAAAAACAAACGGAGTACTTTTATTTACCTTCTTCCATCTTCAAGAGAAGAAAAAAACATGCTAACACTTATACAGCATATAAAGGGTTGAAATTAACTTCGTAGCTCACAAACCTCTGAGAATAGCCTGTACATTTACACTAGCTAAAACATCATCCCAAATGTAACTGTGTACATGTTAAATTTAGTAAACTATAGTCATTTCAATTCATGTAGTAAATGATTCTTTTATCTGTTTTATGTTGGAGCAAGTCACTTTAAGCCATGAGGATACAACAAAAAACATGAAAGATCACAACACAAAATCAATAAAGATGATTCACAGTATTCTGATCATCTATAGTAGTTTTGCTACTCAGCAACTAGGGAGTTTCAGATGTTACAGATGTTCTTTCATTACTAATAACAAAAAGGTCAAACAGTGTAGGTCAAGGTATTATCAGAAAAACAGCCAAAATTATATTTCTTAATGTGATATAAATTTAGACCCCCCCTTCCCCCCTCCCCCCTTTGCCTCTAATGACCTTTTCTGCATTATGAAGTTCAGTTTAGAAATTCTATCAATATTATCAATTTTAGGTCTTGCCTCCCATTTACTCTTAACGATCTCCATTAACACTTAAACTAACTGCTCAAAGTTAGCCGCTTGCGAGTTTGAGTATTGCATGTTCATGGCCTAAATAAGACATAAAAAGTAAAGTAATGCACTGTCATTAGACACTGTATAAATGAACCTTAAAATACATGTAATGTTCAACAGAGATGCAAAAGATAAAAACATCTGTTGATTCAATTCATGTAACTTTTAGGTGATGTTATCAATAGGAAAATACCATTAAATGAACACAGAATTCTGAATAAAATGTACAAATAAAAAAAAAAAAAATGTGTATATATATATATATATATATATATATATATATATATATATATATATATATATATATATATATAATAAAATGACACCAATGTGGATATTTTTGTAACAAAATTACAACACCTTTATAATGGATTTGGTTTTCTTTTTAATACGAGGTGGCATCTTGTCCGTGACTGGTAGTTGTGGCAACTTCCGCAGCTCCTCCAGAACAGCAATGGCAGCTAGCTTCTTGGCGATCTTCTTGCTCTTGCCCTCCCCTTCTCCACTGAACTCTCCCACACTCACTTTCACCACAAAGCTCTTCATATGAGGTGGTCCTGCCTCCTTCAGCACCTGATCAGAAGGGATTTAATGTGGATTTAATTTTGTGTGAACAGAAATGGGATACATAGTTGACAATGTGACATTTATTTGTAATGTAATGCCATCACATCACAAATTATACGGTTCTAAACATTTATGGGAAAACTGAAGGTTGCGGTGTACCTCAAAGTTCACAGGCATGTTCCGCTTCAGTGCAATCTCAAACACTTGGCTGATCTCAGATTTGTTGAGGTTTTCTTCTTCTGGTTCTTTTTTCATCTATGCATAAAAAGAAATAAACCGTGTATATAAGAAAAGAGTTAATCGTTACAGAGAATAGTACATCTCTAATAACAGACTTTTAATGACGACTAAACTAAACATTTCAGTTTTATGGCAGAATTTACATGGATCACAGGTAAGAAATGTCTATGATAAATATTCCAAATATCCATTATAAGATAGTGATTATAAGATATAACCCACATAACTGTGGGTAAATACATAGAATTAAAATAAAAAATAAACTTTACTCACTAATACTACTACTTAAGATACTACTACTGTGCCATACTGTCCAGAAAAGAAAAAAAAAAAACTATTATAGACGATTCTGTGACAATTATGTTTGACCAATCAGTCACTGACACTACTTCCAGTTTCACACATGGTACATGGGCAAAAGAGGAGGTCAACCAAATTCAGTACTTCATGGTAGGGCTGCAGAGTTAATCGAATATCGATCGCGATTACGATTTTGACTGCCCACGATTAAATTAACATGATTGACTGCGATATTGATGTTTAAGTTCGCCCTCTGCTCATAGAAAACTCCGCTATTTTCTCCACTCAAATCAAGCGCTTCCTACACTTACAGCCAATCACATAGAGCGGCGCAGGGATGACGTCATTTTGTAATGCCAAACCTGGAAATGGGGTTTGCGTTTTAGCGTTTGAGCAGCCAGTTTTGCTGCGAGCTCCAGTGCTTGTGCGAGGGGAAATCATGATGCTAAATGGCACTATAGAGGTTGTCGGGGACATTAAACCTCATCACACCGAACAGGAAAAAACATTGCACATAAACTCAGGGCTCTACAGTGTGACCATTTCATTCTCGTTTGCGACTGAATAAATATTTATTCACACCGGTGCGAGTGACCTGTTCGGAGTTGTACAATACAATCGGAATAAAAACTGCAGGAAGTCCAAAATGCATCTACAAATATAGACAAAAAATAGATATTATAATAACTTCATAAAATATAAATAAAATGAGAAATGAAATAATGTTTAATTACTATGGGTTGCATTTCATATCAATTTGACATTGAGGTTAGTTCACTATTTCCTTAAAAAGCTATTAACCTTTTCCTAATATGGATCATGCTTGTGTTAATCTACTTTTAATTAGGACTATTTATTGTTTAAGATATTTAAAAATAAATATTTTATGCTTGTTTATTTATCAAGTAACCAACAGTATTTCTCATTGCTATTCTATATTGCTATTATTTTAATTCAGTTAAAAGTGACCATGAGCAGAGAGCTTACATTTAGCTGTTTATGATAAACCTCCTGATTAAAGTTTAAAAAAAAAAAAAAAAAAAAAAAAAAGATTGGTATCTGGATCGGTTTCAGTCGTAAAAATCCTGATCGGAGCATCCCTAATGAACACCATTAAACTAAAGCGCTTTGCATCTGACGGGTAAATGAACTCACCCAATCACATCCTATATGAGATTATTCAGATATATACACAATATACACAGAGCGGTTCAAGAACTGACTCCAGTCCAGAACCATGACAGTGGAAATAATAGTGTAGCTTTAAATATATTTAAGAGGAGCAGACTTAAAACACTGAACATTGATGTTTATTGTATTTGTTTACAAGGTGGAACAGGTTAACAGTTGTTTTTTGCATACAGTCTGTAAAATTAACTGAAAATATTAAATTTAGTTTATCAGAAGGTAAATTACTTAATCATGGCTCACACTATGTTCCTAAATTCTGTCATAATTGAATGCTCAATTTTTCTCATGCCTACTTGTGTGTTATATTGTGGCACATTATTGTTACCATCTCTAAAAAAAAATAAATAAAATAACATTAAAAAAAACTTCAACTGTGCTCCTCCTCCTGTAAACACTGTTATTGCCTTTTCTGCATTCGCCTGAATTGTTTTCATTTGGTTGCATATTGTTATATTTGATCACATATTTTCATTTGGTTGATGGCATTTTTATTTTTACTTATCCTATATTTTGGGTACAATTTTATTTATATTTTGCTTCTACGAGATGATGCACTTTAAGGATCAGTCTAATTTGATGCAAAGATTTGTACATTAGCAGGAATGTAGCACAACATGGAGGTGAAAGCAGCGGTCTGTTTATTTAAATGTGAAAGTGCAATAAAAATATGTTGTCCCTAAAATTAATGAATAATCGTGATAAATAATCGAGATCTCAAAATTGATCAAACTAATCGGGATTATCATTTTGGCCATAATCGTGCAGCCCTAAGTCATGGTCATAATGACCTACCTCAACTAGCTGCTGTAACAGTGGCTCTTTCTGCAGTAATTTGATAGCTTTTGCAGCAGCATCATGTTTAGCCGCCTGGCGTGTGCGGCCCTTTCCATGGAACTGCTGCCCTCCAATGGATAGCTCCATATGATACAGCACCGGTGCCACCGGAGGAAATGGGTAGTAATACCTGGTCAGGAAAAAGCCAGAGGTAGAGTGTAGTTGATTCATTTTGTGCATTTTGCACACAGTAACACACAGTTTTATATTCCCAGGTTAACAAATGGCTAGGCCTTTATGTACTTATTATGTACTTCTCAACTATATACTCTCAATAAGCCTATGGCTTATGAAAACATCAATACAGTGAAAGCACAAGGTGTACATACTGTTGCATGGAGCGAGCATAAGGCCCCGGTGCTCTGATATTGTAGTTGAACGTGGGTCTCATGCCTTGGTATGGGTCTATAAGTTTATAGATTGGCTTCTTCCCCAACTTCATACAAAGTGCATTCAGCTCCACAGTGTGCGTCATGCTGTCTGCTAAAAGAAAAACTAGTAAAAGAGCTGCTAACAGTCTCCGACCTTCAGGTAACAGGATTGAAAATAATATAGTGTAATTATATATATATATATATATATATATATATATATATATATATATATATATATATTTGATATTGACTTGTACTTGGTTCTCACTGCAATGCCTGTGCTTTTTATATATATATATATATATATATATATATATATATATATATATATATATATATACACACACACACACACATACACACACACACATACATACATAAAGCACAGGCATTGCAGTGAGAGCCAAGTACAAATCAATATCAAACAAAGGCCATTTTAAAAGCAGCAGGCTATTAGTCCTTCATTTAAATGGTTCCAAGATAGCCGAAAATCCACATTTACAAAAGAATTAAAAAAGGAGTTGTATGTAAGTATCGGAACATACACTCTGGGCCTCTGTAGAACCCACCTGGGTTCCTGCCTTGGTGTCGCTGGATTCTGTTATTGGGTTTGGGCAGTGTGGTCTGGGTGAGAGCACAGGCTGCTGCAGAGTGCTGAGCTTTCTTTATACTGGTGCCCTCTGCATCCCAGTGCTGCTCCCCCAGAGTCAACTGTACGGTAAATATCTACATGGAGAGAAAGAAAGCGCATGATAAATATAACTGGGGCAAGAGAGATAGAACATAAAAGAGTTAGAAGTGTACCTTGGAATGGGCTGGTCCTTGCTCGCTGAGTAGCTTGTACTCAGGCTGGATCTTATTGTAACGGGCTAACTCATTCACCAAACACATGGGGGTCTTCTCTTTAGGGTTTGCCATGTTAGAAGCTGCAACATAAGATTAATATCAATATTTTTTTTTTAATTAAGTGCTATGAGATATTACTAATCACCTCACAGTGCATTCATTTTTTATTTTGCTACCTTACTTACAATAAATGGCTTTTTTCAGGTTTTCAAAAGGTTTACAATAAAAAAAGAAACTTAAAAATAACATTCACACAAGTATTTATACTCTATACTACAATACTCAAAATTGAGTTCAGATGCATCCAGTTTCTATTGTTCATCCTTGTTTCTAGAACTTGATTAAAGCTCATCTGTGGTAAATTCAGTTTACTGGACATGATTTGGAAAGGCATAGCTCTGCCTATATACAGCCCCACTGCTGATGGTGCATGGCAGCACAAAAAGAATTGGACAGAGACCTCCAAAACAGGATGGATTCAAAACATAGACCTGGGAAAAGGAACTGGAAAATTTTTGCAGCTTTGAAGGTCCTGAAGAACACAGAGGCTTCCATAAATCTTTAAATGGACGCTCATGATCAGTGAAACTCTTCCTAGAGCTGGTCATCCAGCCAATCTTAGCAAATAAGGCAGCAAGCTTATGGCTTGTTAAAAGTCATCTATAGACCACAGAAAAAATAAGATCCTCTGTTATAAATGTGACCGACATTGAATGCTTTGGTTCAAGCCCCAGAACCTCCAACCTGCCACTGTTAGGCCCTTGAGCAAGGCCCTTAACCCTGTCTGCTCCAGGTGTGACGTATCACATCTGACCCTGCGCTTCGACCCAAGATTCCTAACAAGCTGGGATACGCGAAGAAAAGAATTTCACTGTGCTGTAATGTATATATGACAAATAAAGGCTACTTCTTCGGTCTGAATGCCAAGTGTTCCTTCTGGAAGAGATCTGGAAGAAACTATGCACCATATGCTGAAGCACAGTGGTGCCAGCATCATGTTGTGGGGATGTCTCTCAGCAGCACGGACTGAGAGTTTTTGAGGGAAAGACGAACAGATCAAAGAAAAACTATATTTATGAGGTTCACTTTCCAATAGGATAGTCACCCATAAGATAATGCAGGAGCAGCTACAGGTCTGTGAATGTTGTGGCTAGGCCCTCAATTATTAACAACATGAATGCACAAATCTGTGTGTACAAACATTTTTTTAATGGAAACTCTGGGATGTAACAAAATGAACATTTGATAGAGTTCTGTTTGTAGTTACGCACAGCTTTCACTATACATACACAAAATGTCTAGCTTTGAAAAACAAAACAAAAATTAAGTCATAAGTGTAACATCTTCACTCAGGTAAAGGCCTGTTACATCATGGGGCTGGACTGCTAATAAATTAATTTAAGATTTGTTTAAATGCAATATCTGTGCAAGTCATTTCAAAATGTTTGGCGACAAGCACATTTCAGAGAGAAACTGGGAATAAAACAGGTTTTTCCCCCCTAATCACTGAGTAGGATTGTGCCCACATTGTTGGATGCCATAATTTCTCTTGGCCAGCCCTTCATCCTATTCTACTACACCAATACGCACAATCACATGTGAAACACGACTTCCACACAATCACCGGCTTTCCAGTGTCAATACCTTGTCTGCATTCTTGTTGCATGTGACGTGCCATCAGACAATGAATGTAATTACATAAATACAAATGGTTCCTATTCTGTGAATATGCAGCTGACTTGCAACACAGATTTGTTAACGTTCATCAAATTTGTAATGCAATGATTAACACTCACCATTTCACTGACCAAAATGTAAATCTTTTATTCGTCGAAAAAGTTACTTTTGTGCGCATGTTTTGGTGGCACTAGCTAAACGTCAGAGTCATTTTAGGTACCTCTTAATCCATACTCCAGGGTGTCCCAAAAGTCTCCGTACATAGGGGACTATGTTTGCAAGCACCACATCGGATGTGCCTTCGTCAGTGGATGTTTATGGACGTCCGCAACACTTCCAGTATTTTTGAATATGTTAATAAGTTTGCCAGCAGTGTTGTGTGTGATGTGCGTGCCATATATCCTGTTAAAGTCCATCGCAACCTTATGACAGCTTTCCGATCCAGCCATGAGAATGATTTCAATATGTTCTTTTGTCAAAGGCGTTCTTAAAAGCGATTGGAAAAAATTTTTTATATTATATATATATATATATATATATAAAAGTAAAAGTATGAACATTTTTGGAAGACGTTTTGATAAAAAGTGTTAATTTTCCCTATGTACAGAGACTTTTGGGACACCCCGTGTATTATATTACTATACTACCTTATATAGACCTGAAAACTGCAATACAGAAACATTCCCTTCCACCCTAACAAGGCTTGAGAGGTTATGGGAGATGACTGATAATTAGAGATGTACCGATGTAACAGCCAATAATCGGTATCGGCCGATGAAGGCAATTTTTCACGCCATCGGCCAACAGTTTAAAAACGTCCGGTTATCAGGGCCAATTATATCCCGTCAATCAAAAGAGGGCGGGAAAACACATCGAATTTGTGCTGTGTGTGGAATGACGACAAAACTGCAGTGCGTATTTTTTTCAGTCTGCATGCTAACGAATGAGTGCTTTTACACTGGACGCTGCAGCAATTTCTGCAAGTCTAAATTTTTTGTTGCCATGCTGCTCGCGCTGAATTAAAGCACCACTACACCGTTGAAAGATTTAAATGAAGATGAGTTTCCAAAAAGGTACATATTCTACAGAAAAATATATTTGTAGAGTAGTACATTTCATATCCAGTTAATGTTAATATATTAAAAACGTTTATTATATATTACCAGTTTGATGTTTAATGATGAAGTAGAAATGCTTTTATTAGTGGAGAGTGAATGTGAGTCTAAAGGAGGTTTTTTAGAATTCAGTCAATGTTAATATGAATTAATAACATTCAATAAGTTAATAATCTTACTTTAATCTTCAGAATTTAGTTCATGTGTTAATGTTAATTTGAGTAATGTGTTTTCTGTTTATGAGACCAGTTACTGTGAAACAACTTGCTGAAATGGAGAGAATAAAGTTTTTATTCACATTTCTTTCAGAATTGTGGAATTAATTATTATTAATTTAAAAGAAGGCATAAAAGGCAGAACTATCGGTATCGTTATCAGTATCGGCCGATATCACTCTGAATAATCGGTGATCGGTAGAGAAATTTAGTATCGGTGCATCTCTACTGATAATCCAGCTGTGTCAAGCTTACCCAAGAAGACTTAAGGCTGTAATAGCTGCAAAGGTACAAAGGAGTCTGAATACTTGTGTAAACATGAGATTTTTGCATCTTCAGAAAAAATAATTCATTTAATCTATTTTAGTGTACGGCTGTAGGGTAACAACAAACTTTCACCTACCTGTAGGGTTACAGAAGGGCGTAGCTGAGGCGGAGGGCAGGGCGGAGCTTCGTAGCGGATGACTGGCACTTTCTGAAGGTAAGGAGCCAGTAGCAGAAGGAATGCTGAAGCCAGGTTGGGGCTGTGCTAGCGGTAAAGGAGCAGAAGTGGGTACAGGGCTACCAGGAGACTGGAACTGAAGCTGGGACATTCTGGCTAATGATTAGGAAGACTCTTTGCAGTCTGGAACAGGATTCTCACAGTACAATGATGAGGGTTTGTAAAAGGAGAGTGGGTGTTTTAGAAATGTAGAAGACTGCAAGGCTCTGCCTGCAACAAAAGACAACTGAATTATAAATAAATAAATAAATAAATAAAAAGCTCAATGTTATTTGATACAAGAATCAAAGAAATCTTCACAGGCACGTTTACCAACAGTCACAACAGGCCACTGTAAAATTATAAACTCAGGTAAATATTAAAAACAAAAACAAACAAACAAACATTTGTTCCATACAGCAAGAAAAGAAATGAAGATTGCATATTATCACCATGCCCGAGAGTAAACGGCTAATGCTTTGGCAGTTATACAATTTGACAGCTAAAGGTCTTAACGTGGAATCTTTCCTGACATGTACATTTCTGTAGCCACAGTTATATCCGACAAATCATTAAGTACAAAAGTACATTCTCGACATGATCTCTTCCAGCTCATCTGAAATGTGACAAGTGTAACAATAAACGTAAATAAATAAATTACAAGCCAAGAGTAGCCTCCGCTAGCTAACGTTAGCGTGTACCCAGATGCAGTACAGGTCATGGTTAGTCATTGTTAACAACCACACGGGCTTTACTGATATGGAAAATAAAAGCAAACGCAAATGAGTGCATGTGTAACAGAGCAGAGCCTAAAACACACAAAACTAACACGCTTTATAGTAAATGTAGAATGTGACATTTTTTCGTTGGGGCCAGAAAAGGATCAATAAGATAAAGCTAATGTTAACAGCTAGCTGGCTCGCAGGCTAACGCCAAGTCGGTAAACCGGAGCAAAGCCTCCTTCACTCCTCGCCTCGCCACAGCACCGCACCTCACCTCACCTCGTGTTATTTAGATCCGGTGGTAAATTACTCCATGAGACAGCACGTTAACATTAGCGTTCAGTTTTAGGGGAGTAATGTGGTGGTGTTGGGGGAAGAGAGGGGGAGTTGAATTAAAATATAGGTGAGGTAGAGCAGAGAAAGTAGACAGGGCAAACACTAAAGAGAATCGCCGAATGGTCCAGCCACTCCCGGAAATTACATCACTTCCGGGGGTGGTTTCAGAAGGCTGGTGGGTTAGGGTTATTTACTTGGAGATAAATGTATTGTAAATCCTTAACCCTTGTGCGTCCTTATGGATATTTTGGTCTTTTAAAAAAATAATTTTGTCTGTGTTAATGTAAACAGCATACTTTTTTTTGTTTGTTTTGCAAAAAGTGTGTCTTTTTATTGGAATAATAAAATTTATTTTAAACTAGGTACACACAGGACCTTAAGGACAAAAATGTCCCCAATTGAAACCCCAAAACGGCAAAAGCAGTACTAAGAGAAAATATAATCTCGTATAGAAAATAAAACAAAAACCAAAATGTCTTCTAGATTCTCACATGGTAAACCACACAGCACAGACTACAAAGGAAATGTGAGAGATTAAATTGCAATTAAAATAATATAATCAACAAAGTCTAGTCCATTTGCAACAACTCGTTCAATTATATTAAGCATTTTAATATATGTAATATATTACAATACATTGTATATCCTTGGAAAAATATGTACCTCATCAGTGATTGAAAAATACTTAACCCTTGTGCATCCTTATGGACATTTTTGTATATTATTATTATTATTATTATTTTGTCTGTGTTAATGCAAACAGCATACATTATTGCAAAAGTGTGTATTGTTTTAGGTAATTTTAATATTTAATAATTCTAATTTAAACTAGGTACACAAAATAGTTACACTCAGGACCTTAAGGACAAAAATGTCCCCATTGAAACACATTCAAACTGCAGTTTTTAATCCCCATGACATTTAAGCATAAAATCATGCATTCTGTGTTAATAGGCTTTTATTTTGTTGACAAAGTTTCGAAACATTGAATTTTCAATAAAATGTCTGAAATGTGTACTATTTTCTCAGTTTGAGCCTATGGGGGAAAGGTACACTTTTGCTTTTTTCTGATTCTGCTGTATTATAGAGAGCTGCAGACCGACTGAATAAATGATGCAGCTATAATTGTGTGGGTGTGTGTGTTTGTATGGATTTCAGAGTTGTGGTTTGTACGTGTGTACTGAAAAGTTTGTGTTAAAAGTTTGAAAGAAAGAAATTATATTGTACTGGAAATCACAAATTTCACCCCATGTATATGAGTCAAAGAAGGTTACTGAGCTTTGAAGAGTTTTGCATTATGTAAAGAAACCAGCATTTAAAGGGTTAAAATTCTGAAAATGAATGAATGTTTGGTCATTATGATCAGAACTGATGCTGGTAAAAAATAAATAAATTAAGTCAGCAAAAGTGGAAAAAAAAATAATATATAATATTTCTATGACAGTTTTTTGACATGGACATTTTTGTCCTTTATGGACCTGAGTGGTAGTTTTTTTGTTGTTGTTTTTTAAATCTGACACTGCAAAAAAAAAAAATGAACAACAACATTCATTTTGATGCAATCATTGACATATCAAAGACTGTAATAATCAAAGAAAAAAAATCTGCTTAGCATTTAGTATATGGAAAATAATTACTATTTTTCATTTTTTTCCCCATTAAAAACAACAACAACAACAACAACAACAACAACAACAACAACAAAAACGTGTGGCATTATGTAAACAAACCAGAATTTAAAGGGTTACAATTCTGAAAATGAATGTTGGGTAATTATGATAAGAACTGATGCTGGTTAAAAATAATAATAAAAAAATTAAATAAATAAAAAAAGTCAGTGAAAGTGGAAAGAAATATTCTTTTTTTTTAAAAAATTTTTGGACATGAACATTTTTGTCCTCTATGGACCCGTGTAACTTTTTTTTAATTGAAGCACAAGAGTTAAATCCTTAAACCTCAAACCCTTCGACACCAGGGAGCACTTAAACTGTTTAAACATCTTTAAAATCAAATTCACGAACCTCCTCTGAACATGATCAAACTATTCAAATAATAGGCTTATTATTTGAATGTGTATAATAATATTTTGGTGATTTAGTAAATGTCTTTTTTCCCCTGACATTAGATTAGCCCTTCAACAAAATTCACAGCACATTATTCATATTTAGCACTTCAAATTGAGTAAAATCAAATCCACAATGTATCTTTTGAATGTCAACATTTATGGGATAATATTCAAAACACAAATACAAAGTAACACATATATAATTTTACCAAACAAAATGCAAAAATATTAAATTGTCAATAAAATGAAGATAAATCAAGCTTATTTTGACACATTAAAAAATATTGGTAACATACAACTGTGTGTTACAGTTTGTCCACCTGATGTAATTTTGTACCATAAATAAGACTTAAAAGTGGTTAAAGCAGGACACATTTCTCCATTAAATCAGTGTTGGAGGTGATTCCTCTATACATCCATTCAACTGGGAAAATTGTAACATAAAATCACATGTGGTTAATTAAGCTCTTCTGCATAACCATATTTCATCTAAACAGTTCTAAAACTTCCAATGGTCATCAGGTACATGATCATCCATCATATCAGTAGTTATAAATTAGCTAATGCATTTGTGATAATTCCAGTGCATCAATAAGAAACCATGTAAATGACTAAAATCTTATTTATACAAAAAGCTGACATTATTATTGCTGTGGAACATACTGAACAAATCAGCTGCTTTACACTGATATTAGATTTGGCTGAAATATCATCTTGCATAAATAGGGGTCCTGAGCATCAGGGTTTAAACTGTAAAGGTTAAAGGTTGTAAGCTTGTCGGATGCTGAGTGTGTCTCTCATCATTAAGTCTCTAAGTCGCCACAATGCATCAACCATTGTGGTGTGAGCCCCTTTGCTCTTCAGCCAATGAGAAGGAAGACGACTCTCCTGCTCTCTACTCAGGCGAGTGTCTTTCCTTCCAGCTATAAAAAAAAATTTTTTAAAAAGGAAATATGTTAGAAAACAGAATAACCATTTTGGAAACAAAGCTTTTTCCACCAATCTCACCCTTAAGGCTCTGGTCCCATTTGCTGACAGTGGGGCAATCTGCACTGAGTCCTTCTATGTATTTCAGATAGGCTTCTGAATGCAAGAGGCGCTGCGGCCTGGGAGGAGGCGCTATGAACATGGGTGCGCCTTGTGGTTGGTTGGCATTCTGACCCAGCTGACCTTGGCCTGGGTATGGAGGTGGAGCCACCTGCCCGGGTCCATATACACCCATCTAAAGAGGAAACGCCATTAGGACTAGAGCTCACAACAAAGCTTGGATCAGAAGTAGAGCTGAATATAAATAAACATGATTTTCACCTGAAGCCCATAAGGATTTCCTGGACCAGGACTTCCAGCCATACCATTAATACCAGGTCCCATTCCACCTGTAGAGAAGGAAACATTATCCTAAATAATGGAAACATGTAGCTGAGTAGTAGGGGGGGCTCATCATGTAAACAACTTTTAATAGCTTTCAAGGATTTTAACTATACCGTAAATGTGCTGAATAAAGAAGTGCGCGATGTATATTTTATAATAGCTGTGGTGCGTTAGTTGTCATTATTCTTTGGAAGTATAGCATCTGAATAAGTACTGTTTAATAAACTCTTAACCTAGTTTTAATACTCAGTGATTAATCATAGTGATTCAAATTCAAATGACACATACAAGAGCAAAGGTTTCATAACAAATGCAATCAAGTTGAAATAAAAAAATATCGTGTAACAGTCGCCATATGGAAAACCAGCAGCCATCTGTGCAAGAGTACCTAGCCTTCCCATTTTCTCACAGTAAAAAGATCATTGCCATTAGTAGTTAGATTTTTCAGTAGTGTCTCAATTTAAAACTCTGAACTTAGTGGTAAACGCAAGTTAAATTAAAGTGACATATTCAACACACAACAAATAGTAGAAAAAGCAGGTCTTAACTCCACATTGAACTACCATTACATGTCATCACTACCACACCACCCACAAATTGAAATTAACTGCAGATGTGACTATTGTGCAGGTAATATTTGTCTCTGGCTGGCTGGTGAAGTTGCACACTCGTGGATGCTTCTTACCAGGATGGGGCATACCAGGGTACCCAGCCATGCCTGATGTAAAGTAGTGCTGAGGTGGCAACGCGGTCACCCCCATGGGGTGAGGAGGTGTGCCACCCATACCCATCATGCCATCAGGAGGACCCTGCATAGGCATGAAGGGTGGGCCATAATTTCCCATCATGCCTTGGGTGAAAAGGGAGAAACAACACAAAAGAATCCATGCATCTGTGACATGCAAATGTGTGTGGTCATGCACTACAAAATAAAAGACACTTTCTGGAATTTCTAGAGGAGCAAGTTAGACAGAGTAAAAGTGTCAATGAAGTTACGAATTAAGACAGCAGTACTACTTCCATATGTGGAGGTTAATAAAAATAGTAATCATGCAAATAAAACAAAACAAGCATTATCTATTACACACACAACCCTGAAGCTACAGTTGGGAATATGAATAAAATCATAATGGGGCCCTGAGGTGGGTAAGACTACAATGATTGGTGACTGATGAGAATGTGTTGGGGTATGGATGGGGTCAAGAAGTGATGGAAGTTTTGGAGGGTGCCCGGATGCTGCATCTTGATTGTCTCGGGGAGTCGGTATAAGGGGGATTTGGCGTTACCTGGCATAGGTGGCATGGCTTGGTTTAGCATCCCAATAGAGCTTGGGGGAGGCACTACCCCCATCAGAGACCCGACTGGGGTACCTGCTCTCGGAGAAGCTGCCGCCTGCTGCTGCTGTTGTTGTTGTTGCAGCTGTTGCTGGAGGGCCCTCTCTCGTTCCTGCTGTTCTACCAGTTTAGCTGCCCGCTCTGAAAAGACAGCATTATATACACATTATTAAGACTTGAACTGATTAGGCAAGTAATCTTTGGTCCCCATCAGGGAGTCGCCACATAAGTCAGTAAAGACAAAATGGGTTAAAATGTGACATAATTTTCATGTGAATTTACCTTCATACTCTGATTTCTTAGTAGATTCCAGGTTCCTCCACTCCGTACCCACAAGACGACTTAGCTCTCCAAAGGAGAAATCTGGGTGTCGAGCCTTGATGACAGCTCGCATCTCACTGCTAAACAGAATGTAGCCACTCATGTTGATCTTGCGCTTGGCTCCTTCTTTCTTGGATAGACCTTTTATCGTCTTTGGTGTAGACTGTGTAGAATAAACCACAGACAATGTGCAATAATCATAATCCTGTTTGAATGGTTCATCAACATCATCAATCTTCGGCTGGAACACATGCTATATTTAGGTGTGGACAAAGTTAATGCCATGACAGTTGTGTTTATGTGAAGGTTTCATGTGTATACATCTTTATGAGGGTGAGACCTGTAGTGGTATGTTAGGAAGGTCCATATCACTAGTCAGTGAAACCTGATGCTGGGGCATGGAGGGTGTTGCTGGTGCTTCGTCATCCTCATCCTCCATCTCATCTAGATCTTCATCCAGGTCCTCAATATCTGCAAATTTGGCCTCTAGCTCTTCAATCTTTTTATCCAGCAGGGGAGATGGTTCCTTGGAAGGCACAAGCGGCTTTCTATAAACGGAAGAAAGGTTAGCCTCCACTCTGCCTATATCCACTTAAATATTTAAATACTGGACCAAAGCCAAGAAAAGAAATGTGCATTAGCTTTTTCACTGTACAGACTGCTAAATATAAACTGTAATATTAAAGTACCTGAAGTAGTAGATCTCATCGTCCACCACTTTCGCTGAAAGGGAAAATCGTTTAAGGCCCTTAAATTTTTTCATCTGCTTCTCTGCCTCAATGTACCGGCTCTCACACAGGTGTACGTTCTCCTCTGCAAACTCAGTGGGCCTACAGGAAATAAAGTCCTTAAAGGAGGAGACAACACACTTTCCTATGAAGAGAAGAAAGAATAACAAAGAAACAATTGTAAAATCCTAGAGAACAAAACCTAACAAAATTAAACACTTTCTAAATATTTAAATAGCTTTATCAGTGTTATTCACATAAGTACAGAACTAAAGCTACATTATATTACAGATAACTGGTCATAGCAGGTCACACAGCAGAAGGAAGGCTTGTACCTATAATGCACATCATGGGGGAGGTCTCCTCCACGTTGCTCAGGAACACTTCACGCTGGTAGAACATCTTGGTGGGCTCATGTTCTGTCTCCTCAGGGTGGATGAATATCGGCCCAAAGAAGAAAGCAACTCCATCCTGCTCCCACATCTTCTCAATCCTGCTCATAACCACGAAAACAAAACTTATTTTATAGCAGGCACATTCATGACATCGGAATGTAAGAGGAAAAATGTTATAATTCGCTTGCCTGCCAATTCGTGGCCGTATCAATCCATGAGATCGAATGTAGACACAATCACCCACTTTCAGCCACATGTTATTGTAGCATAGCTGTTCGTAGTACTGACATCCAGGTTCACTATTGGCCACCTCTACAGGAACAGCCTCTCTCTCCTGTAAGTAGCAAGTATGAAAATTATGTGACGACACACTTGAAAAATCCAAATGTATTTTTTCCCCCAATCTGACATGAAGCTGTCAATTTATAAAGATGCATACTTTCTCAATAAAGCTACCATGATCATCAGCAGTGTCTGCCATCATCTTATCCTGGTCACAATTTGCAGCACTGACGAACATGGACACAACTCTGACTACAGGTAATGGCACATCACGAGGGATTAATTTCACAGAGCTTGGTGGGATGGTCCACATTTTGATCTTCTTGAAGGCCTTGGTCCGGGTCGTGTAACGAGACTCGCAAACAAAGACGTCCTCGGGCTTGAAGCCCTCAGGCTGAAGTTTAAAATAATCCTGGAAAAAAGTATAATCTTTTAGGGAATACCAGCAGAAATTTTAATATGTATCATGTATCTATATGAACCACAAACCTATTACTAGTGAAAATGTTTATATATATATATATTATACATATCATTTTTCTCAAGGTTAAGGAAAGGGAAGGGTAGGTTTTGCTCCATTTACCTTTACAAATATGACCATGCATTTCCCCAGTATCTTACTGACTGGAACTTTATTGTAGTAGTCACTCTTGAATACTTCCTTTTCCAGGAACTTGCGTGTAGCTAGGTGGAAGGTTTCACCTGGTCGGTAAAACCAACAGCCATACAGCCACTGCTCACCTGCATCAAACAACCAGAAAGAAGCTGGATTTAACACATTTTGATGTATATTAATACGATTAAATTACTATTTAGCATTAGGATTCATTTTGTTTATTTAAGTTGGACAGTGTTTTTATCCAGACTTTCACTTCACATTTAATTAGCTTGTTTTGACCTCAATAGTACCAAATGTTTGCTTACAAGTTTGCCTGTAACCATTGTGAGCTGCAGCTAATAAGCATAAACAAAGCTATGCCATTAGTCTGCACGGAATTTAAGAGGGTTTTGGATAGCAAGGAATAATTTGAGGTCATCCATGATGCATTCTGGAAGTTCAGTTATTGTCCGTTATAGCAAGTGCTTTCGGAAATAAAGAATTAATAAGACCTAACTTTGTTAAATATGATTTTGCCTGAAAAAAAAAAGACGACGAAAAGAAAAAGCTTGCTCACCAGCCTCATCCTTCCACAGTTTCTCAATGCTTACAATGTGGGGCTGCAGGTTGGCTTCAGATGGTTGCACATACACAAAATCTCCTACACTGTAGATGCTGTTCTCAAAGCTGCAGTCTTGACTATAGGTTTTCTGAAGACCTGAAGACCACTGTCCCTCTGTACCACCCTCTGTCTTTTCCTCCTCTGGAACAACAATCACTCATTAGATAGATGGATAGATACTTTATTGATCCCCAAGGGGAAATTCAAGGTCCCAGTAGCTCAAGACATCACACACAATACAACATACAATAAAGTATAAGCAGGATGCTAAAAGAATAATTAATAAAAAAACAGTAAAATATACCAAATCAAGGATCCACAGACTGGGAAATAGAGGTAGGGGTTGCACATGTGGGCTAATATAGTCCATAAACAGTGTAAACAGTAAAACAGTCACACAGTGAACCAGTACACAACATTGTTGTAAGAGGTCATGGAAGTGTATGAGAATATATGAAAAGGTGAAGAGGCAGATAGACTATGCAGAGAAGTCTCTCTCACCTCTTCCTTTAAGTGAAACATTGAAGAGTTGTATAGTCCTAGGGACAAAAGACTTCCTCAGCCTGTCAGTTGTACATGGCAGTGAGCGTAGCCTCCAACTGCCATGTACAACTGACAGGCTGAAGAATTCTTTTGTCACTAGGGCTATACAACTCTTCAATGCTTCACTTAAAGGAAGAGGTGAGATAGACTTCTCTGCATAGTCTATCTGCCTCTTCACCTTTATAATATATCTATGCAGTATATACATATATAATACATATATAACACATACATATATATACCTATATACATATATGCAGTATAATATACCTATTCCACCTATACCTTTATAATACACAAGCTTCCTGGAGATAAGGTGTCAATGTGCCCTTAAAATATTCATTGATATTACCAATAATAATAACCCTGTTGTAGACAGATACACTAAATGGCCAAAAGTATGTGGACACCTGACCATCACACCCACATGTTGGGCATCCCCAAACTGTTGCCAAATGTTGAAAGCACATAATTTCATTTCACTGAAACTAAAGGATCAACGCCCCTGTGCGCAAAGTGAGCTCCACGAAGACATGGTTTGCCAAGGCTGGCATAGAAGATCTCAAGTGGCCTGCACAAAGCCCTGACCTCAACCCCACTGAATTCCCCCCAGATGAACTGTAATGTTGACAGTGCACCAGAGCTCCTCGCCAGACATCAGTGCCTGACATCACTAATGCTTTTGTGGCTGAATGTTCAAATACCCACAGCCACGCTCCAAAATCTAGAGGAAAGCCTTTCCAGAATAGTGGAGGTTATTATTATAACAGCAAAGAGAGATTAAATCTGAAATGGCATGTTCAAAAAGCACATATGGGTGTGAGCACGTGTCCACATACTTTTGGCCATATAGTGTATTTTGAAACTAAGACGACATTAAAGAATTGCATAGGTTCTACCGTCTTTAAAATATATTTATTTGCAACAATTAAATAAACTACACAAACTGTTTATTTAAATTAATTAAATAGTTTGCACTACAAGTGGACTACAACTTCATGATTACTATTATAATGTATTAGCCTACACCGTGAGGAAACGTGATCAAAGACCAACATGCCTTTCTTGTCTTCCTCAACTTTGAGTCGATCTTCCTCCATTTCCAGAGGCAGTTTTTCTCTCTTCTCCTGCTCCACATCTACATGCAGATGTCTGGATGTATAGCTCAGTGCTGGGGAGAGTAGGATCTCGCCATTCTTGCATAGCTCATCTCGGATCTTCACAAAGAACTGCTGCAGCTCAACTGAGTCCTCAAATATCTCAGAATCTGTTCTGTATACATAGTAGTTAATTTCGTCAGTGCACTTTACTAATCTAAAAAAGTTCAGAGAAAGCGCTTGTGGCCTTACTCTCTTACCAATTCTTCGATGTTAATATTGTGCTTGAGAACTGGATTATACCTTTGGTCTTTGATTTATCTTTTTGTTAAAAAAGTTTAACAGTCCCCAAGAAACATTTTCAAAAATATTTGTAGAAAGTCATTAGCATTACATAGATCCAATTTATTATCCAATTTATTCTCCAATTTCCCCACCCAATTTATCTTGGGAATGAGATAAGTAATCATGTTTAAAAAGTGTTTACAAATTAATGATCTTCATCAATATGAAACAAAACAGTGATTGTTAGTCACAGTCATATTCATGCTACCTTTTATTTGCACAACAACCTACAATCATGATGATCTATAAGCATGTAGAGGGGTCTAGTGCCTAAGTGAGACAATGATCCAAACATTGTAAACATTTTCATTGTTAAAAATTAAACTCAAAGATGAAACCAGATGAGAAGTGAACAGTAAAGGATGGCTAAAGGGTTGCTACTAACCTGTTGAGGCGTCTGGCTTTCTCCAGCACCTCAAAGAAATGCTCCTGAAACACATCCAGCCTCCGATAGCGTCCACGCTCTACGTTGTTGCGGATCATCTCCAAGTTAAGAGGTGGTTCCTCCAAGTTGGCAGGATCCACAGCGGGCACCTCTGCGAGCGAGTCGCTGTAGCAGCGGCCCTCGTCGTCTTGATGGCCCATCACCGACACAAATAGATTCCGAATAAGCTCACAAACCAGCGAAGCTACAGCCACCTGAGCTCCCACTCTTTCCTCTCCATCCTCTTCCTCCTTCTCCAAGTTGCGGCGTGTGTCAAGGAAGGCTCTGTGGAGCAGCAGTGCATCGCGGTAGATGAGCGACTCAGGCTCGTTGTATGTACAGGCGTTGTTGAACATAAGGATGAAATCCTCAGCCATGGAATCTATGTCCTGGTAGCGGCCCTGCACCATGTAGCTGCGCAGACGCTCCATGTCAATAGGCCGCTTGATGGCGGCGTAGTAATCAGGCAGCTCAGAGCGCGATGGCAGCCGCAGAAACACTGTGCTCAGACGGCGTCCACGACTGTCTGTAAAACTGCGAACAGCTTCGTAGAGCTCGCTCAGTTTCTGCTGCAGGGATGTCTGAGTACGAGACTTCTTGGGAGATGCAGCACCCCCACTCCTTCCTGGATTTGCACAGATGATGAAAATAATAATAATAATGTTAGTGATAAAAAGAAGAAAAAGAAACAAAGTTCCTTCATCAACTGAGATTTTTAACTGTATAATCAAAACATGCCCGAAACGTGTTTTTTTTTTTTTTTGGGGGGGGGGGGGGGGGTTTACATAACGCACGTAGTTTGAGTTTGGGTGAGCCAACATCATCATCCCCAGGTAAAGGTCTAAGTTCCTTCTGCTTTTCCTTTGCAATCTTTTCCAGAATGTCTGCATCATTGAAAACCTGCACACAACAGTAAAAAGTAAACAAATACCCATTACCTTGTATTGAACTGTAATGTTACATGAACAGAGCAAATAGATCATACTTTACAATACAGTGGTAATAAAAAATGT
The DNA here is from genome assembly GCF_023375685.1 of Ictalurus furcatus. Taxonomy (NCBI): domain Eukaryota; kingdom Metazoa; phylum Chordata; class Actinopteri; order Siluriformes; family Ictaluridae; genus Ictalurus; species Ictalurus furcatus. Next base: position 20,580,803 of record NC_071265.1, on the reverse strand, counting down.
TAATATTATATGTTTTATACGAAAACATACACAGTGTAACAAATGTCCACATCTTCCATGCAGGTTCAGATTTCAAACGAATCAGTTTCTCAATTTTGACCTACCTGAGAGCCTTCCTCGTTGTAGTGGCGAGCGTTGCGGAACATGAGCTTCATATCATTCATGAGGGCCTCCTCGCTGACATAGCGTTCAGCGCGGATATTGCTCTCAATGGTGCGCAGGTCCATGGGCTCCAAGATAACCTGGTAGTAATCAGGGTAGTCCTTCTTTGATGGCTTCACCATGAAGAGGTCACAGAGGCGCCGACCTGTACCTGCCTCTCGTGCCTCTGTCACTGCTGCAAACAATGCCTTCATCCTGTTTTTCTTGGTGTTCTTCTTATGGCTATGATGTTGGAAAATTTATTATTGGACAGAAGAAAAGCAACATTAACATTATTCAAATGACAAAAATGCATGTTGTTGGCTCAAAATGGAACTGACCTTTTTCTCTTACTGCTTCCTGTGTCAGGGATCATGGTAGAAAGCAAACTTTCTCCCTCATCATCTCGAAGTTCTCTCATTTTTAGCTGGAAAGGACATTAGCTCATTTTTACAGCAACAAACTATAATTCAAGTTCAATAACATGCACACTGCACTAAACCGTACTGAATCACAAACATGGTTTATATTAGGGGTGGCAAACTCATTTTAGGTAATGGGTCACATTGCATTTCATCTAATATTAAGTGGGCTATCCAAAATAAAGCAGTCGGTTTAGCAGCCCGGTTACACATCAACTCTTAAACGTGTTCATTTATCAACATTTTTATACATAGACGGATAGATAGACAGATAGATAAATAGATAGATATATAAAACCTGGAACTGAATTGAACTTAATTAGGATTATATCACTTTTTTGCTTGCAAATGAAGTAGTGTTCTCCACTAATATTGGCACCCTTGGTAAATACAAGCAAAGAAGGCTGTGAAAAATGGTTTTGATTTTTTGGTAAAAGAATTCACAAAAATACTCTGCTCTCATTGATATCAAAACATTTGCAAACAAAACCGAGCTTTATCTTCATTAAATATAGGTGTGCAACAATTATTGGCACCCTCTTAGTCCATACTTTGTGCTACCTCCCTTTGCCAAGATAACAGCTCGGAGTCTTCTCCTACAATGCCTGATGAGGTTGGAAAATACATGACAAGGGATCCGAGAGCATTCCTCCATACAGAATGTTTCCAGATCCTTCAAATTTCGAGGTCCACGCTGGTGGACTCTCCTCTTCAGTTCACCCCACAGGTTTTCTATGGGTTTCAAGTAAGGGAACTGGGATGGCCATGGCAGGACCTTGATTCTGTGGTCAGTAAACCATTTTTGTGTTGATTTTGATGTATGTTTTGGATCATTCTCCTGCTGGAAGATCCAACCACGGCCCATTTTAAGCTTTCTGGCAGAGGCAGTCAGGTTTTCATTTAATATCTGTTGATATTTGAGTCCATGATGCCGTGTATCCCAACAAAATGTCCAAGTCCTCTGGCAGAAAAACCCCCTCAAAACATTAAAGAGCCACCACCATATTTAACAGTGGGCATGAGGTACTTTTCCATATCACTACCTCTGTGTGCACCAAAACCACCTCTGGTGTTTATTGCCAAAAAGCTCTATGTTGCTTTCATCGGACCATTTGAAGTTCCAGTAGTGTCTGGCAAACTAAAGACGCTCGAGTTTGTTTTTGGATGAGAGTAGAGGCTTTTTTCTTGAAACCCTTCCAAACAACTTGTGGTGATGTAGGTGACTTCGGATTGTAGTTTTTGAGACTTTCTGACCCCAAGACGCAACTAACTTCTGCAATTCTCCAGCTGTGATACTTGGAGATTTTTTGGCAACTCAAACCATCCTCTTTACATTGCATTGATTCATAACATTTCCAGTTGACTGGAACTTCTTAATTATTTCCCTGATGGTGGAAATGGGCATTTTCTATGCTTGTGCTATATTCTTATAGCCACTTATCATTTTGTGAAGCTCAACAACCTTTTGCCGTACATCACAACTATATTTCTTGGTCTTACCCATTGTTATGAGCGACTAAGGGAATTTGTCCTATGCGTTACCTTATATTTATACCCCTGTGAAACAGTAAGTCATGGTTGAACAATTTCCTGTTCCTAGTCACCCAGGTGTACTAAAAAAAAGGAAGATATCAGTGGGAATAGACTTCAAATATATTTCCTATATGAATTCACAGGTGTGCAAAAATTATTAGAACCCCTATATTTAACAAATTTTTTTTTTTGATAAACCTGTGTTATGTTTGCAATTGTTTGATATCCATGAGAGCAGAGTATTTTTGTGATTTTTTTTTTTTAAACAAAAGATCAAAATTTTTCACAGCCTTCCCCCCCCCCCTCATATTTACCAAGGGTGCCAATATTAGTGGAGGGTACTGTACATATCATTAGCACATTACATATTATACACAGTTTCTAAATTCATTAGGTGGGCTGGATTAGAACCTTCATTGGGGTGATTCCAGAGTACAAGCTGTATGTTTGACACCTGTGGTCTATATATAATAACAACAGATTATGCTTATATAACAACTTTTCTCCATCCAGCTGAAAAGAAGAAATATATTTACCTGCATTATTTGCTGTAATTTTTGAGCACGCTTGTAAATGGCAGAATTGGGGACATTGTAGCGTCTAGCATTGTCAAACATAGTAATAAGGTCCGATTCCACCTGCTCGACTCCTTCATACTCCCCGTTCCGCATTTTTTCTCTGTGAAAAACAGTTTAAACAGATGCCATGTTAAAACGCTATATAAAACATAGCTTATAAAAGGATATTTCAGCCAAAAAACCAGAATACCAGCTAGAGAGCAAAATACTGATGATTTCCATGATTAGACTTGCTACATCAATGCTACATGATGATGTTTGGCAGCACCAACACAAGTCAGTAACTGACATGAAATGCAGATACAGTGATCTATTTATGCTTTTGACTGTAAACTTATAAATGAGTATAAATAAAAAGTAGGTTAATATAAATTGAAGGTATATTGTTTGAAATCATGTGCTAGTACCTAATTTGCTGGAGAGAAATGGGGTATTTGATCTGATGGTAGTAATCAGGGTACTCTCTGCGTGAAGGTAGCTGGAGGAACGGCTCAGCGAGGAGCTGACCCTGAGTGTTACGGCCCCCTCTGACAGCTTGGTACAACTGGAAGATCGGATCACTGGTAGCTAGTCGAGTATGCCCACTTTCAGACTCCATCTCCCCAGCGTCATACCGCACAGAGCCTGTAGTAACAGACGCAAAGACAGTAAGAAATTCCACTAATAAGCTTAAAGCTTTGATTGAAGACATGAATCACAACTACATACAGATGGCCAGTAGGAAAGGGAAAAAAAAATATGAACGCATATATGAAAAATCCAACTCTTTAATAAGTCCTTGTATTATGCTGAGACTTGGGCAGGATGATGGAATACCTGAGAGAATGGAGTCTTCATCACTCTCTGAGCCAGGCTGCAGAGACACGGTAATAGCAGGCAGACGATCACCCTGAGCAGACCTCCGATTCCTGCCACAGAACATGCAGACGTCAAAGATAAACTACAAGCTCAGTACATTTACTCATCTTCAGTGACTGCTGGTTATCCTTGTTAGGGTCAAGTTGCATCAGGAAAACACTTAGAACACGACGGGAATGTACCTTGAATCACTGGGCACAATACACACACACACGGGCAATTTAGAGTCCCCAATCCACCTACTAGCATGTTTTTGTACATGAGGGGAGGAAATCTGAGAACCCAGAGGATGTCTACCTTGGAATGAGAAGAACATGCAAAACTCCACACAGTTTCACAGGGACAGTTACCCGAGCTCAGGATCAAACCACAAAGCTCAGTGAATCAAGATAAAAACCTGCATGATGAAGATACCTGATGCGGAGGCTGGATTTTGTTGGTTCTGCTTGTTCAAGTTCAGTCCTCCTCTGCAAAAATACCTTCTTGATTGTGTTTGCATCCTTCAAACAACAGAAGCGGAAGGGTTACCCCAAAGATTAAAGGTAAACCAAGACTGCATTGTCCTGTTTGAGGCAGGTCATTAAACCGGACATGTATACTACAGAATGTGGACAGAAATTACCTTATAAACTTGTGATCCAGGTTCATTGTAGGCTTTGGCATTTTTGGCCAAAAGATCAATGTCCTTGGACATGGCACTGATGGATTTGTAATGTCCCATCTGTCATGAAACAATAACATGCTATACCTGTTGTACTTTTTTTTTGTCAAGCTTAGTTTGAAATCCATTAACTGTAATGATTAGTGATAATGGGATACACACACCTGTATCCTCTGAGCTATGGTTCGCAAATCTATTGGCTCTTTGATTATGGCATAGTAGTCTGGGTATTGCTGCATATAGACAGAAGAAAAACATACACAATGGTTAACATTAAAGTTCCTACCCAACAAACAGATTGGAATCAAAGAAAAAAGTCAAATGTAAAATGTTTTACCAGTTTAGAGGGCAGCTTCTGGAAAAGTTCACTAACTAATCTCCCTGAAGAGTCAGTATAAGACACAAGAGCCTCCAACAGCTGCTCTAGGAGCCCCTTCATATAGTTAGGTGACATCTGAGCAGATGTGAGGAGAAGTGATATGATAATGTTGTAGTCTGTCCACCATACACACATCCACAGAGCTGTTAAGACTATGAAGCATCTCATGCACACTCCTTTTTCAGTCAGAACTGGACAATGAATTATGAGGAAACTTTACCTCCTCCTCTGTGGAGACTCCTGTGTTGTCAGCATCTTCACTTTCCTCTTCTTCCTCATCATCCTCGACATCTCCTCCCCGAAGAAGGCTATTCTTTGTGGCTAGAAACAGATCCCACAACTTACAGGCAGCCCTGTACTCCGGACTATCAGCCTGATATAAGATAAATAAACAAATAAAAACACACACATACACAATCAGGCCAGTTGTAAATTATCGGTAACATTAAGCAGTCCATCTAGGATTTTGCGTTTGCAGAAATTAACGCAAAATCAAGCAAACTCTGCAATATTCTGAGGAGCTTGCAATTTTTCTAAATTATCGCTGATTTGGGCCAAGACGTGACATGCGTGACGTCATCACAACACACAATCAGCCAAAGCCCTCTTCGATTCACTTGCGTGGACCATGAGTACAGCTCAAGGATCTCATTTACCAACAAACATCACTGCGAAAGACCGTGCAAAACAATTTTGTGCAATTGCACTTTTGCCAATTGAAGTCATTTTCTGCAAATAAGTACGGAAAAAAACCTCCACAAATTGCATCGCAAATTTTTTTGGGGGAAGAAAAAAAAAAGCTGTAAGAAAATCAAGCATATTTGTCTGCAACAATCACAAACAAATTGGACTGATACGGTCCGATTAATAGTATCCTGTTTCTTTTAGAAACTAAATAAATGTGGAATGAAAAGGAAAGATGTTTTAGTTGAAGAATCTACCGTTCCATTGATAGCCTAGATGAGCTAATAAAACTCATTTACCAAAAATAAAATCAAAATGAATTTCTAGTAGTGATTTATGAAAGAAAAAAATTCAAAAAGAAAAAAAAAAGTCACTGAAGCATAAAAATTGTGACTGTTACCGGATAGTAAGCTTTGGCATTGTTTATAAGCAGCTTAAAATCTTCAGAGAACTGCTCTGCATCTTGGTAGTCTTCTGTCCTGAGCTTCTGCTGGATCTTCATCATGTCAATGGGCTGGCTCACCACCTCGTAGTAATCCGGCTGATTCCTAAATGGCATACACAATAACTAAAAAGACTAGGCAGAGAGCAATTCAACAACTAAAATCATCTATTCACTTCTGCAAATAACATTCCTCATCCAAAATACAAAAAAAAAAAACCCCACAGTGTAGACAACGAGAGACGGCAGCTGACTCGTACCTTCTTTTCGGAACACGAACAAACAGCTCACAGATCTGCCTCCCTTGCTCATCTTTGTAGTCCCTGACAGTGTTGTACAATTCATTGCAAACAGCGATCTAAAAGAAAGTGAGCATGTGCTTAGTCACTGTGGTCATAAAATCAGTCTGTTGGACAGAATTCATACTAAAAAGACATTGAAAACCAGGGATGCAAACATTTAAGACAAGTTGTCTCCTTTAACCAGTGGAAAATCTATAATCTGTCAATCAACTCACATTTTCACATATATGAGTGGAAAATAAATCATATATCCAGTGCTTCAGGTCAGTATCAACCCCAAAACTAATACATGATCCCAGATTGGGACATCTTATTGAGGAAAGAAAACAAAACTCTTTACACACTGAGGAAAATAATATAACCATTTGTAACGTAAGGAAATACAGATTGGTTCAGGATGGGCAAGGGCGTGAGACAGGGCCGTATTTTCCCCATTTCTTTTCAACCTTTCAACCATTCTTTTCTATGCTGAGATGATCATAAGGAAATTAGACCTGGACTCATCTAATATTGGAGTGATGACTGGAGGAGGAACCATCAACAACTTGAGATATACAGACAATAAGACTTTGCTGGCTGAAAGGGAGGAGGACCTGATAAATCTAATTTTGAAAATTAAGGAAGAAAGTGGGGGGGAAATAAATAAATAAATAAAATGGGGCTGCACCTTTACATCAAGGAAACAAAGATCATGATGACAGCAGCTAGCAGAGAAGTGAAATTTAAAATGATTGACAAACAAATTGAATCAGTTCAGGATTTCATCTTCTGTGGATAATTTTATTTATTTATTTATTTATTTATTTAAATAAATCGACCGTGCTAACGAATCCACCCCCGAAATCTAACACAGGATTCCTCTGGGCCACACTGCAGTGGCTGGCGTGAATAAGATCTGGAAAAGCAGAGATATCACTCTTACTACAAAAGGCAGACTAGTTAGAGCCATCGTCTTTCCCTATACGATGTATGGGTGTGAGAGCTGGATGCCACGAAAGGCCAAACGACAAAGAATCAATGCATTCGAAATGTGGTGCTGGTGATGTTACGAATACCGTGGACAGCCAAGATAACGAACAGAGAAGTGCTGGATTGCATAAAACCGGGGACGTCACTACAAGCTAAAATCACTAAACTACGACTGACTTACTTTGGCCATGTCATGTGTGCAAAGTGCAACCTGAAGAAGGGGTCGACAATGAACACGCTGGCTCGACACCATCAAACCGGATACCGAAATGAACATCAAGCAATTGAAAGAAGCACTGCTCGACAGGATAGCACGGAGAATGTTCGCCTATAAAGTCGGTGAGAGTCGAACATGACTGAATGGATGAATTAAATTAAATTGAATGTGAGGAAATACAAGGTGTCTTAAAATTCTCCAAACATAAGGGACTATGTTTTACAGAACAACATCGGTTGATGTTCGTGGACGTCTGCAACACTTCCAGACTTTTTGAATTCGTTAATAAGTTTGCCAGCAATGTAGTGTGTGACGTGTTTGCCATGTTTCCTGCTAAAGTCCATCGCAACCCTGTGACAGCTTCCCGATCCAGCCATGAGAACGATTTCAATACGTTCTTTTGTCAAAGACTATCTGAAACTATATATACACACACTATAAATTAAGCACGAAAAAATGTGATGATGGTTTGCTAAAAAAGTGTTCATTTCCCCAACGTATGAAGACGTTGGTGTCACCCTGTATAGTGGCACCTCTGAAGTACTGCTCCTGCTTTAACTGAATAGTAGGTGTCACAGATTCATTCAGTGATAGTTGAGGTTGGCCAAAAAGTCAAAGCATGTTTTGTTTTTTTTAGATCATGCATCCAACCGGCTGTCACATACAACCTGTGCAAACTCACTTGATCGACAGCAGTGGCATTAGAAGTCCTCCTCCTCCTTTTCCAGCTACTGGCTGGAGTTGATGAAGTGGCATCGTCAAAGTCTCCACTCACACTGCTGGAGGGAGAAGCGATGCGTCGTCTCTTGGAGCCCATAGAAAAAGTACCTGGATAGATATATATTTATTTATTATTTATTTTCCACACATACAGAGCAACCCAGTTGGTACAGGAACAACTCACCTAGCATTTGCATATAAATATTCACTGCTGATTAATACAGAACAAATTATATTAAATGAATGATAGTAACACAGCTAGATGATGAAAATAATACTAACTGGTTTATTAGTTGTTGTTTTTTGTCGGCTGAGGATATAAACGTTGTAATGTTGACGGTTGAGGCTATTGATCAATCCCAATCTAATGAGAACACTGGCACTGACAACATTTTGATAACGCACTAATCTGCACACTAGTTAGCCGAGACACGAGCTATTCTTCCAGACAAACAAGGACATAAAAAACATCACTATCAATCTAAGCCTAACATCCACGCGTTCGTGTTTTATTTATATGAACTCTCTTGTCTGTTGTGTTCCAACTTTGGTGTAGGCGCTCTCACGCTAGAGTCCACCAATCCTCACACTTCTACTGCCGCTGCTGTTGCTGTTTCTCCTCAAACAAAAGAGCGCTCTGGCTACAGCATTACTAACCTCGCGAGCTCGGCTGCTAACCACTACAACCGGAAAATAACTTTAATTACCTTTGTGGTGAGCTCGCATTACCAAATAAACACCCAGTACTGTAACTCACCCGTATAAAATGGTTTTCTTTAAACAGTTGATAATGATGCACCAGAAAATAGGACAACAGCTACAAATGTTAGCTAGCAAGCTAACGTTTAGTTTAAGCCCCGCCTCTTTTCATGAGCGGAAGTTTAATCACTTAAAAGTCTTCCCGTTTGCTGGCTTCCGTCCATGGATTTTAATTTCTTTTTAAATATTAGGGTATATACGGGTATGTTCTGCAAATATAGACAGTTTGTTGCTTAAAATAATATAGACATACAGTTTTTACTGTCTCATTTTGCCTAAAACAGTACTTGAACTTAAAGCTTAAAGTGGCAATGATCAATTATTACCAGGTAGACCTATGTAAAGCAGGCTATAGTAATGAATAAAATAAATAAATAAATAAATAAATAAACATTCTACTGCTATTATTTCCAGCAAGTGTAACATGTGTAAATATTTGTATTAACATAAAAACATTCAACAACTGAGACATGGGGGGGGGCGGGCGGAGGGGGGGGGGGTTCAATCTCAAAAGTAACAGTCAGCATGTAGTGTGTTCACCAGCTGTTTTAAGTACTACAGTGCATCTCATCCTCATGGACTGCACCAGATTTGTCAGTTCTTGCTGTGAGATGTTACCCCACTCTCTTCCACAAAGGCAAGTTTGCAAGTTCTCCATCGCGTCTGGAGGTACACATGGTTACATATAATTTTCCAACTCAAGGACAATCAGCTGTCTTTCCTGTCTTCCTGTAGTACTGTCTTAGGCATCTTACTTTACAGACATTGCAGTTTATTGTTCTGGACACATCTGCAGTCCTCATGCCTCAGTTTATTGTTCTGGCCACATCTGCAGTCCTCATGCCTCAGTTTATTGTTCTGGCCACATCTGCAGTCCTCATGCCTCAGTTTATTGTTCTGGCCACATCTGCAGTCCAGCAGGTCAATGGTAGGTTCATGCAGGTGAGCAGGAACCCTAGGTATCTTTCTTCTGGTGTTTTTCAGAGTCAGTAGAAAGGTCTCTTTAGTGTCCTAAACTATTGTAACTGTGACCTTAATTGCCTACAGCCTGTAAACTGTTAGTGTCTTAAGGACTGTTCCACAGGTGCATGTGCAGTAATTGTTTATGGTTCATTGAACAATCATGAGAAACATCGTTTAAACCCTTTCTAGTAAAGAGCTGTAAAGCTTATTTGGATTTTACAAAATGATCTTTAAAATACAGTCTCTTTTTTTGCTGAGTAGCCTATATATGACTATGGGCGATCATATGCATGGTTATCTGAAGCAAATAGTGCAGTTGGTCATTTAATCTAGTGTAAAATTCAACTGAATTATTTGACAATCAGAGAATTTATGAATGTTTTTCATTTTGATCATCAGTAACAGTAAGTTGTTTAATGGAAAGTTAGTCATGGGAACATAGGAACACATTAGGCCCTTCATACACTATATGGCCAAACGAATGTGGACACCTGACCATCACAGCCATATGTGCTTGTTGAGCATCCCATTCTTGATTTAACAGCTTTCGCTCCTCTGGGAAGGCTTTTGGAGTGGGGATATGTGCTAATTCAGCCAGAAGAGCATCAGTGAGGTGTCAGGCGAGAAGATCTGGCATGCAGTCAGTACTCCAATTCATCCCAGAGGTGTTCAGTGGGGTTGAAGTCAGGGCTTTGTTCAGGCCACTCGAGTTCTCCCACATTAATCTTGGCGAACTATGTCTTTACAGACCTCATTTGTGCACAGGGGCACTGACATGCTGGAACAGGTTTGTTCCCTTAGTTCCAGTGAAGGGAAATTGTAATTGTACAGCATACATTCTATACAATTGTGTGCTTCCAACTTTGTGAGAAAGACCCATATAGGGTTATGATGGTCAGGTGTCCACATACATTTGGTCATAAAGTATATGTAATGCATGCATGCAGGCATTTATAAATAGCTTTTTTTTAAACCGTTCTGCTGCAGAATGGAGCAGAATAATAGGGGTTTTTGCGTTTGCTGAGTTGCTGCAGAATGTATATTTATTATGAAAGTTTCAAACAAGAACAGCAGTGAGTGTCTTGTGTAGGTCCCCTAGGTATATCCAAGTTCTAAGACTGTGTGCGCATTGTTCCAGATGTTGTCTGTCCCCCCAGCTGGGGTGATGTCGGAACATTGAAAAGTGCGGACGGAGGAACTTGCTGATTTTAGGATCCCTGCAGCGGCGCGTGTGACGTCAGAGCAGGTCTGGCTGAGCAGCGCGAGCGCGACATCAGCGCTAAAGACTGCAAAGCATTCAGCTCCGAGAGCAGGCGAACAGGTAGGCTCCTCATCACACACCTTCCTCTCAGAAGAACGGATGAATTACTAAAGACTGGGGCTTCTAGCCTAAATCTGGAACGAAATTCTTTTGTCCTGCATTGGTCAACCTTGCATCACTTGGGTTCATAGTATAGCTTACGCAGGCAATCTAAACGAGGAAGGTTCCTCACATAGGCTGCATTACTACATTGCTGCACCTGAATATATGGAACCAGAGTTTTGTAGAAATTGGTTGCGCATTGCCCGCAGAAATGTGTAGCCTGCCATCAAGTGACTTGGGTTTAAAGAGGTGGGAGCGGGATTTGGTGCATTGGCCAGATCTTCGACTGGGTTTATATAATCACTGTTTTTAGTGTACAGATTTGCGTATGACAATATAGGTGTTATGATGTTCTTCAATCTTAGACGACGCCGCTACTCACGCAACTATAGGCTACAAATCGTAAAAGCTTCCAAGATGAAAAAAAATATGTCTCAACCAAAATGCCTCATGACACAGTTTACAATGCATCGGTTCAGTCATTGTTTCATACATTATCTGGCGTTGGACGTCATTTTTCACTGCAGACTCCTCAATCCTTTAATCCTGACTGGACGTTTGATGTGGCTGAAGGACTATTCGTTTGCAAGGGCGCAATTTTGGTCGAGGCTTTTTTGTTTATCCCCATTCTTATTCTTTCTATTCTTTTTTTTGTAGCCTATTTGCGTCTTTAGAAGTGTCTCCTGAGGCTGAAGCATTTTATAGTATGAGGGCTATACAGTGAGGGTTATTACCATTGAGCGCGCTCACTGCTTTGTGTCCTACGAATCCCTGCGCGCGCCTCCTTTAACACAACCCCATGAAGTCGCGTCTCACAAGGTTGCCAGAAAAACAAATAAAACCGCAATCGTTTTTCAATGTTCGAGCCAAAACCACCCAAACGGGCGAAGTAGAATTGTAATTATGGTAGTTGTTAGAAATGTTTGCAAAGAGTTTGATAACTAACAAGAGCAGCCTAATCTACACTCAGGACATATGTTCCAGTCCAGCATGATTAACACTAGGAAAAAATATGCGGATCACTACCCAATCTGGCAACATGTTTGTTCAAATATGCAGGACGTGGCTCAAACTTTACATTATGGATCTCTCGACAGCAAGTTAATATTGGGGGTTTGATTCTCGCCTCCGCCCTGTTTGCATGTTCTCCCTGTGCTTTGGGGTTTTCCCACTGGGTTTCTTCCCCCAGGCGTTGTAGGCGTTGAATGGGTGTGCGATTGTGCCCTGAGATGGTTTGGCACACGTCCAGGGTGTTCCCAGAGTCCCCTGGATAGGGTCCAGGCTCCCCGTGACCCTGTGTAGGATAAGTGTTATGGAAAATGGATGGATGGATATTCAGTACAAAATTATAAAACATAGTATTGGATACAGTTGCAATAATAATTATTCAACCACACGGCATATCAAGTTTATTGTCAAAATTGACAGATTTTCAATCAAACAAAAGCAATTGAAATAGTTCAACACAACAAATGCTGCAAGTGCTTTCACCAAATTCAACTGAAAATGCAACTTATAATGATTTATCCAGTTTCAAAATTATTCATCCCCCTGAATAGAATCACTCACAACATCACAAATATGCAAAACCGGTGTTGTCTCAAGCACACCTGATGCAACTAATCAAGGGCTTCATTAGTTGCACCAGGTGTGCTTGAGCTGGAACACATGAAGTACCTGAACTGGCTAGGGATGAAATACCTGGACGGGGCAGAAAAAGGAAGCTATCAATGGCTGCAATCAGATTTCTGAGAAGGCAGGTTGTGAAAAACCCTCGAGTGACTGCAAAAGACCTGCAGCAAGACTTGGTGGCAACAGGCACTGAGGTTTCAGTGAGCACAGTAATACTAAACGCAGAAGGTTTCCATGCCAGAACTCCAAGACGTACACCACTACTGACCCAAAAGCACAAGAAAAGTCGGCTCAAAATCATATAAATAAGCTTTGAGTTTTGAGATTCTGTTCTGTGGAGCAATGAAACAAAACTGGAACTTTTTGGCACGATGGATCAGCGGTATGTCTGGAGGAAGAAGAATGAAGAAAGAGCACTCTGTCCACAGTCAAGCATGGTGGTGGCTCGGTGATGCTCTGGGGCTGTTTTGCATCCTCTGGCACTGGAAACCTGCAGCGTGTGGTAGGCAAGATGGATTCATTGAAGTATTGGGAAATCCTAGGAGAAAAAGTCATATCGTCTGTGATGAACCTGAAACTTGGACGTCATTGGACCTTCCAACAGGACATTCATCCCAAGCATACCTCAAATTCCACCAAGGCTTGGTTGCAGAAGAAGTCCTGGAAGATTCTACAGGGCCATCACAGTCACCTGACTTGAACCCCATAGAAAATCTCTGGTGGGATTTGAAGAAGGCGGTTGCAGCACGCAAACCCAAGAATATTACTGAACTGGAGACCACTGATCATGAGGAATGATTTAAGATTCCTTAGGAACGCTTCCAGAAGCTGGTGTCTGGCTGTGCATCTCATTTGCAGCAGGTCATAACAGCAAAAGTGTGCTCTACTAAGTACTAAAGATGCTTGCCATGAAGGGGTTGAATAATTTTGAAACTGGAGAAGTCATTATAAGTCATATTTTCAGTTGAATTTGCGGGAAACCACTTGAACCATTCATTGTGTTGAACTATTTCAATTTCTTTTGTTTGATTTGTTCATTGCAAACAGCTGAAAGTCTGTAAATTTGACAATAAACCTGATTTGCAATGTGGGTTGAATAATTTTGATTGCAACTGTAGCCTTATATACACAAGTCTTCTGAGTAAATGTGATGAGTGTCAAAGCAATGCTGGAGTATTAACTCCGGGGAAAATGAATGATTAATGTAATGTATGGTGCAAATGATGCAAAACAGCACCACGGATGTGCAGCATGATGCAAAATGCTATTTAAGAAAAAAAAAGAATTACTGTGCCATATCTTGAGATATGGCACACCTACTCAACATATTGTGTAGGCCTACAAAGCCTTCCACAGCTTCACAGAGATCAAAATCCCTGCATGGATCAAGTTTCAGTTATGCATGGTTGTTCAATGCATATTAGAGAGTCTCGTATCCCCAGTCAACCTTCCACTCAGACTAAGCTCTGAGAGCTTTCAGATCTAATTCATGCTGTTTTTCTTGTGGGTTATTTGCACCTTGAACCTGAACCCATCCAATAGACCCATGAGGAAATGTAATACATTGCAAAAAGCAAGACAGCATTAAGTTGGATAAATTAGCTTGATAAAATGAGGCCACTTTCTTCCTGGCTGTTAAAGTTATTCAGGAATTGGTGGTGGTGTAATCAAGCCCCTAAAAATAAAACTCACCTCAGAACTAAAATGTGGAGATCAGGGGTTTCGAACAGCTCTGGTCAAAGAAATCATAACATGAATGGTACTCAATCCTGAATCCTATCTATATAATTTTATGTCATACAATATGATGTAAATTGACATAGATTGTTGATGTGATGTGCTAGTGTTACTGCCTCTTACTCTTTCATGCTCTCATTCTCATGCTCTCATGTTGCTCTCGCTCCCTGTGTTATCCACTGGGCTATCCTAAATCCTCTCTATTCAGTATCCCAGTGGAGCATCAGCCCAACTGTACAATGCCCTTAGAGGAAGGAAAAGGGTGGAAAAAGAAGACAACTGACATCAAGGAAAATTATGACTTCAAAGAAGTTCTGGGAACGTGAGTGTTTCATGAAATAAATCATGTTAAATTTGGTTACAACTCCAAATAACTATGTCATCTCCTTCCATCATTTTTTTCAAGTGAAGTGATTCTGTTCTGAGCCTTCAGCATCCTGAAGTTTGCAGTCCTGTTTGAGAGTCAGATTTGGAATCACAATTACACAAATTAGGATTAAGGAAGTGATGCTTTTATGGTTCAGTCAGTGAACCATGCTCACAAGCGTTGCATGCATAGCAGGATAATGCAGCAGTGCATAGAGATGTCAAAACATTATTTTCTGGTTTTATAAGGGTCTGTATTACTTTTGTAATATTTCCAATGCTGGAGCAGCCTCCTATCACTCTGTATTGGGGTACATGTTGGCACTTTGCTTATTATGATTAGTGAAGCTGAAGCTTGCTCTCAGCACTCTGATGCTTTACAGATGACAGGACACACTCACAATTCTCCTGAACACTGCACTGGCCCTCAGTTACTGTGGCTATATTTATACTGCAATGTGTGTGGGCGAGTACCCATTTTCTGTCACTTTCACTCTGCATCCTCACAGCTTGTTAGCGTCTGCATGAGGACATATGAGACAGAAAAACGCCATGTATGTACGTGCGTGTGTATATGTGTGTGTCTGAGCATTCGTCCATGTTGGTGCTTGTTGTTTTTCCCCCCATACTAGCTTTTTCTGGATCTCAACCAGTGACTAGCAGTGCAAAGTTACAGGGGGATGCAGAATTGCAGAATGTAGGGTGTAGGACATGCTGTTGTCTTCTGGCCACGGCTTGGGGTAGAAGTTATTAAATTAAGCTATGAAGATACAACCACACCAACACACACGTACATGTATTCATTAAGTTGCCACTGTGGTTGGGTGTCACTTCCAGGACCAATGATGACTGTTCAGATGACAATTGCAGAGCTTCTAAATTTAGGCATGTTTGTTTATGGCCAGCCTCCACTAGTGCCTTCAGTTTATACCTCATTGCAGGGTTGTCAGGATGGTGTAACAAAACCACTCAAAACTAACATAAAATTCAATTCAATTCAATTTTATTTGTAAAATGCTTTTAACAATGGACATTCTCACAAAGCAGCTTTAAAGAAATATATAAATTCCGGATATAAATTTTACATTTATAAAGTTAGCGATAATGAGCAAGCCAGAGGCAACAATGGGAAGGAAAAACTCCCTGAAATGACATCATAAAGAAACCTTGAAACAAACAAGACACAAAATGCAACCTATCCTCATCTTGGTGACACCAGATAGTGCTATCTACAACTGTATACTGTATACTATACAACTGTATGTGCTTATGAGTTACTTATGAGTATGAGCATCAGAGTAATTTCTAAATTCATTATAGTTTTAAAGTAAAGTCTATTGTATCAAACTAAAGTTATTAACTGTTCAGTGATTGAGCCTTGAGTGCAAACTGTTCTCTTTCAATTGCAATCCTTAGGCTATCCAAAGAAGAACATCCACAGCCATCTTTATGGTTTCTATGTGGTACCATCCACAGTAATCTCATGGTGATCTTTAGGTTGTCCTTGTGGGGCCATCTTAGCAGCAGTGAGGGATTTTCAGGTGACGAGAACTCCAAACAGAAGTATGGCATCAGGATGAATCAGGCCGGTTCGAATATAGCCCACTGGTTGATGACACCAAAACTGCTATTTTTTTAGTACTACTGCATATATACATGTTTTATCTGTCAATTCATTACATTGTAAGCCCACATGCAGTAAATATGTAACTAACTATGCATACGTCCTGGGAAAAAAGAAATACACCCCATGGAAATTGTTTTTTTGGGGTTTTTTTTTTTGGATATTTGGACAAGCAAACATTTGATCCTCTTTGAAACAGTGCCTATTAATAAAGTTGATACACTCTTTCAAATGACACATAAAATTTATATTTTGTAGTAATTTTCACAATTAAAATTAACAAAAAAAAAAAAACCTAGATCAGTCACATGGAAAAATACGTACACCCCTACATTTATCACACCTTCAAATCCATATAATTTGAATCAGGTGTTCAAGATTGGGTGCCAGTGATTAGAAGGGAGTGCAGGTGGAACCTGTTTTATTTATACCTCTCTCATATCTAGTGTATGATGTTCCATTTGCTATTGAGATGTGTGGTGTCATCATGCCAAGATGTAAAGAGTTCTAGAAGGCCTTTAGAAAAAAGGTTGTGGATGCCTATGAGTCTGGCAAGGGATTTAAAAAGATCTCCAAATTATTTGTAACACATCATTCCACTGTAAGGAAAATAATCTACAAATGGCATAGATTTCAAACGACTGCAAATTCATCCCAGGAGCAGACTGCCTGATGCAAAAAGAAGTCTCCAAGAACCCCAAAGTTTCATCACATGTTGGTGTCAAAGCGCATGCTTTTACAATCAGAAAGACATTGCACAAATTTGACCTGTATAGGAGACATGCCAGGAAAAAGCCTTTGCAAGACTACAGTTTGCCAATGAGCATATAGGCAAATACAGGCCTTTTAGAATACTGTGCTCTGGAGAGAAGAATCAAAGATAGAGTTGTTTGGCCACAGTAACAGCAGAAATATTTGGCACAAAACAAAGGCAGCTTTTCAGGAGAAGCACCTCATACCAACTGTGAAGCACGGTAGTGCAAATGTTATGGTTTGGGGTTGCATTGCTGCCTCATGGACTCATGGTAGCTTGCATTCATTGATTCACCTATGAATTCTGCATCATATCAAAGAGTGCTTGAAGATAATGTGAGGCCATCTGTCCGAAAATTGAAGTTGAACTGAAAGTGGACCTTTCAACAGGACACTGATCCTAAGCACACTAGCAAATCCATCAAGGAATGGCTGAAAAGAAGAAACGGAGGGTTATGGAATGGTCTAGTCAAAGCCCAGATTTGAATCCCATTGAAATGTTGTGGGGGGATTTGAAACATGCAGTACATGCAAGAAAACCCTCGAACATCTTGCAACTGAAAGAATATTGCATGAAAGAGTGGTCAAAAATTGCAGCAAGCCTGGTGGACAATTATGCAAAACACCTACAAAAAGTTATTTCTGCTAAAAGGGGCAATACTAGCTTCTGAGGCCAAGGGAATACTTACTTTTTCCACAGAAGAATATCACATATATTGGTATTTCTGTTGAATAAATGACTGAAAAAGCTTATTTTCCTTCTGGGTTTGTCAAGTATATCAACTTTATTAATAGGCACTGTTTCAAAGATGATCAAATGTTTGCTTGTGCAAATATGTCAAAAAAGCCAACAAATTCCATGGGGTGTACTTATCTTTTCACATGACTGTATGTTGTGGTGCAGTGTGTTGTGTTGCCACCTCGCAGCTCCTCAGTTTGATCCTGAGCTCAGGTTACTGTCCATGTAATGTTTCTGTGCATGTTCTGCCCATGTCTATGTGATTTTCTTGGTTTCTCCAGGTTCTTTCCACATCCAAAAACATGCATGTAAGTGGACAAGCTAATCTAAATTGCCTCAGGTGTGAATGAGTGTGTTTGTTTTTGTATGTGTGTATGCCTGCAATGGACTGGCATCCCATCCAGGGTGTATTTCCACCTCACATCCAATTCCTAGGATAGGCTCTGGATCCACCATGACCCTGATAAGTGGTTACTGAAGATGAATGAATGATGAAATTTCTGTTTACATGAAAAATCTGTAGATCACGTATTTGGTTTGCAAAACATTCATATAAATAAAAAAAATTATTTAAAACATCCCAAAGACAAAAAAAAAAAAAAACTACACACAACAGCAAGTTATAAATAGTCCAGTTTCAGAGGAAAACCACAGACCTGGTAACCTTGTCCCATTGCTAGCTGGGCTGAGATGTATTTTCCTCCTACACAAATGTGTAGGCATCCAACAGGTCTGTTCATGTCTTCTGTATTATGAAAATCTTTTAGCACTCACTGCTATTGGCAGCATTCTTCTTGAACTATACATTGTATTAATTGCTATGCAGTCATCATGTTTACATTCTGGTGCATTTGATTATTTTAAACCTTAGATAGGTGATGTGAAGGTGTGGCTGGTTGTGCTATAGTCCTACAAATGGGAGTAGGATGAGATAGATATGCACTATCAGCAGAAACACAAAGACAGAGAGAGCACCAGAGGTTGAGAAAGAGTGTATAGGAAGAGTTTATGGGTCCTCAGTAATTATTTTAGTCTTGAAGTTTGGTTTGGCAAATTGTTTGGTTGAATATCAGTTTTTTCAGAGGTGTTTAGTACCTCTGTCCAACCAGAATAGCAATTTGTGATCGGAAATCCTTTTAAATCAGCTCTGCACATTTAGTTTCACATATTAGTGCTGCTTTACATATAATTTAATCTCTGAGGGAGCACCTTGCTGTGTCCTTCCCTTTAGAGGCTCATACAATATCATACCACGTCATGGATTTTCTCAGAATCCTCGCCTGGCTCACTTCAGAGGATTTCACTCAGCAGAAAGCCTCTTCTTTTTTCTAAAGATTCGTAATAAACTGGCACATGAATAAACTGAGTGGACTCAATTGATTTATTTTAGAAAGGTTGTTTTCGTCTGCCAGATAATCCAACAGTTTGTTTTGTCTAGATAAAGACAAAGGAGAATTTAAGTAAAAACTCCATATGAGGTGTTTAACTGGCAGTGCTTCTTCTGTTAGGGACATTTTAGGAAACAATTTGTGTGGACCGTTTAGCTTTAGGATCTCACAAAGCTCTCAGATTTCGGACATGCCTTTTATGCCAATTAGAGAACTCAGTATGTTTATGGAACAATCACGATTGGGTCATAGAGGACTGTTTGCCCTGGTGAGTGTATTGGAGATTTCTCCTAGGGTTCTAATGGTAGCTGTAGAGACCAAAGTTTGTTTTTTAGGGGATTAGGTAATGATATATGATATGTCTTTTCTGATATCGCCTGCAAAGCCCCACTGTGGAAACAGTCTGCCAGGTGTTTCTAAGAGAAAGATACAGTATTCACTGTATGTTCTTAACCAATTAGAAAACCATAGATAATGAAGTACATTGATCTGGTTTATTTTTGTTTTGTTTTGTTTTAAATTATACATTAACATATAGTATTGATAATAGAAATAAAAATTGCATCAGTTGTGGTGGCTTATTTCTATACATGATAAGACTGTGATTTTATAATTGAGTTGTTCATTATGTAAGGTTAATGAACTCAAATTTTACCCTAGCCTAGTCCACCATGAGGTATACTAGAGTAAGGAAATATTTGAAGTACTCGTGGATTATTTGGAAACTAGAATCAAGAATACTTATAAGTTACTCATTCATTCATTCATTCATCCATCTTCAGTAACTTGTCAGGGTCATAGTGGATCTGGAGCCTGAACCTGGAACACTGGGTGAGAGCTGGGAATACACCTTGAATGAGCCACCAGTCAATTGTAATTGCAGTAACCACAATAACCAGAAATAAATAAGTAAATAAAATGGAGGTAAGAATAGATGAACATGGGCATGAGTGTAGGAGTAACACTCATAGTGATTAATTGCTCCAGTCACCTTCAGTATTAAACAATGTTGAATGACTTTAGTCATATCGGCAATTTCATCATATGCTGAAAGGTCAATCTGCAACGATCCTGCTAGTTCTGTAGTTCTCTTTTTGAACAGACCCAACTGTTCTAGTGTGTGTGTGGACATTTTGGGATTTGCCATGGGGAGAATAGTACCCCAGCGACATTTCAAGGGTAAATCCTACATACAAAGTGCAGCCTACAAATATTTTTGGATTTCATACATCATAGTAAAATATATGATCACTGAACGAGTAAAAATAAATAAAATCTAAGAAATGCTAAGAAATCTTAGTCATGTACCATCACCCCAGATCTCAATAATTTCCCTTCTTTTCAGTGAGATATGAGCTGCAGCTATCTCTCTCTCTCTCTTTCTCTCTCTCTCTCTCTCTCACACACACACATACACACACACACACACTCACACTCACTCACTCACTCACACACACACACACACACACACTTTATCTGCACTATACATTTCAGTGAGCTACCATTTCAGGCCATTGGAGATAAAAAAAAAAAAAGATAACAATGTAAAATTAATAATTAATTTTGTTTCCTCTAAATGGGACATGCAACCACCAACACTAGTTCAGTCAAAGTCAAGTAGGCCTATAGCAGCATCATAATAAAAATGTCTGGTGGCTAAAGCAGTTCTCAAGGTCCACCAGGATGTTTGTAGGATGTTTGCTGTGTAAACAGATGTAAAGCTATCTGTCCTGACCACACATAATGAATTACAAAGCTGCATTAAGTCAGCAATGCCGTTCAGTATAATGTATGATCGGTAAACAAAACTAGTGATGAATGTTTATACTAGCAAATTTTTCAATTTAAAGTTAAAAAGTTAAAATCAGAAATGGGTTCAGGCCAAACACTTCAAGTGGTGAAGTAAGCAGTTTTTCACTCCATAAAGGTGCAAAACGTAAGAGAATGAAGGTTTATTGAATCAAAAAACAGAGGTCATCTTCAAACAGAGGTCATTGAGGATTCTTCTCGTGTGTTAATACAGTAACTCTGTCCATCATAATCTAACAAGCCCTGTCACACACACACACACACACACACACACACACACACACACACACACACACTTACTTCCTTATTCTTTTTACTGCTTGTGTGTTTGTTCGTCCGTGTATCTGTGGCCAAGGTCATTATCTATGAATTTCTGCTGTAGAGGCAGAGCTGTTTTCATGGCTTATGCAAAGGTTAACTAAGAAATGTCTATACAATTTCTATACTATCCTATTATTTTATTGTAAGTAGATGAACTTATGCATAAAATTCCAAAATGCATGCGCACAATCATATTCTGAGTAACAAGCTAAAATTCCACATTAGACTTTGGTCCTACTGATCACGTAAAGGTATGCACCTGTGTCCGTGTCTCTCTGGAGAGCACCACTGTTTGAACACATTACAGTCTTTCATGCTGCAGAGCCTGACAGCACTGAACATCAGCCTGTACTACAAAAAAAAAGACACATACATGCAAAATTTCAACAAAGCTCTTTATTATTTGTGCTTTATGTAAAATAAAAATTAACAAACAAAAGTATAAGTCATGATTGTACAGAATAGATACACCACATTGTATATTTTATCCACCCATTTGTTTATTCAAAGTGGCTATATAATAATCTGACATGGTTATTTATTGTGTCCTTTTTTTTCTGAACAGAGATGATATAAAAATTTTCCAGCAATACAAGGGTTTTCATTGCATGCAGAGTAAAGTTATTAGAATTATATTATCACCTACAGCTTTTTATGTGAAACTGTGATAAAATGCAGCATCCATCTGAGACCAGTTTAACACTATAGGTGTTCATTTCACGCTGTTAACTCTTTATCGGTTGGAGGTATTTAAGCAGTGGCAATCAATGCCACTGCTTAAACCATGGAATTGGAAATTGGAAGTCTCCTTCATTTGCAGCAGTTCTGATTTGCCACTTTTTATACAGCCAGCAGATATTTCAGTACTGATATAAAGCAGATCTGTCTGTCTTTGTCATCCTTTAATGCAGTCCCCACATTCAGCTCTATTATCCAAACCAAGCACAATCATAACTGCAGAACTGGTCTCACATGAGCTGTTTCCTTCCCCCTCTTCTTGGCTTCTTTTACAGCGGGGCATTCTCCGAGGTGGTGCTGGCTGAGGAGAAGAGCACTCAGCGCCTCGTTGCTGTCAAGTGCATCCCCAAGAAAGCACTGGAGGGCAAAGAGAACAGTATTGAGAATGAGATAGTTGTGCTACACAGGTGAAGAATGTAATAAAAAACACGCACGTAAATAAGATGTTATATGAGTGTGTTTCATAAAGCGACAGAACAAATTTAACAGTTGATTATCTCTAGGCAGTGACTATTATTCATGATGGAGCACATTTTTAAAGCAGAGGTGTACAGCATAACAGTCTGAGGAGGCAATCTGAGATGTACCATATACTGTCTGTGGAGATGCGCTAGTTTCAAGGATGGCAATGGTTGAAAACATGTCTTGATTGTGGTTACCAGCTACAAATAAAAGTAGCAGTTCTGAGATTGTGATAATGATGTTTTTTGAGTAATGTAATAATTATGTTACTTAATATGGGTCCTCATGCTGTTTCATTTAAGGCCAGTAAAGCTCGACTCTGGAGAGACAAGCTGTTGTAAGAGCACATGTCAGGGGTAAACAGTGTGGTGTTGCCTTGTAGAACTGGAGGAAGCATGCACCAGAAATGTCAGGAGTATTGGAGACAGGACTATTTTTAGTGTCTCTGTTGCTGGGGAAACAGCACACACTGGGGTTGAGATGGTATGGAGGGTTCCCACAGCACTTCATTGAAGGGGAGGAGAAAAAGAGTAAAGGGGGTCAGGCAAAATAGACAGAAAGATAGAAACAGTTTGTGTGTGTGTGTGTGTGACTGTGTGTGTGACTGTGTGTGTGAGATAGAGAGAGAAATAGAGAGAGGGAGAGAATGTTAGTTAACTGATGCTGTGAGAAATACTGTAATTAAAGACAGGGAGATGGCGAGGGAGAGAAATTAGGGGAAGGAAGTAAACAGATTAGGGGCTGTGGTACATACCAATAAAGGCAACTGAACAAGGCTGCAATATTAAGAAAAGGAAATGAAGTGAGGGTAAATGAGGAATGGAACAACATAAGAACTTAGAGCACAAATAAATATTGGCAGCAGTGTGTTTGAGGCACCTACTACATCTCTTTCTTTTCAAAAAAGCAAAAAGTCAGACATGCTAAATGAAATATAAATGTGTACATGGCACATTATAAATATATTTTTTAAAAATTGAATAATTAATTAATTATATCAACCAACCTTGTGAGAACTGGGATTTCACTCTCAAGCAAGATATAGTTAAAATGGCAGCACATTTAGAAAATGCAATGATAAAATGCATTTAATCAAAGTATTAAATGCTTCACAAAGGAAGTAAAGCAAAAGTAGTGGTGGGGTAGATTATTTGAGAGAAGAGAGCCAGGTTGAATACATAAATATGTTAGTTCTGCATGATCATGGCCATGACAAGAAATCTGAATACCTTGATGTCACAGGTGAAGATCAATAAAAAAACATCTTATCTACCTGTCTGTCTGTTGCAGGATAAAACATAAGAACATTGTTTCACTGGAGGACATATTTGAGAGTCAGACACACCTGTACCTGGTCATGCAATTGTGAGTCTTAAGAATTTTTTAATCTAGAGTGCTCTGCAATTATTAGAATCCATTACCTATTTTGTGCATTTGTGTGTCTGTGTGTCTCTAGGGTATCTGGTGGAGAGCTGTTTGACAGAATTGTTGAGAAGGGTTTCTACACAGAGAGAGATGCCAGTAAACTCATTCATCAGATCTTAGATGCAGTGAAATATCTGCATGATGTGGGCATTGTGCACAGAGATCTAAAGGTAAGGTTGCCATGATATTTCAACTAAAGTAACAGAGTTCACAATAATGCAAAAATGATAGGTTACATATGTAACCATAGTTATGTCCACTAATTAGAGGACTGCCAGGGTGGTTTCCTTCTGGAACTAGTGGAGTTTTCCTGTGTGCTTGTTTCCAAGTCGAGTACTAATTGCAAAGTCATCATCTCATGATAGTGACAGATATAAAAGGCCACTTCTAACACACACTTGTCCTCTGGTCATTCACATCAACTCAAATGACCCAGATGGTCTGGCAGTCCTCCACTTAGTTGTGGAACTATGGTCCATTTGTAACCTACTGTGATGCTTCCTTTCTGTTTTTCTTCTGGAGCTAATGGATATCGCATAACAAAGTTGTCACAAGGGTTCATAACACTTCCTGATTCATTCCCTGCACAGTGCATTCCTTGGACAGTGTTTACAATACGTGCTGACATCTTTTTGTATGGGTAATGATGACTGCTCAAAGCATTGATATTGGTCCATTTTAAGAATTTCACTCAAGGTGGAACAATATTGATAGAATAGTCATTGAAGCATTTTACTGATCCTTATTGAGGGTGAGATCCACTGAAGTGGTGATTATGATGAGAATCACTCAATGTATTATTAATGTAGTGTATTTTATTCAAGATGCGAATCACTCAATACTGTACTTAAATGAGGACAAGAATCACTTAAAGTACTGCTACTGCATTCTATTGGAGGTGAGATTCAGGCACTGATTATGATCTTAGTTAAGAGTGAGGCTTGTTCAAAGTCTTATTAATGTACTCTGTTGAGGAAGAAATTACTCAAAATACCAGTGCTGTTTTATATTGAGGATTAGAATGACCGAGAGCCAGATACTCTTCCTGATTGAAGGAACTCACTCAAGGGAGTGAGTCATTCAACTCACCACAGAAATTGTGGGTTTGACACATTATCTTGTAGAAGCTGGTGAAGGTAAATTGTGAATTCCATATCTCCATTTTAGAAATGGCTGTCAATGACACTCCTCTTGGTGAAAGAAGGCACCTCTTGTTGTCCATTCCAGTATGTGTGTGCAACCTGTCTTTAGACAGGTTTTATGGTACCTCTCAAAGCACATAAGCACAGAGAGAGTGCTAGAGAGCCCTCCCTGGACAAAGGGCTGGCCTGGGTGCAGTCTTTTCCGTAAGTACAGTAGGTCAATATCTCTGGGAGTAATGCTGGCTTATGCCACAGCATGGTGTCTTTGAATTCTGGCCATTAACACAGACACTGTGTACTGACTGTACAATTTGGGAACTATCCTGGTTATAATGATGGCCAGCAAATAGCCATGTAAACTATCATCTAACCAACACTATATCCATGCAAGTTATACAAACTGCCTAGCACCAAGTCCCAATGTGGAACCACTGCAGTTTGTGATCTCTGGACACAGGCTTGCATTTCTACTGTGTCTGCCCACCTCTACATCACTGGAGATTTGTGGCCTCCTTTGTAGTGGATATAAAACACCTCTGTAGTATTGTCTATCTGCAAGTGTAACTGCATTCCTGGAAATGTTAAGTTTAAATTTAGGTTCAATCTTATGTGTGACTATCAGATGGAGAATGCCAGAACCCTGGCACTGACTTTTCCAGAGAGCCTGAGGAGTGCGATTTCCCTATTCCTTCTAGTCCTCTTTTTTTCACTCTAAAAACTGGCCAAATCTCTCAGCCTTCATCTTGCAGGTGGTCAGCCCAAAAGTTAGTTTCACACTGCCATTTCAGACTGAGTCCAATTGGATGACATGGGTGTCCTGGTAAAAAGTCACTTGCCTACAGACACTACCCCCAGACCTGGCTCCATGGGTAGGTCCTTGTAACCCTGATCTGGTTAGGGTACAGTTAGTATTTCTGTACCTTTCATAGTTTTTTTCTTAGATTACTCTTTGTCTGCCTCTAACAACAGATCTGTTCAAAAAGGGTGGCCCCATTGGGAGCATTAAGCTCCCAGCAACATAGCCCTGAGGTTCATCAAAGTACACAAGCCCCTTCACAATGACAAGGTCTCCATCCACGAAAGGGTCAACTTTAAAATGAAAAAATGAAATGACATAGCTCATGTAAACAAAACAAAACTGAAATGCTAAACTGATTGCAAATGAAAACAGAGTCTAATATAGAAAACAAAAACAATAATAATAATTTTAAAAAATATTAAAGCCATAATTTCACTGTTTCACTCTTTGTTTTCTTCCTCTGACTGGGTGCAGCCAGAGAACCTTCTGTATTATAGCATGGATGAAGACTCTAACATCATGATAAGTGACTTTGGACTGTCAAAAATCGAGGACTCTGGAACTGTGATGTCAACTGCCTGTGGAACGCCTGGATATGTGGGTATGATAAAGAGCTCTCTGTCTCTCTCAGCTTTATTCAGAATTTTGCTGAATGCTCGATAATCAAGGGGAGTTGAGTGAGGTTGTTAGTGCTATAGAAGTGCTCTCAATGCCCCAGCTCTTTGCTGCTACTCTTCAGAAGTGAAAATGATTATAGAGTGTATATTGACAGCAGCAGGGCATCTGGACACTCAACATTTTCTCTGTTTCTTTCTCACTTTATCAGCTCCTGAGGTTCTGGCTCAGAAACCCTACAGCAAAGCAGTGGACTGCTGGTCCATAGGGGTTATTTCTTACATTTTGTGAGTGGGTGTCTACATGCGCACAAACCGCATACAGTCATGTGAAAAAATAAGACAACCCCATGGAAATTGTTGGCTTTTTTGACATATTTGGACAAGCAAAGACTTGATCATCTTTGAAACAGTGTCTATTAATAAAGTTGATATATTTGAACAAAATCACAAGGAAAAATAATTTTTCAATCATTTATTCAAAAGAAATATCAATAGATGTGATATTCTTCTGTGGAAATAGTAAGTACACCCTTGGCCTCAGAAGGTAGTATTGCCCCCTTTAGCAGAAATAACTTCTTGTAGGTGTTTTGCATAACTGTCCACCAGTCTCTGACATCAGCTTGCTGGAATTTTCTATCATGTTCTGCACTTTTCAAATCCCCCCATAACATTTCAATGGGATTTAAATCCAGGCTTTGACTAGGCCATTCCATAACCCTCCAGTTCTTCTTTTTGAGCCATTCCTTGGTGGATTTGCTAGTGTGCTTAGGATCATTATCCTAGTGAAAGGTCCACTTTTGGACAAATGGCCTCACATTATCTTCAAGCACTCTTTGATATGATGCAGAATTTGTGGTTGAATCAATGAATGCAAGCTGTCCAGTCCCTGAAGCAGCGAAGCAACTCAAAA
Source organism: Ictalurus furcatus (assembly GCF_023375685.1). Lineage (NCBI taxonomy): Eukaryota > Metazoa > Chordata > Actinopteri > Siluriformes > Ictaluridae > Ictalurus > Ictalurus furcatus. The sequence continues at coordinate 20,553,350 of NC_071265.1, read as the reverse complement.
ACATAACATTTCCACCACCGTGCTTCAAGTTGGTATGAGGTGCTTCTCCTGAAAAGCTGTCTTTGGTCTGTGCCAAATATGTCTGTTGTTACTGTGACCAAACAACTCTATCTTTGATTCTTCTCTCCAGAGCACATTATTCCAAAAGGCCTGGTTTTTTCCTACAGTATATGCTCATTGGCAAACTGTAGTCTTGCTCTAATGTTCTTTTTTGACAGTAAAAACATTTTTCTGGCACACCTCCCGTGCAGGTCAAATCTGTGCAATCTCTTTCTGACTGTAGAAGCATGCACTTTGACAATAACAGTTGCAAGAGTTACTAGCAGATCTTGTGATGAAATTTTGGGGTTCTTGGAGACTTATTTTTGCATCAGACGGTCTGCTCTTGTGCTGAATTTGAGACGACCGGTCCTGAACAAATTGTCAGTCATTTGAAATCTGGGCCATTTGTAGATTATTTTTTCTTATAGTGGAATGATGTATTTCAAATGTATTTCAAATAATTTGGAGATGTTTTTAAATCCCTTGCTAGACTCATGAAGGCCTTATAAAACTCTTTAGATCTTGGCATGATTACAACACACATGTCACATACTTACGTAATGGAGTTAAGGACAGATGCAAATGCAGATAAGAATTTTTATTAAAGGAGATGTGGGCAGACAAATCCAAAACAGTAATCCAAAGCGAGGTCTAATAACATGCAAAAGGTCAGGCGATCTACAAACAGGCATAAATAGGGTGAGGCTACAATCAAAACGAGGAAACGGGAAACAAGGTCAATAATATGAAACATGAAACGATCATGAGTAAACACGGACAGCTGAAAACAATATTGACACACCTTTGGAAAACAACCAGTGACTAAACAGGGGCGGAGACAGAACATAATCATAACAAAAACACGTGTCCAAAGTAAACAAAGTCACTGTCAATGAAAACTGAAAAGCGTGCATACCATACGCTAGATATGAGAGGGGTATAAATAAGACAGGTTCCATCTGCACTCCCTAAGCAGGTTCTAATCACTGGCATTTTGAACACCTGTTTCTAATTTTATGTATTTGAATTTGTGATAAATGTAGGGGTGTACTTACTTTTTCAATATGACTGATCTGTTTTTGTTGGGTTTTGTTGTTTTTTGAGAAAATTGTGAAAATTACTACAAAATGTCAATTTTATGTATCAACTCTATTAATAGGCACTATTTCAAAGAGGCTCAGATGTTTGCTTGTCCCAATATGTTAAAAAAAACAAAAACAATTTCCATGGGGTGTATTTATTTTTTCCCATGACTGTAAATGGAGAGATTTCAGTTTTTGATTTTTAATACATTTGCAAAAATAAATAAATAAATAAAAAAATCTTAAAACTTTTGTGTGTAGACTGATGGGGAAAAACAATAAATTGAATAATTTTTTAATGAAATCAATAAAATAATAAAGTGTGCAAAAACGAAAGAGGTCTGAATAATTTCCCACACCACTATAAGTCTTGGTAATTGACACAATATTGCTGTACCTATACACTACTATACATGTGTAGGCTATGGATGTATTTCAATACAAAGTACTTTGGTTAAATGGGTCCTCAAAAGTCTTAAAAACTAGTGAGCACAAAAATATGTTTCTTATCACACAATGCATTTTCCAGGTTATGTGGATATCCACCATTTTATGATGAAAATGATGCCAAGCTGTTTGAGCAAATCCTGAAGGCTGAATATGAGTTTGATTCTCCGTACTGGGACGATATATCAGACTCAGGTGATTCTCCTGTTTGTCACTTTTGTGGCTTCCTTAATGAATCCAAACAATTTGCTTTACAAGTGTACATACTGCAGTGTATGCCCATTGCTATGATAACATGCAATATGCCTGAGCCTCGACACTAAATGTTTTTATGTTTTCTTTCATTCATCCTCAGTAACTGATTTATTCTGGTCAGGGTTGCAGTCAATCAAGAGGTTTTACATTGTAAAGTTGATAATTTCATCTTCATCTTCCAGCTAAAGATTTCATATGCCACCTAATGGAGAAAGATCCAGAGCTAAGATATACTTGTGAGCAAGCCTTACAGCACCCATGGTAGGACTACAAACTCATTTCACAGTGCTTTTGAAAGTTTTGTCTCTACGTGTTAAATTAATATTTTGCAGATTTTGCCAGGCGTATGTAAACATATAACCTTAATTGTATATACTAATCAGTCTTACCTGCTTCCCCTCTGTCTTTCTGTCTGTGTTTTGAAGGATCTCGGGAGACACTGCTCTTGATAAGAACATCCATGAGTCCGTTAGCGCTCAGATTAAAAAGAACTTTGCCAAGAGTAAATGGAAGGTGAGTATATATTTACACGGTCTCAGTTTCACAGGAATCTCTTCTTGGCTTTGCAGTTAAAGGTGCACTGGCATAGACTGTAGGGCTGATACGGATCCTGAAGTAATCTATTGGAATCTGTGATACCAGTAATTCTATTATCACAATATCAATATCACAGCCGATATTACTGTAGAATAGTTTATTTAATCAAAATGCTAAAATTGCTATTTTCAGCTTCTTTTAGTTGGTCAGTAATGCCATTGGGCAGGGTTTATCAACTGGTAGACCGAGGTACTTGAAAAAAATACTGTAGCAGAGCCAATGAATGTATGAAAAAAACTAGCCATAGTTCAGCCACTCTAGTTGTCTAAACATGAAACTTCACAGATTCTCAGTTCTGGCTTATCTAATCACATGCATTTATCTTAATTATTTAACTGAAGGAAGCGCACTGGACTATTGGATTGAATTAACATAGACGTTTGTTATATCACAATTATATCACATTTTTCCTTTTACAATCAAAAATAACTGCATGGGTAGGATTGGATAAAATAACTCTGTAGGAGCAGTTGGGAGTGGGATTTTTTTTTTTTTTAGAAATACCTTAATCTCTATTTCATAGTCTGTGGAGTAGTGAAAAGTGGTAATGTGAGCAAAACTTACTTTAAATCAAAATGGTGGTTAAGCATGAAAGGTAACCGTTGTCACCATTCAGTCTGTTTTTATCCATAATCTTGCCAATGTTAGACAAGTTTAAACTTGACCTGTACAAATTTTAGTTGACTACTCCTGCCATAGGACAGTGTTAGCTCAGTGTTTCTGACAGGATAGCAAACGAATGAATGTATGTCCATACGTAGAGTAATTAAAACATCCTTGTTAACAATTTACAAGCATAAAGACAAACATAAAAAGGTATTTTTGCCAAGCATACAGTAGTTTCCAAAAGTCTTAGTTACTTTCTTTACTGATAAAAACATTTTTCTGTTACATTAAATTTTTGTTGGAAAAGTAATGATTGGAAATGTTTTTGTTTTTTTGCTGAACCGATAATGCAGATGTCATAAAATAAACATCTAAGTACTGTATGTCTAATGGTGAATTAAAATAACCCAAACATCAGCAGCACCATTTAGTGCCAGCATTAAAAGGCTACTAACAGTTCACTGTAGGTGATCATTTCTGATCCCTGTCATCTTGTGCTGGTGTGTTTCCAGCAAGCCTTCAATGCGACAGCCGTGGTGAGGCACATGAGGAGGTTACAGCTGGGCACCAGCCTGGAGGGCTCGAGTCAAATCACAACCACCAGCCCCTGTCACAGACATCTGCTCCTCCCTGCTAAAGAGCACCACCTGGAAGAAGACGAGGTCAATGAAGAGGAGGAGAATGGTGAGATAGCTCATGATTTATCCAACAGGTCAAGCAAGTGATGTGGTCAGTTATACTTGATAGTGCCACTTGATGTTGAAAGGTCTGTTTGTCAATTAACATCTGAAAAAAAGCAATGTTGTGGTCCAGGAGATTAACTGTTGAGTAGAGTTTAAAGAGCAACTCCAGCAACCAGTTTTTTTTTTCCTGTTTTTTTTTTTTTCCTGGTCATGCCCCTGTGTATAATCAATATGACTGGTTGCTGGATGTCCTGATGTAACCACATTTTCATAGCTCAAACACCCAATAGGCAAAATGAGCGACTACATAAATCTAATCACGACTTTAAAGAACCCACTGTGTTTATATGGTATTTTTTACCACTATTTATAAGGTATACTTACTTACTGAGAAAGTACTTAAAGTTTGCAACCAAGGTTAATTGAAAGAATGAGTCACAGATAGTGTGAATGGGGAAAAAGCTTGAAGATTACAGATACAGATAGATGTAGATTTTCACTATAGTAGAAACATGATTTTTCATCTCCCATCCAATCAAGTCACAGAGAATATCAGGCGTCACCACAAAGGGTGGCATTACCTAAAAAAATAAGTGACTCCAGCATTTTATTAGTGACCAACTCATTGCCAGCTGTGACAGCACTCTTCTTTAGCCCATTTTAATTATCCATCCATCCATCCATCCATCCATCTTCTATACTGCTTATCCTTCATTTTAATTATCTTAATTCTCTTATTAATTTTATCCAATTTTAACTGGGTTTACATTTATCTGTGTTTTTTTTCTCATTCGCTGATCTAGCTCCATTTAAAAACTCTTAATACCTAACTGACTCCTCAGTGGTTATAAACACAGACTCACACACCAGTAACATTTCTGAATTTATTTCAGATTCAGAGTTTACATTCCTTTGCCTGGTATATATTAACTCGCTGAACAGTTGATAGTGTGATAGTGTGGCATAATAAAGGCCCATGGAAATGTGTAAATAGGCCAGATTGGTAATCCATCTGTTGTTGGGCCAAGAGAAATTCAGAAAAAACTCTGGGCAGAATTCTACTCAGTGATAGCTTAGAAATACCCACTTTATTCCCAGTTTCTCTCTGAAATGTGCCTGTAAACAAAAACATTGTACCGAAAGACATTCACAGGGATTGTATTTGTGCAACTTGTTTCCCCGTCCAACTGATGGTAGAAATTTAGAAATTAATTACTAATAATTAATAGAAATTTGTTAGTAGTAGTTTTTGGAGTGCGTACACCTATCTGCTAACAAACCACTGTTTTAGTGCTATGAAATTTCTAACATGTCCACAAATCACAGTACAAACCACAACTGTTTTTTATATATTGAAAATCAGCAGTGGATTCCATAGACAATTCAAATTATTAGCAGTTCAGATTTCATTATTTTCCACCTTGCTTTGCTTATGTATGGTGAAATCGTGCATTAGCAATCTTTCATGTTAATAAATCCCACATTTTGGGTTGAAAAGTTCATACACAGAATTTACATACAGAGTAATCTGTGCATACACACAACTGATAAATGAAGGCCCGGATCTTTTGCTTAATCTGAAACTACAATTGAGAATGATTGTTTGTGCAAAATCAAACATGAATAGGTGTTGTCTTTGATTTTATACTGTCATCTCTGACTAGGTTCTCCGGATATTGATGGGCGACGCAACAGTGCTGATCAGGACAGTGTCAGAAGCTGTGCATACTGCTGTAGACCAACCAGCAGGGTCTGAGACAGACTTACTAGCATGCAGAACCTAGTGAAGGCCAGCAGATCCCATTACACACATATGCCTATCACCACCAGTCTGGTACTGTACTGAACACAGAGCTTAATTAAAAGTGTCCACCAGAGGGAGCTAGTGCAATGAGGAAGACAGCAAGAGCGTTTTTGGGGGAGGACTGAATATGCTACCGAAGAGCTCCTTTAACTGTGTTTCCTTTATAACTCCTTTAGTTTTTGTCTGTTTTATATTTTGTATCCCAACCAAAGACAGTCATAATTGTGTTCTACTGAGACTGGAAAGATTATTCTCCAGGTATATTCTCTGAAAGCAGCTTAAGATGCTTTGGTATCGAATATACTATTTACGAATTTTAATGTTGTAGCCTGCTTTGTTAGTTTTGGCACTGAAAGCAGAGGTTATGAAATTCTGATGCCACATAATATTAGGCATTACTTTAAAATCCCCTGCCTTAATCCATAGTGTATTTACTTGGTGAATGGTTTGTACACTGTTCACATCTCTGATCCTGCATTCGTGTCAGACTGGTTTAACCAGCTGGTGATTCACAGCTTTACGATAGAGCTCCCTCATGTGTACATGGGACTAGGTTTTCCTTAGGCTGCTTTCACACTAGGCACCCCCCCCCCAAATCACCACAAGAATAGAATAAAAAAAGTGCTTCTTCCAAAAAAAAAAAAAATTTGTTCAGAAAAGCACAGAAAGACATTAAGCAGTTTTTATCTCCTGAACAATCAACGGGCAGCTCACGGGGGCACTGCAAGCAAGAGGGAAAAAAATATCATGGACAAAAATAGTGAGTGAATATTCATCACGCATCTTCAGTAACCACTATATCCTGATCAGGGTCACAGTAGATCCCAAGCCTTTCCTGGCACGAGGCAGGGATACACCCTGGATTGGATGCCAGTCCATCAAAGGACACTGTGTACACTACAAGCAATTTAGTGTTACCAATTCACATACAAGCATTGTTTGGTTTGACATTGATGGAAACCAGAGAATCCCAAGGAAACCCACACAGACATGAAGTTAACATGTGAAACACCAAACATTAACCCAAGCTCAGGATTGAAACTGGGAGCCCTGGAACTATGAGGCAACAGTATCCATTGTGACCCCACGCCACCCATGAGTGAATATGAAATGCTTAAAGATACACTGTATTTCCAAAAGTATGTGGACACCTGACCATCACACTCATATGTGGACTTTCCTCAAACTGGGTAAAAAGTTTGAAGCAGAGAAATTGTATGCTGTAGCACTAAAATTTCCCCTTCACTGGAACGAGAAGGAGCTGTTACAGCATGAGCATGACTATATCCCTGTGCACAAAGTGAGGACCATGAAGACATAGTTTTCAAAGCTTGGAGTGGAGAACTCAAGTGTCCTCCACAGAGGCCTGTCCTCAACCCCACTGAACACCTTTGGGATGAAGTCGAATGCTGACTAGCGATCCCACCTGATATCAGTGCCTGACCTCACTAATGCTGTTGTACAGCCATGCTCCGAAGTCCAGTGAAAAGCCTTTCCTAAAGAATAAAGATTATTATAGCAGAAAAGGGGGACTGCATCTGGGATGTTCAACAAACACATATAGGCATACTAGTCAAGTGTTCACATACGTTTGGCTATATAGTGTATGTTCAATCTGAGATATTTCTTTGTCAATATTTTCATATTGCGGTGTAACTAGAGATAAAAAAATTTGTTGGTTTTGCAACATTCACCGGTATCCAATGTCACAGAACGGTCCCTGTTTATAGTTGTCTGAATGCTGTCTAGTCACACAAGTACTGTTGCTCAAGCCAAAGCTTAGGCAAGCTGGCCTTCTCTTTATGATAGTTAGACCGTGTTTCAACCATGTTGAAAAAAATACACTGAATCTTTATTATAATTATTAATAATACTATTGGCTAGTCAAACTTTACTAGCTAGGACTTGGTGGTAGTGTTGTTATGGTTACAGTGTGCATGTCATGTGAGTCAGCAAAGAAGGTGCTTCAACCAGTGCTCTCTGTAGAAAAAAAAAAAAAAAAAAGTCTAGTGTGAAAGCAGCCTTATTCCAAAGTCATAGAAGAGGAACTGAATGGATGTCCTTTTGCCAAGGGCTCAAAGTGAGATCCCTGTAGTACATCCTCACAAAACACCAGCATGTGTGAACTAAGAGAGTACAATTTACATATGGGATGGGATATTTACGGGATATTTACTTTTAACATAGATAAAGCGCAAGATATTATTATTGTTCCCTGACACAGGGAACTTTCTGAGAGTGAAAGACAGACAGCACCTTGTCTGTCAAAGTATCTTACCATAAATATCGAAGTGCTTTACAGATCAGTTTTGGGCATTAGTGGTGTATGAGGGGTTTGACTGGCCTTGATATTAAGCAGGGATCTCAGGTTTGAGTCACTGACCATGATCTGTACTGTGCTCTTTAAAGATGATGTTTAACGTTTGCATGACCTCGTAAATGTTTACATAAGCGATGACAAACATTAGATATTATTATTATTATCACTATGCTAATGTAACAAGGCATTGAAACTTTTATTGTATGTTGTTGAAAACACAAAGTATTTTGGCACCAATGGAGGGCCACTTTTGAATTTGGTGTGAAAAGCATTTCGAATTCATGTCCTTCCCCCCGCCCCCCCCCCTAATATTTGGACTATTGTTTGTTTACTGTTGACTGAAGTTTTCAGTGCTGATTTGAAGGTCTCAAATGTTTCCTCTGGCCACATCTACTGACACTAAAAGAATAATGTGACAAGCTTAGCACTGTTTTATCTTGTAATTTTGTTAGTTTGGCCACAAAAAGATAAAACAGTCATTAGACAATGGCGCAAAAATTATTAAGTATTGACAGTGCTCATAGCTGCTCCCACAGCTTGTAGTCTAGTCTATAAGGGAAAACAAATGTCCATAAGTACCATAATCATTGAACCACTAATACACAAAATAAATGAGTTACTATGCTTAGCATTAGTAAACACAGAATTCTACCATCTGATGTGCTGAGAAACCCGGGACAGTATTATGCATAAGAAACAGGAAAATTACACAAAACACCCTCAACTTTTATTGCTCTAATGTCGTGAATTTGTGTAGTGAACTATATATTAGTTATACTCTAGTATAATTATTACTGATTTGGTTTGTTCCCGTTTAGGATTTCAATTACATTTTGTTGCACTGGGCAATTTCAAATATAAAAAGAAGCAAATGTCCATTTATTACAATTACATTTATTGCATTGGAAGATTGTAAAATATCTTTTGTTTTGTTTTGTAAAGGCTGTTTTGAGCTACCAATATATGGATGCAATGCATCATGGGATATCGATGGATTAACAAAAAGTTAAAGATTTGTATCCTTGAAGATCTTGTAGCAGGTTCTGAAATAAACCCTCTTGTCTATGCATTGTGTACTCTGTAAACTTTATATGTACAGTGCAAATAAAGTTCACATCAAAGTGCTATGCAAAGCAGGGCTATTATTGCTGTTTGCAAGTTAAACGGAGTGTGTTTGAACAAACATAAACCATCCCCTCTGAAAACACTGGAACAGCAAGGTCAATTTTTTTTTTGCTATACATTGAAGACATTTGTTTAAGATGAAAAGATGTACATGAGATGATAGATCAGAAATTCAGCTTTAATTTCCTGATATTTACATTTAAATGTGTTAAACAACTTAAGACATGGCACCTTTGAAGTCAGACCACCAATATTTTAAGTGATCAAAAGTATTTTAACAGATAGTCTTAAAGTAAATTAAAGTAAATGACACTTAATATTTGGTTGATTATCCCTTGCTGCTCTAACTGCATCAAGCCTGCGACTCACTAACATCACCAACCTGTTGCCTTCTTCTTTTGTGATGATTTTACAGGCTTGTACTGCAGCTTCTTTCAGTTGTTTGTTTGTTTTGGGGGTTCTCCCTTCAGTCTCCTCTTCAGGAGATGAAATGCATGCTCGATTGGGTTATGGTCTGGAGACTGACTTGGCCAGTCTAAAGTTTTCCTTTTTTTCTCTCTCCAGTAAAGTCCTTTGTTGTGTTGGAAATGTGTTTTGGCCACTTGTCTTGCTACATGATGAAGTCCCTCACGAATAGATGCATTTCTCTGTAAATTGGTAGACAGAGTGTTTCTGAATTCATTCTGCTGCTACTATCATGAGTTACTTCACCAAAAAGATTAGTGAGCCCATTCCAGAAGCATCCCTGCAAGCTCAAGCCATGCCACTACCACCAACGTTCTTGAGTGATGACCTCATATGGTTTGGATCATGTGCAGATCCTTTCTTTCTCCACACTTTGGTAGGGGGTAATCTTGGTTCCAGAATTTTTGTAGCTCATTTCTGTATTTATTTGTGAATTCCAGTCTGGCCTTCTGTCAAGTCTTACTGCTGATGGATGGTTTGCATATCATGGTATGGCCTCTTTATTTCTGCTCTCAAAGTCTTCTTCAAACAGTGGATTGTGATACCTTCACTCCTGCCCTATGTAGGTTGTTGGTGAAGTCACTGACTGTTGTTTTTGGGTTTTTCTTCATAGCTCTCACAATCTTTCTGTCATCAAATGCTGTTGATCAACCTTTTTGTCTGGACGTTAGTACACCAGCACGTTCTTTCTTTTTCAGGACATTCCAAATTGTTGTATCTTTGCCCACTGCTTCTGCAATGGCTCTCAGCGATTTGCTGTCTTTTCTCATATTCAAAATGGCTTGCTTTTCTCCCATAGACAGCTCTCTGGTCTTAAAGGGTCATGAAACCTCCCGATTTCGGTTCAAGTCTACCTCTCAATGTTTTTGAAAAATGCAGCTTAAATGGGTGTGGATGGCTGTGCAAAGGGAGGGGGAGTGGGTGTGGCAAGGAAAGGCAGGAGAGGAAGAGGGAGGCGAGCCTTCACAACACTCAAAAAAAAAAAAAAAGATGGATAGTGACAAAGTTTGCAGATGAGGCAGAGGACTTCTCTCCACCTGAATCCCCAGGGCTAAATGGACACACAATAGATAGCAGTGCAGGTCCTACACCCTGTCTATTTGAATCATTAGCCCCTGGGGTGACTATGTAGGAAAACAACAAAACCGGAGAAATGTTGGAATAGTAGTTAGCTAATAGACTCACAAATAAATAGGTGAAGGTTCTTCCCTTCAACATGGACTCTCGTTGCATAATTTTACATGCAATTGCCCACGGAGCTTTAATATTATATTATATATTGTATGTACAGTTTTTATAATATATTTTTATTATTATTTTCCTCAAGCCGGAGGCAGCGCAGATGAGAGAAATGTTGGAATGCTAGTTAGCTAATAGGCTCGAGCTTTTCATAAGTAAAAAGGCGAAGGCTCTTCCTTTCAACGTGGCCTCTCGTTGTATAGTTTTACATGCAACAGGCCCGCGAAGCTTTAAGCGGTTTAATTAGGTCAAAAGGGAAGTAAAACTGTCATGATTAAAATTAGACACATACCTCATTTGAAGGGATGGAAAAGTCCTTGGGACTGAGTACCGCATCATTGTGTAGACACAGTCCACTTTTCTCCAATTCTCATAGCTCTCCCGAGAAAACACACTCGAGCTCTTACACCACTGAGACAAACACCAGCGACCCACTTGAAATCCTCTCTCATCTACTACATCTGTAGGAAAGCGTCACGTGCTGTCATGAATAATTAAGTTACAGCATCACATAGGATAAGAACATGACCAACAAGTCATTGAAGTACTATAGTACATTGCCACGTCACTGCCTGTGACTGAGATTTTAAACCAGGAAGACGAAAATAGCAGAAAAAAGTGGAAAAAAGCTCAAAATTAACTAGCTTTCTCCTAAAATTAAAATGAACAGATGCTAAGATTGTCTTTTATGATGTGCGATATGAACATCTCTGTTAAAATCTCAGAAAATGTAGTTTAGTGTTTCATGATGCTTTAATTTTGGTTTATCTTTTTTAACAGCAAATGTATTCTTCACAGCTGAAACCAGGGCTCAATTCAAAAGTAGACATTCAGAGCTATTAATTGTTTAAATAATCAATCTGACAGGGTACACCTGGGCAACAAGAAACACCTGTCAGTCACATGATTTTTGATCACTTGAAAATTGAGTGGGTTCAACAAAAGTACCATGTTCTAGATGTAAATATCATCTATCGCTTGTATTGTTGCTACTGTTCAATCTGAATGTGTTTACAGTGACTGGCACATGGGAGCAAAGAAAACAAACAGCATTCACTTTCTATATTTCATCACCATTAAAATTATTGTAAAGTGGTAGGTAGTTTGTAGGCCTATTTAATATTTTTTTTTCTGTCAAAATTCTTTGACTCATATCAAAATATGGCAGCATTAGAATGTAGAGCTCCTGTGTAAAATGTGTAAAGGTTGGTTGGTCTGTAATTATAAGAAAACATTTACAAAATTATAATAATTTATTGTTCTCTCAGGTTTTATGACCTATAATTATAAAGTCTTAAAATGTACATAATTACAAGAATTTTTGCAAAGAAGAGACATGATTTAGAAATGCAGTTTGCTTGATGCTACTCTGGTACCTTTAAGTTTTGTTTAATTCTTAGCAATATTATCTTCATAGACAGAGTTAACAAAAAATACAGCAAAATATTACCACCCTATTCTCATTGCTCAGCTACTGGGGACCAATGTTGTTGTTGTTGTTGTTAATAATAATAATAATAATAATAATAATAATAGTTTTAAATGACTTTATTCACTATATTTCAACTTTCTAAAACCATTTTGAAAAGTTTCAAGGTGCACGGCTTGGGAATCTTTTCAGCTGTATAGTAATTCTAACAACCCTGTCCAGGGTGTACCCCGCCTTGTGCCCGATGGTCCCTGAGATAGGCTCCAGGTTTCCTGTGATCCTGAGAAGGATAAGCGGTATAGAAGATGGATGGATGGATGGAGTAAATCTAACAAAGCCTAACCAACATTTACCACACTTGTCCAACCAAATTCTAGACTTCAATGGAACAGTTTGTCCTGTGTTTCAAACATAAGAATGAACAGCAGGAATATGCTTATACTGAAAAGTGAGGCCTATAAAAGAACATATTAGTCAAATCTCATTTCTCTAGGCTTTCAGTAAATCGGCTGTAATGAATTTTAAGGATACTTTGCCTAAACTGTCTTTAAAGTTATTTCTGTCTGACATGTCGTACTAAAATATTTCTGGGTGGAAAATGACTCTTGTGGGTTAGGCTGTAGAACATTCCCTGTGTGTATATTGCATCTGTATGTCTTATGGACACAATGAGAGAGAAAGCTAACGCTGGACCAAAATGTCCAGTTCCATCTCTCAGAATGTGAAGAATTCAGCTAAAAATAAAGCTACCAGAATTGGATTAAGCAAGGTGAAGTGAATTTAAAGTAATCCATAGAGAATATGTCTTTCTGGGCATATGGTGCTTACATCACAGTATTTGCCCTCACTGTCCTCTTCAGATGCTCCAAAAAATTAAACAAAATCTGACCAAGAGAATTTCTTTTCTTTAACAAATATAATCACTTTTAATGCCACCTGGTACAAACATGAACCTTGTACATCATTATTTGGCACAGTTCAATTTAGGAAGACCCCTTATTTAAATATGTGTGTGTATATATATATATACACATACATACATACATATATTAAATCCAGTATTTAAACCAGAAAACCTTGCTAGTAGTGTGTGACTGGAATACAGATGCATCATATGGCCAATGGTTTGTGAACACCATCTTTAAGGTCTTTTTGGGTCTTGCATTGTACATGCTGGAACAGGTTTGGGCCACTTAGTTCCAGTGAAGGGAAATTGTAATTCAACAACAGACAAAGACATTCTATGCAATTGTTTGCTTCCAACCTTGTGGTAACAGTTGGGGGAAGACCCACATATGGGTGTGATGGTCAGGTGTCCACAAACATTTGCCCTTATAGTGTAAATGAATTATTATGTCTTTGCTGTTTAATGTTTCTGTGCTCTGAGTGAATATTTGACATTCATAGATTACTGGCAGCATGAATAGATAGAAATGATTAGCATAAATAAACATGCTTTCAGGAAAGACTTTTTGGCACCAGATAAACACATTATATGTATATGGGAACTTATAGTCTCTAATTCATAGAAATCTGACTGACACCAAAATTAGACTTTGGTCAAAAATAAAAAGTGATAAATAAGAAAACTGTTGTGGAAGTCTGGGGACTTTCTAAAACCATGCCAATCTTGGTAGTATGACTAATGTAGAATGACTGTTGCAAGGGTTTACCATAATCAGAATCTGACATTCTGAGAGATGTTCTCTAGCTGTTTTTAAAGCAGTTACTTTAGTGCTATCTGTTAGTTAGGTGAAGAAAATAAGTGTAATAAGCTAAGCATTTTTTTAAGTCAAACTGAGAGAAGAAATATTAAAGATAGGCGTTTTCAACAGGTTTCAAGAGTTGCCCTTTGACTGTAGATCATACACACTTGCTTTTACTAGTTCATGTGTCTCTCACTTCTGACACACTGAACAGATAGTTAGAGTTTTAACTATAGAATAGTTTTAAGATGCAATAGATATCACTTTCACAGGTTTATTTTGGGGAATTACTGTGGGAATAATAATCAGTCAAAAAAGTATGAGCGGCCCAGTTTCTGTTTTGTGTTTGAATATTGCTCTTTGAAAATCTTCAATCTTTTACGTCCATCCACATCTTGAGCATGTTGCAACAAGTCTGCTGCAACATGTCTGTGGCAATCTTGAAAAGTAACGAGCAACTTTTGAAAGTTCTTGTTATAGCACAGAGTATTAGAAATCAACACCATTATTAAACAGTGTCACTTATCAGTGTTTTTTTTTTGGGGGGGGGGGGGGCTTTGCAAGCTGTGTTTGGCACCTTTTGTGAGTGATGAGCAGCTCTCGGGAGGGGACTCCCAGTGGCTCCTGGAGGCCTTTATGGGATTTTTTCAGCTTAATGAGCTCATCATAATAGCCTTCATCTGTCTGCTGCAACAGCAGGTGGTTCAGGTCCAAATGTTCCCCTCTATTTCACAACTGATCAGAGCCTAAATCAGAAACTAAATCTGAGAAAGCGTGATTATCCATCCATCCATTTTCTGTACCGCTTATCCTACACAGGGTCGTGGGGAGCCTGGAGCCTATCCCAGGGGACTCAGGGCACAAGGCAGGGGACACCCTGGAAAGGGTGCCAACCCATCACAGGTCACACACACATACCCATTCAAACACTGCAAACAATTTAGAAATGCCAATCAGCCTACAATGCATGTCTGTGGATTGGGTGGGTGGGTGGGTGCCGTGGGGGTTGGGAACCGGAGTACCTAGAGGAAACCCTCAGAGCGCAAAGAGAACATGCAAAATCTGCACATACAGGGCGGAGGCAGGAATCGAACCTCCAACCCCGTAGATGCTAGGCAAACATGCTAACCACTGAACCACTGTGCTGAACCTGTTATCAGTAGTCTGCTTGTGGACAACATATGGAACAGAGAATAGAAACAATAGCATCACTGCTACTTCTCTAATGGATTTGGGAAAAGTTTCAGAAAATTTTCTACATAAATTTGTGAATTGCCGCTGGCGTAATCCGTGATGCAGTAAATGTTTATATCCAAGTGGTGGTTTTCTCCAGATCATTTTCTTCTCATAATGGAAGCTTTTATCACAATAAGTATCTCACATTACATTAATGCAAATGACATTAATATAATAGTTATGTATTCGCCTCTGCAGCCTTTCCTGAAATATGAAATTCTCTAATATGAAATATGAAAGTAGAAGTTGATAAAGAGAATGGCATTCAAGTGTGCTAAGAGAAAACAGAGGTAGTGAGTGTGTGTGTGTGTGTGTGTGTGTGTGTACCATTTTTGGTGTATCATACTGGTCTAAAATGCTTGTGGAACCAGCTGGCTTTCAGCCACCTCATTCTGACCCAGACATACAATCTCTCGATTACACTTTCCGAAAGTGTTGTTATTCTAAAATGCTGTTGCAGAGCAGATAGCAAACTGATTAATTAAACTAAGAAATATTAAGGCACAGTAAGATACAGATGAGAAAAAAGATACAGGAGAAATTCACAAGAAGTACAACTGTAAGACTACCTTATATAACCTGTGTTTGAAACAGTAAGAAAAAAAAACTGAAAAGCACAGATTTTTTATATATATATATATATATATATATATAGTAAATAGTTTCGGCAGAAATTATAATTTTGTGGAACAGTAACAACTTATTTGATGCATGGTTTCTATAGCAACATAGCTGAGAACTTTTTATCTCTCTTTTATCACTGATGAACAGTTTGTGAATGTGGAGATTTAAAACAATGAGTAAAAGTAAAAAATGTTATAGTAAAGTAGATTGCGGGTATAACAAAGTATGAATTACTTTCCTACGCCTAGTTAATAATGTTGGCCACAGCACACTCCTCTTCCTCTAAGATGGGTCTGGGGGTTTAGGGGTTCCCTTTTGCAGTTGCTATGAAGAAGATGGGGCACAGGAAACAAAACACAGCCCAAGACCAAGAACAGCTACTGATTCATGACTGTGCTTTAATTATTATTATTTTTTAAACATTTTTTGTGAACAATAAAATGAGATATGATCATATTTACAAATTTGCCTAATACAGAAAATACAAGAATGCTGGCACCTTTGTGTGAGAGTGTGTAATTGTTTGGATTTATTTCTGATGCAAATTAAGACTCAAATTAAGGCCAATGTATGGCCAATACATCCAGGCATCCATATGTGAACACTTTGAAACAGTTGAAATTGTCATGATTTACATCCCACAATTGCAGTGTTCTGTGTTTTAATGGTCTCCAGGTGGCTGGTGCAGCAGGCTCATTTAGTGCTGATCAAACCTTTCTGGGAAAGCAGCCACCAAGCTCCCCCAACTCTGGCCAATCTCCATATGCATTCGTCTTCTTATCATTCACAATGAGCTGCATGTTTAAAGGAAGACTTCAGACTTTTTGGGATAAACTTTTAAACACACATTACTTGCCATCTGTAAAATGTTTCTTTCAAGTCTTAAGAAACAACATGTTTTAATCAGTAAATTATACCCAGTCCAATAATTAATTGCCCAGCATGTTGCAAATATGCTTCCTACGCTGGCAACACCTTTGGGCAGTACACACAGGCAATTTTAACAGCATGCACAGTAATCTCATGTGAATTTTGTTAATATCTCATTCCCATTTCTGCTGCAAGCAAAACATTAAAGGGCCTCAAAACATCACCAGTGCATTCAGTTACATTATGAATGTAATATTACTGTAGAACAGTACTGGGTTACAAAAATGCCTCAAACATTTGATCTTTAGAGGTTCACACCTTCTCAAACGGACTCTCCTTATTTAGTCCCCTTGCCCCTGCAAACATCCAGTTGTCCCTGTGCTTCACAGAGTAGACCATACTGCTACCCATTCCAGCAAACAGCTCTCTGACCTCATCAGTCAACCTGCAGCACAGAGTGGGACAACATAACCATAAGGATAATCTTAGTGAAAACACATCAGCGTGATACCTATTTTCTCATGTATTATCCTTCATCTGGATGTGGTGCACTGGGTAAAAGTTGTCATGTTTAGTGTAGTACTCACTGCTCTGCAGGGTCGTTATACGAGGCTACTAAAACTATATTTCCTTCCTCTATCGTCTTTAGAAAGTCTAGCAATCCTGCAAACAGTAGAGAAATAATACTGCTATAGCTAAAAGGTGTAGAAATATTAATAGAACAATGTGTATTGATTACTTTAGGTGTATTATATATATTTTGTAAATACACAGGAATACAACAGATCTACCTGCAGAATTGACCTTAAAGAAGTCACTGTTCAATATATTCCCAGTTTCACCTGAAAAAAAAAAGATAGACAGAGACATTTACTTACATTTACATTTATTCATTTATCAGACGCTTTTATCCACTTTATGACACTGATAACGAATGTTGGGTATGATTTAAGATTTTGTTTTATTCCTTTATGTACTGCTTTATGAATGAATAATTTTTTTTCTTCTTCTTGAAAAAAATTACTTTAAATAGTCATCTTAATACACCTACCTAGTTTTCTACAAGAAACAAATTCTTGCAAATATATTCAAGCAGAGGGAATCACACAATAAAGTAGCTTGTCATGTCACCTTAAAATAAACTCACCATCTACTATCACAGCGTTCACACCCCATCCAACATTGTTGTGTCCTCCTGACATAATACTGGAGAAAGAAACAGAAAATAGACATATAGGTGAACGGAAAGTTTTGTATCCCCGATCTTTCTGTGTGTTGGAGATCTACTTCTATTTTTATTTTATTTTATTTTATTTAAAAAACTAAAAACTCTAAAACCTTCATAACTGATAAATATACACAATCTAAATGAACAAGTATTAGCAATCTAAATTAGGTCTATTATTTAGTTTTCAAGAGTTCACACTAAATATGTTTAAAAAGGTACACCTGTGTTAATTTCAAATTCACTTGTGTCCAACTGTATGCTTGCACAATAAATATGACTGACTTTATGAAGCTAAAACAGCAGATCAGATTAATCCTGCTGTCATGAGGAGCAAGGAACTGCCCATTAAACTGTGAGATTAAGTTGTTTGTATAAAAAAAAAGTTAGTGAAGGCTATAAAAAACATCAGCAAAAAGTTGTAACCTTCTTAGGAGCTCTGTGAAATACATAAAAATAAAACAGGAAGAAAAAAAATATGGCACTACCAAGATCTGGCCAAATTGAGTGGTTGGAACATATCTGCATTTATGGTGAAAATATGTCTAGCTGACCTGAACAGGTTTTCCACTACAATTTGCATATATTTGGCTCCATCCATTTTGCTTTCCAATTTTCTTTCTTTTTTTTTTCTTCCCACCTAACATGGCTGTTCTCAGAAATGGGTTCCTTGTGGTCACTCTCCCATAGAGGTTGTCTTTGTGAAGACCTGATGATGATATTGTTGAGGTCTGCACAGATTTTACATTAGTGTTGTAGCTGGACTCTTGGACACTTCTCTGACGATTGCCATTGTTGCCCAAGCAAAGCACAAGCCAGAAACTACAAAGGAATAACTTGAAAAAAAAAAGGTTTGTGTTTTTGAATGGCCGATTCAAAGCCCAGACTTGGGTGAATCCAATTTAAAATCTCCATTTAATTTGGCAAAGTTGGAGAAAATGTGCATTGAGAAATGGAAGACAATGCTAAACCCCCACCCCCAAGAAAAAACCCCTCAAAACTCCGAGGGCATCTAAATACAGTTACTAAATTACATTACATAATAAATTAGATTTTATTTCTCTGGAAAGTCACCTCAAAAGGAGCAGGAAATATCCCATTCTGATAAGCTTAAATTGGATTCTGCAATACATTTCAAAAGAGAAAAATTCTGAACTTTCTGGAGATACCGTATTAAAAACAATAAGGATATGTATATATTTATATGACACTGGGAGGAATTATTACAGTCATGTCAATAAGAATGTAAGCATGTCAGGAAAAATGGTGTGGGGTTAGACATTAAACCAAATTATATCCAAAAGCTGTTTGGCAGATATATAAGCAGTTATAATGGCAAAATATAGGCAAACAAGCAATATTCATATTCACATGGAGTTTCCATTTCAGTGTAATACATACTTTTAAATGAAATTGTAATCAATGTTACTATCTTTACATACATATTTGTTACTTAAACCTAAGCACTTGTAGGTATAAATTAAATTGTTGTCTTCATTTAAAACTTTTGCACATAACTGTACATATACCAAGCTGCCACTGTTGGGCCCTTGAGCAAGGCCCTTAACTCTCTCTGCTCCAGGGGCGCTGTATCATGGCTGACCGTGTGCTCTGACCCTAACTTCCTGACATGCTGGGGTATGCGAAGAAAAGAATTTCACTGTGCTGTAATGTATACGTGATTAATGAAAACTCTTTATTATTATTATATACATTACAATTCACTAGCATACAGCATGTGTCAATAAAGAATTTAAAATTCCAGTACATACATCCTATTGTTAAAGCAGATCTTGGGCCCGATAATATTGGCTGCCCCACTGCGCAGAAAGAAGGGGAAGTGGTTTGCAGGGCATACCCTATGAGGACAGCAACCTGGATAAAGCTCAAACAAAGCTAAACAGAATGTTACATAACATTTACTTACAGCAGACATACAAACACGCTAAGTATTTACATCTGGCTTCCAGTATGTATTTTCCCTCACTTTAGATTATGAAGTAGATTTTTTAACAGTGCACACATATAAGTTTATATATATATATATATATATATATATATATTAAATAGTAGTAGTAGTAGTAATAATAATAATAATAATAATAAGAATGAAGCTCACCATGTGACACACAGTCTGATGCAGAACTTTCTGTTCCTTGCACATCTGAATTAAAAGACAGGTTTTAGAGAATAAAGCTTATTAACACTGTAAAATAATCACTAAGCAAACACGGCATGATTCATGTGACATACGTACATTTTACACGCACTTGAAGAGATGTCTCCTTAAAAAGGAACCCCCATATTATGACAATGATGATCACAAATGTGAAAGCAAATGACAGCTCTGGAAATAAACAAAAGTTCAATTCTAGATTCCTTAGATAGTCTATTTCCTACAAGCTCCTATTATAGTAGCCAATGCTTGATTAACCAGAAAGTTGCAGGGTCCTTACCTTGATATTTCATCTTCCTTGTCTTCATCTTGTCTACCTTTAATACTACTTTAAAGATATTATATTTCTGAAACTGGGCTACCAGCACAAGAGGAGCTTCTTAATAAGTCACAGTCTAAGAAAGCTAATCGAACCAAGAGCTACCAAAACAGCTTCACACCCTGAACTCAAATATTTTTTCTCTCTGTTTGTTTTGTCTTTCCCTATATAGCATGGATTTAAACTGTCATCTTTGTACCCATCAATCTTATTTGACTTTGTTTCATTACAAGGTTGTCCAATCTTATTCACAAAGGGCCGGTGTGGGTGCAGGTTTTCATTCCAACCGAGCAGGAGCCACACCTGATTCCACCTCTTTAATCAGTTGAGCTTGGCTTTCAATAGACTCAGGTGTGGCTTCTGCTCAGTTGGAATGAAAACCTTCACCCTCACCGGCCCTTTCCGGTAAGACTGGACACCCCTGAGTTAAGGCATAGATACATTTAGAAAAGTAAGAATATCTCCATCGATTATATGGACGTCAGTCACATCTTGGTTTAGGCACACCGTGAACCACTGAGAACATCAATCTGAATTTTTAGGATTTGAGTTGTCTCGTCAGATGATCAGTTCACCTCCAAATGTCCTGTGACAAAAGTGTGTGCACACGCACACACACACACAAATACACAACTGCTTCAAGGTAGGATTTGTTTGAGCTAAAGCTCTGACCAGGAAGCTTTCCCAAAACATACTGATTAGATATACTTTCTCTCAGTAAGAAGTCCAGACATTCATCATTATTCTCTAGTGATTGAAGATGAAAAGTAAGGTAAATGCTTTAACTAAGAATAGTAAATCTCATAAGCCATTCAAATCATTTGATATTTTGAAAGATAAATGTTGATTAATAATTCATTACAAATCACTCAATGGAGATATATAAATATAAAGGAGGCAGGGATTCCAGAATCCACCCTTCAATATAAACAACCATCTTTTATTAGACAGATAGATAGATTCCCCTCTGAAAGTATTTGAACAGCAAAGCCAGTTCTTTTTTTTCATTATACATTGACGACATTTGGGTTTGTGATCAAAAGATAAATACAAGACGACAGATCAGAATTTCAGCTTTAATTTCCTGATATTTACATCTAGATGTGTTAAATAACTTAAAACATAGCACCTGTTGCTGTTCCAATACTTTCAGAGAAGACTGTAGATAGATAGATAGATAATGTAACAAAGTTTTTTTTTGATAAACCTGTGTCGTGTTTGAAATTCTTATTTCTTCTTATTCGAGAGAGAGAGAGAGAGAGAGAGAGAGAGAGAGACACTTTTGACTTTCAAGACACCTTTAATGCATCAGTGTGGTATATTTACATTTTTATTTATTTTTTTTAAAAAGAACCCCATCAGACCCTCCACCCAGGCATCCCAAACCCCTTCAGTCTTACTGTAAATCCATTATAGTCATAGATCTGTGTGAAAGTCCACAGGCCTGTTTATATTAAGGCCTTTCTTGCAACTGATGTCCATGTCCTCAGTCTGAAGTGTCTCCGTGGTGACAGCACGTTCAAGTTTTCATTTCTTGTTACGTGTTGTGCAGATATGACGAAGTAGTTAATCTGTCAGTGAGATGTTCCATTTTCCTTTGGTCAGTTCTAAAAACCGGTTAATCTGTTCTGTGGTGTAAAGCTGTTCAGGCTGTTCTGAAAAGTTAAAAGTATTTAGCTGATCTGGATTGACCTCTTCCTCCTCCATGTCTGTGAGCGGTTCCTCTCCTGTAGCTCCTGCGCTGCACTCTGGGCACAAGTTCTCCTGCATCACAACACTGTGCTGTGGCTGTTTGGATGATTCCACCACCTTGTCCATCTTCTCTCCTGGTGTTTCTAGCTCAGCTTTATTTTTCTCCTTAGTGTTGCTCAGTGCCTGTGGGTTCTTCTGCTGTTCCGAGTCAGGATCATCCTCAGTGTGGACATGAGGCCCGGGGTCACTGCTGGCTCTGATGCCGATGGCGGTACGGGGTTTGCAATAAATGCTATCTTAAGTGTTCGTTTCAGTGTTAGCATCGGCAAGGGAGTTATCACTTGGTACTGTGCTGTTTTTGTTTTGTTCTTTACTGACCTCTGTCAGCTCTGGCTCTGGTGCGTCATTGCCCTCATCTGCCCCAGGCTCCTGTTCTCCGGTATTCTCCTGCTGGCTGTCTCCGCGCTGTTGCTGCTGTACCCCGGCCGTGTCGCCCCCGGAGTTCTCTGGCTGCACAGCTCTACCGTTTATGCCCCTCACACGCAAAACATCTCAGGCGGTGGTGGTGGCCAAAACGGTGTAGCTGCTGTCGCCGTCTTTGCACTTGAAATTTACATCGTGTTTGGTCACGGTTGTTTATAAACATGTAAACTTGTCTGCGGAAAGACAGGACGTGTTTCACTGCAGAGTTCTTACAGCCGAGCGGAATAGCCGTCATGGGGTGGAGAACTTTCCGAAGCAGGCCAACTCGTTTTTTATGAATGGAGGCACGTTGGAAATGACGACCAGCGTTGCAGGGGCTCCTCCACCCGTTCTCCATCCTCCGGCACACACCTGACGCCAATGGCGGAGAGACAGCGCCTCCCCTCCGGCCTCAGAGGCCATGGCGTCCCGCTCACTCCCACCCACTCTCAACTTTTACCGGCCACTGCTACTCACATAACTTAAACATTCAATAATTAAATGAAAACAAAAGCAAAAACACAAAGTCGCAGAAAACTTTGACAAGACGCCAAACTGCTCTCACACGCTCTACACGTCACGCTCGCTCTTCCACCGCACATGCACGCAGAGAGAGAGAGAGAGAGAGAGAGAGAGAGAGAGAGAGATATATATATATGACTCACATTTAGTCAAATAAACAATGGGGTTTGAAATAACTTTAATCCTGAGTGGTGAATTTTCAGCAATCACTCAAACAATTTCAGGTCATAAAATTTCTCTCAGGTGTTTCAGAGGTACATATCAATTCATACAATGAAGCACTACATCAATCACATAGTCAACAAAATGTAACAAGGAAATCTCACATTCTCAGGCAGCAAAACAAAACAATTACAACACAAAATGACACAGAAAGAACATTGTTTAACTTATCTAACAATATAAGTTAACCCAAGACTGATTTAACATCCATCCATTTTCTGTACCACTTATGCTACAAAGGGTTGAGTGGGAGCCTGGAGTCTATCCCAGGGAACTCGGGGCACAAGGCAGGGGGACACCCTGGACAGGGTGCCAACTCATCACAGGGCACAATCGCACACACCCATTCACACACTAAGGACAATTTGGAAATGCCAATCAGCATATAGTGCATGTCTTTGGACTGGGGGAAGAAACCAGAGTACCCAGAGGAAACCCCTGAAGCATGGGGAGAACATGCCAGCTCCGCACGCACAGGGCAGAGGCGGGGATTTGAACCCCAAACCCCAAAGGTGCAAGGAAAATGTGCTAACCATACTGGTAGACCAAACACATATGTAACCCCTACTCACATTTAGAAAAACTGAAAGAAATACAAAATCCTTAACTAAAGCAAATATGTGCAAAAGCCCAAGGTGAGTCACCTGATTAGACAATTGCCCATAAATCTTAATGTGAAAAAAATGCAATGTTTTAACTACACTACACACAATAAGCAATGAGGAAAAACTTTCAGCATAAAGTTCCTTATAATTAGTGGGAATACAGATTAAGGATAGTGACAAAGTCCATTTAATTATTGTCTTATACTGTAGAGTTGAGGTTCTCAAACTTTTTGCAGCCAAGAACCCCTTTAACTTTAATAAATTCCATGGACCCCCTTAGTTCAGATTTATTTAAACATGATCCAGCTAGTCAAATATTAGACTTATTATTTAAACATGTACAATCTTATTTGGACCATTTATCAGAGCCATGTAGCTTTTAATTCCTGAAATTTCCACCAACAGTACACATTAGGTTCAAGTTAGGTTAGGTTCAGTTGCTTTTGAGTTGTTAAGGTTTAGATCAAACATATTCCCAACCATTAAAACTCAAAAATTAGAGTAACACTGAAAATAGTGGGTTGTATTTTCCTGTAACAAACAATAAACAACAACAAAATAAATAAAATTTCAGACTCATTGGCTGTGTTTCACAGTTCCAAACTTTTTGATCGCTTCACTCTGGATCCTGAAGGCAGTTCTTAATAAATAATCTTGCCATTCACATTTACAACATTAACCAGCACCATGTGACCTTTAAAAACCCATAATGGTTTTGGCATTAAAACTAAGGACAGAAGGAAGATGGGGCTGAAAAGGACAAACTGTTTCTGAAGAAAATCCTGAGAATTATTATTGTTTTTTTATACTAATAATAATTCCACATCACGCCTGGTTTCATTCCAAAAGATCCTAAGAGAAATAAACACAGACACAGAATTAGCATGTAGAGTAGAACTGAACCTGTAGTTCCTCCTGATCTCAATCAGTAAAGTAGGCAAAATTCATACCTCATCAGATTCTTCCTCTCTCTGCTCCTCCATCCGCCTCAGCACAGAGTATCTGTATGTGGCATCACTGCAATTGTAAAAGATTCACCTTAGATTATACTCAGCTAAAGTTATGCAGTCAGGGCCATAAGTATTTGGGCAGTTACACAATTTTTGTGATTTTGCCTCTGTACAACACTACAGTGGATTTGAAAGGAAGCAATCACGATGTGATTGAAGTGTTGACTTTCAGCTTTACTTCAAAAGGATTTAACAAACATATTGCATTAACTGGAATTTAACAAGAATTACAGTCATTAGAGTCCCTCCATTTTCACAGGCTCAAAAGTAATTGGACAAACTAACAATCATAAATAATATTATTTGTCATACTTTAATGCAAATCCGTTACATACAACGACTGCCTGACATCTGGAACCCATGGAGATCACCAAATCGTGAGTTTACTCCCTTGAGATATTTTGCCAGGCGTTTACTATACCGGCCTTCAGTTGCTGCATGTTTGTAGACCTTTCTGCCTTTAGTTTTGCCCTCACTAAGTGAAACGCATGCTCAATGGAGTTGAGGTCATCTGACATTTAAGAACATTTAATTTATTTGCCTTAAGAAGCTCTTGCTTTCGCAGTACATTTTGGGTCATTAACCATCTGTACTGTGAAACACTGTCCTATCAGCAGCATTTGACTGAATCTGAGCAGAAAGTATAGCATCAGACCTTTTATCTCCTTAATTTGTCATGAAATAAGGAAACAAGCCACACCTGTTGTGAAGCTATGAAACTGCTTATCAGTCAATTGTCCAATTACTTTGAGCCCTTGTAAAAATGGCTGTAATTCCAGTTAATGCAATATTTTTGTTAAACCCAACGAAATAAAGCGGAAAGTCTACACTTCAACCACGTCTTGATTACTTCGTTTCAAATCCATTGTGGTCATGTACAGAAGCAAAATTACAAAAATTTGCTGCATATAAAAGGACCAAAGCTGAACTGATTCCTCAGCTCTAGTGTCAACATGCTATATATATATATATATATATATATATATATATATATATATATATATATACACACACACACACACACACACACACAGCCAGTTAACATGTATACATATACAGTGTCAACATGCATATATACAGCCAGTAAAACAAGCTGAACATGTTGAGGAACTGCTCACCTCTGCGGGAAACAGTATTTCCTAATAATAAAAAATGCAGCCACTATTGCAGCAGTTGCGACGATTACGACGGAGGCGACGACACCGGGGTGCAGCCTGACCTGCAAGTGTTTACATGTATTTTAAGTGAACTAATTGTTAACATGATTGTTAACACGGGTTAGCTCAATGAACTAAAGTTATAATAAAGTTGACATAAAGTTTGTATCACTAACCCCTGGTGGTGGAGCTGTAGGCTCTGAAACACTTCGAAAACTTCGGAAATGTTTGAATTCACCAGGTCCAGGTTTAGCTGAAGTCAAAGAGCTGGCCGACTTTCCAAACAAAATACACACCAATACAAATACGAATAAAAACGAGTAGTGTAACTTATTAGTACAACGCACAGCCATTGTTGTTTACTTCCTGATGAAGTGACGTCAAAAGCCATCGCAGCTATCATTGGTCGATTCTAAATTCCACACGAATAAAATATGAAGCTTAAGGAGATCTTATTACGTGTGTGTGTGTGTGTGTGTGTGTCATAGGACAGCTTAAGTTTATAGAGGTCAACTAAAAAGTAAATGAATGTTTACATTATTAAGAAGACAGTTTACACACAGACATAAACACAGGACCAAACATTTTACAATGGGGTGGCAGTCTAAGAGGATCCCCATTAGACCTGAAAGGAGCACACACACCTACAGTTACAAAAAAAAGTCATCACTAACATCTTATGAAGTACACAACACTGTGCATCCAATATTATTAACAAGAGCTAATAACAAACTGAATTATTGAACTGTTTTGCCTCCAAATAGTGAACATTATTAATATAAAAGTTAGTACTGTAAATAATAAATAAATAAATAAATAAAGATCAATGTTAGGTCACCTGTTTGTTTATTGTGGTCAGCAGAGCCAGGGAATAGTTCACTTCATTTTGACCTAGCTATAAATGAGCTTTGAAATTTCACAGAGATTTAGTGCCTTTATTATTCAGACCAGCCTATTGCAGCCAGATTACCATGTTATTCAGTTTCACATCATGTGACATTGGCTACTACATTAATAATAATTATAATTACAATAATAATTATAAATAGAAGTAAAAGAAGAAGAAGAAGAAATGTGGCCATGCTTCATGACAGGGTGGCACCCCTGACCACCCTTTAGCTACTGTACACCTATGCCTATACAGCAAATTCCTTAAATCTGTGTATGTTAAGGCAAGACACTAGAAGTGCTTTGGGTAATTTCAACAATAGTTATCTGATAAATATCAATATAGCATGCTCTCTTACTTTAACTCATGAGTTTATGTGAGTTTTGTGACCTTTTTCTCATCTCCTCGACAACCGATATCACAGGAATATGTCTTTCTCTTAGTTTCTCTTATCTTGCTAAAACATGCTACCGCTGTCTCTTCTTCGTTTGAGATGTACCAATGGCCCGCCGTTTTTACTTTGACCGATGATCACACTGTTGCTGAGGCACATGACTGTCTGATGATTTGTGTCTAACCAATAAGAATTAAAACTATTGTCTGATATATATACTCTCGCCTTTTTGAATAAACTGAGAGACTTTGTGAAAAAAAATTGCGCAGTACTGTATATTTAACAGTGTTTTTTTTTTGATAAACCTGTGTTTTGTTTGCAATTGTTTGATATCCATGAGAGCAGAGTATTTTGTCAATTTTTTTAAACAATAGATCAAAAGGTTAAACAACAAAGACAGTTTTTCACAGCCTTCTTTGCACATATTTACCAAGGGTGCCAATATTAATGGAGGAAACTGTATAAGGTTTATAAAGGAAACTGACATGTGTACAATAATGACGTAAATTTACATCAGTTACATCAGGAAACAAAGTTTGATTGTGCCAAGTGTGTGAAATTTAAGCCTGAATAAAAGTTTCAGATAGTACAGTGGTCAAAATGGACAAAACAATTTTATGGTTGAGTTTTGATCTATCTATTGCTACAGTTTAAAGAGATGATATGGATGCAATATATTCAAAAATCTAACTGACCTGACCAAAATTATCTGTCTATAGTGTCTTGCCTTAATAAT
This sequence comes from Ictalurus furcatus, assembly GCF_023375685.1. Taxonomy (NCBI): domain Eukaryota; kingdom Metazoa; phylum Chordata; class Actinopteri; order Siluriformes; family Ictaluridae; genus Ictalurus; species Ictalurus furcatus. The sequence continues at coordinate 20,525,411 of NC_071265.1, read as the reverse complement.
TAAAGAACAACCTAAATAAACCTAAAACAGTTCAAAATCTTTAAAAAAAAATGCAGCTTTAATAGTGTGCCTGTTATTATATGATATCTGGAATATATTGTTATGTCAGACTATATGAATCAGTCTTCTTGATTTCACTGAACTTAGATCAGCTCATAGTACTTCCCAGTCTGAGGATCAAAGTAGCAGTTCAGACATGAATCATAGAGCAGACTGAGAAACACGTCCTTGCTGCAGTTCTCCTCAACCACAGAACCTAAAACACACAATGCATATATTAGAGACTGTTTATCAAACCGTGTCGCTTACCACACATATCAGGCCTGCTCAATTGTTCTGTTATAGACTTCTCTTTTTTTCAGTTTAAGTTCCACCATGGTAAAATTTTTAAACCTACACTACACATCACACCTTCTTTAATGCAAAGCATAAACCTAAGTGTAAAAGCATTAATGTAACACCTTTGGTGTATGTGTTGCTGTGGTCTCCTTTGGTCTCAGTCTGCTGTTGTCTGGGATGAATTATCGGAGGGCTGATAACCTCCATCCATTCCCTATAGGGGGAGGGAGGAAAATCTCTGTTCTAAGAATAGCACTGAACTGTATATTTATAATTATCTGGACCTGTTCCTTAATATTGTGGGTAATGATGTAATAAGCCATCAGCTAAAATGAGAAGACATATAAAATCCTAAGTACAACTCCAAGACTTTCCGCAATAAAGTAGCTGCTCCCAGTGCTTATATTACAGTGCTTAAATCGAACTATAGAATAATATACATGATACATAATACAATAATAACAATAAAAAAAGTAAATTGTGGTAGGTTATGGATCATTTATCAGGTGGCAGCTGACCGCCTCTGCCCAATGAACCTTGCAGTTGATAGACTAACACTGTTTGTTACTTTGAGCTCTTTGGTATGCAGTAATTAAGTAACTAGGCAGTAATACAGTAACCAAACACAGCTGCTTAGTTTAAAAATATGTATGCATGATAAGATTTAAGCTAGCTTGCAACGTGCATATGGACCCAACATGCATACGGCCCACATCTTCAGAAGAAGTTCAGTTTTCATCGAAACCTTTCGTAGGTACCATGTGGCGCTGACTGTCAGGTTCCCTGCTGAGAGGGAGAAGAGGAAATGGATGACCTCCTGGGGAGCCCCCCCTACAGGGATGACAGCCAGGTGACACATGCAAGCCTTTAAGCACTTGTGTGGCAGCACTAGAAACTAGAGAATACTCATCAACCCTGACAAGAATGCTTAATTAGTTACTTGGTGGAGCACCTTCCCCTTATGTGCTGGATTTCACACTAAAGCAACAGTGTAACATGCAACATAACTAAATCAACTGGATATGAAGCATTCTTTACTTGGAGTTTTATAATCGTAATCATTATAAACTATTGTAATCATTCAGTTTACATTGTGGGTAGTTTACCAGTAATTATTTAGCAAGATTAATTTCTATATGCACATGGTGAAATTGTTTTGTTGTTGTTGCTTGTTTTGTTTTGTTTTGTTTTGTTTGTTTTAGGATTTGTGTCAACAACTTTTTTCCTCAGTGACTTCTGTGGATGTCACCTCTGTACTTTGATGTCATCTTTGTACTCTGAAATAATCTGTCTTCTTTTTTGTTCACTGCTCACACAAAGGTTCAAACTTCTAAATATGTTAAAGATAGATAATAGAGGAGAAAATAAATCACGGAAGAAATCTTTGATTGAACTCAAACTGCATCTGACAGCAAGTAAAAGGTGTATACATTGTCTGTCATTTTGACAGAAAGCTGTGAAAGACAAGACAATTGCAAACTCTGTTTTAACATATGCATATGCTGATGTCTGAGGTTTCTTACTTAAGCAAATTGATCAAATCAACTTGCTTCTTACCTGGGATTAGAGTAGAGAAGTGGATTCATCTCTTTCTGGTAGTACTGGCCCTGTTCAGATGCCTGACAATCACAGATATGTATATATAGCATATAATTGCACAGTGCATATTACAATAGCGTTCTTTATATAATATATATCATTATATATATATATATATATATATATATATATATATATATATATATATATATATATATATATATATATATATATATATATCAGCTAATCTAGCAAAACATGTATCTGGATACTGTGGGTGTGTGTAAGTACTGGTAAGAGCAGGAGAGAGAGAGCACCAACAGAGTATAAATTCACCAAAACACTATAAAGACTATAGTTCTGAGAACTCTGATGTGTCATACCTGCTGTCTGATGATGGCAGTATTGCTGCTGTGCTCATGCAAGGACAAAACAATGCTTTCCACTAATACAGCTAATACCCTTGGCTAAGAAGGACAGTGCATTGCACTGTGCACTGTAGAACTTGTTTAAGCCTAACCCAAATTATTAACCCCAACTTGGAAAACCATATATAAATCGTGCCTATATTTTGAAGTTCACACCCATGTTTTCTTCCCCAGCTATAAGCCATGCATGTAATCTTTCTCTAACGAGTTTTTGAAGCTTTCTTCATCTTAACAACCTGAGCTTGAGACTTCAAGCACCGTCCTGTAGGTCACATATTCAAGTCACTTTAATGAGGCTGAGCACTGAGATATGTCTTACACCAGAGGACATGCCTGTGTGCATGTGCAGATGGCAACTCACTAGAGGGATACACTGGGTCCATGTAGAAGTGTCATCACTCCTCATACTCAGGCTGACATTGCACTGCTGAACCTGACAACAGGGATTACATGCAGAAATTTGTGCAGCTGTTTAAATCTAAAAAGTATTTTTTTAAATGGATATTCTGTATATATCGTTTAGTGTAGCAGCTAGTATTACAGTACAATCAAACACATATACAATATGATCATATAAAACACATAGTGGTTCTTGAAAGTTTGTGAACCCTTTTGAATTTTCTATATATCTACATAAATATGACCTAAAACCTCATCAGACTTTCACACAAGTCCTAAAAGTAGGCACAGAGATCCCAATAAAACAAATGAGACAAACATATTATACTTGTTCATTTGTTTAATTGTGTAATTGGGTTAATTGCCATTTTTAAAAATTGGGTTCTCTTGGTCTACTTTTAGGACATTGGATACAGAAAAATCTAAAGGGTTCACAAACTTTCAAGCACCACTGTATGATTGTGTGTGAGATCTCTCCTACCTGTGAAGCACTGAGGCCTGAGTCACAGGTCCCACCCTCCTCCTCTTCCTGCTGTCTTTTTAGACTAGCTAACATCCGCAGCTCTTCTTCTTCATCCTCCTCCTGCTCTGCTCTCTTAGATAAATCACATATGCTGGAGCCCACAGGCATCCTCATCCTCCTCATGCTCTCTCTCACCTGTAGATGACAAACAGCTTCATTATTCTCCCAGTGCCGCTCCACAAAGCATGTAGGCAGTCATGTGTTACAGGCTATAACTAATTAGAAACCAATCCATGAGACACTGAAGCCTAATTGGCACTTCATTAGACCAAAGGCATCAGCAGAAGTGCTTGCCCCCACTGCCGATATCTGCTCAAAGAGACAAAGTGCTGATACTGATATTAACTGATGAGTGCATATGGAATATTACTTTATTCATAAAGCAGTGCTGAAGAATGGGAAAGAGAGAAAAAAAGGAATCTTGAGGAAAAAAAAACTATCCTGTACTGAGAAAAACCTGCACTTGCAGCAGTGTTTTTTCAAATGCAAAACCCTATGGTCAATAGGTTCAGTACAACACCTGTTTACAAAATGCTGTCTATGAGGGTGAACAAAAGCACTTATAAACAAACCACTCTGCTCATGTGGGCCCTTTCATTTGAAGTATGCACTTCAGCTAATCTATTTCTAATAACATTTAAGAGCCTTAATAATGTGTTCTAGTAAAAGCTTGTTTATGTGTACAAGCATGCTCAACAAGTATACAGTATGTATAATATGTTTTGAAGGTTGAATGTTGTCATCCATTTTCCTTTTCTCCAACTGTAATGTAAATAGTCATTATAGAGAGTTCTCTTCACTAGTGGACTGTGATTTCCAGCTGAGCCTTGCTGCTGAACATTGTTCATTGGGAACCTAAGATTATACACATCAGAAATGATGTGTATAATAATGTGTTCTGAACAAGTGTTTTTTGCCCTAATATGACATACAGGACAAACACTGTAGTGAATAGAAGGGACATCTGAGAGATATATATGCAAAAGTACTAAATAGGAGGAGGACTGCTGTTAGTCAAGCAGCTTCTGAAATCACAGAAGTGCTGGCAGTATTGTGAGAATAGAATCAATTCAGTTAGGATAAGGCAAAATCTGGAATGAATAAGCTTCTTTTTGGAAACCATACTCACATTGTGGAGCTTCAAATCCTCAGAGGGAATTTCTCGAACAGATGTTCTATTAATGGGTGTCCTTATATCTCCATCAGGCCTGTTTTGCCCAGGTCTAGAGTGTTCCGTTCTGCTCCCTTTTTTGTTAGTGCAAGGTGAGAGACAGCGGGTCGGTGCCACACGTGCCATCTCAGTCCTTCGGGACCCCTCTTTGGAAGACTGTGTGGATGCATGTGTAACAGTAGAGGCCTTAGTTGGCTCAGTGCAAAGCCTGGGTGAAGAGGTAGATCTGGAAATGGGAACAGAAGCCAGGGTAGGAGGAGCAGGACTAGTGTGTGCTCCAAATCTCTGAGAGAGGAATCCAAAGAAGCTCTGATCCTGAGACAAAGAGCAAAAGAGAGAGAGAGAGTGAGAGAGAGAGGGAGAGAGAGAGTGAGAGAGAGAGAGCGAGAGAGAGAGAGAGAGAGAGAGCATCTATAGGTGATGGGATGGCAGAGCAGCACAACACTGCATGGTGATAAATGAGTACAATATCCAAATTGCTGTATATCTGACAAAAAGCCAGTTATATGTATGACATCACTAGCAAAGCACACATGCATAGTTTATGGTTTTGACAAAAAAATACATTTTAATCATTAAAAATGTGTACAACAAATTCTTGGATATTTATTGGAGCCAGAGAGCTTTTATTCCTGAAGTTTCCATCATCCAAGCTGACGTTATTTATAGGCCAACTTGTTTTTCAGTTAGTGAAGTTTAGAGCAAACCCTTTCAATTCAAGTCAAATAAGCTAGTAATAACTAAATGAACTCAATAATACATAAAATTTTCACAGTGATGGGTTGTGATTTCCAGAACTGTAATAAAATACATTTTGCCTCAGAAAACACACACTTTAAATAAATAATTAATATGTATAACTTAGTTACCTGCAATTAATCAGAGCGCTGCAAGCTGTCTGTCGGCCTCTGCTCAGAAAGAGATGAAGGCTTTTAGCTTGTGGGGCTTTGATCTGAACTAATGCCCTTAAACAGCGAGCAATGCTTTGGACTAATGATGATACCAATATGTCTCAGTTATTTCATCCTGGCATTCTGCTTCAACAAATATTCCTGCATATTGCATGCAATGTCCATACTGAAAGGTTCAGCTATATAAAGGTACATCTGTTGCTTATATTATCTTCTATAACAGTGATTTTTAAAGTGGGCAACAGGCCACCCTTCTGTGAAGCACAGCTAAGAGGTCTGATTTTTTATTTTTTATTTTTTTGTTACAAAAAATCATTATATTATTGAGATCCTATATTTATAGCCTTGCTTGTCTGGCCAGTTGAATAGGTTTCATTCAAACCTCAAACCAAACAAGTAGCCTATAAATAATGTCATCTTGGACCTAATGGGTTTTGTAAAAAGAAATGTAAAAAAAAGCTCTATGGCTCTAATAAATAGTCAAAATATTAATGCAAGCATTTGAATTATTGGATTATGTTTGTTGATAAATCTGTACTGAGACGGTCCATGGAACTCATTCTACAGTTAAAGAGTTATATGGCTGCAACATCTGCTCTATAGCACATTCTGCTATTCAAAAACAAAAAAAAAAATCAGTGATGTATCTTCTTTATCAAGGTTTTTTGAAACAGTAAAAATTGGCTATAAGTATAAGTATTCAGCGTTGTCTGAAAGGTTTTACATGAACTGTTGATTAGTGCAAGAGTAAAGAAACAGCAATTATATAAATACAGTGCTGTGAAAAAGTATTTGCTGATTTCGTCTGTTTTTGTGTATATCTCATACTAAATTGTTTCAGAAATTAAAAGGCAGTCTGAGTAAACACAAAATACAGTTTTTCAATGATAATGTTATTTATTGAATCAAAAAAGTTATCCAATACCAACTGGGCCTGTGTGAAAATGTATTTTCCCCTGTAGTTTTTAATTCCCCAAATCTATGAATCTGCATCATAATGGGGTTCAGCTGGACTAGACACAACCAGGCCTGATTACCGCAAACCCTGTTCAATCAAATCAACACTTAAATAGAACTTTTTTAACAGCATGAAGTTGGTTAAAAGGTCTTACCCAGTAACACACTATGCCAAAATTGAAAGAAATTCCAGAAATTATAAAGAAGTAGGTAATTGAAATATGTAAATCTGGGAAGGGTTGCAAAGCTATTTCAAAGGCTCTGGACTCCAAAGAACCACACTGAGAGCCATTATCTCCAAATGGAAAAACTCAGAACAGTAGTGAACCTTCTAAAAAGTGACCGACCTTCCAAAATTTCTCCAAGAGCACAGTGACTACTCATCCAGGAAAACAGCCAAGAACAACATCAAAGGAACTACAGGCCTCTCTTGTATCAATAAAAGTCACTGTTCATGACTCCACTATCAGAAAGACACTGGGCAAAAATGGCATCCCTGGAAGAGTGGCGAGGTGAAAACCACTGCTGACCCAGAAGAACATTAAGGCTCGTCTGAATTTTGCCAAAACACACCTTGATGATCCTCAAACATTTTGGGAGAATGTTCTGTGGACTGATGAGTCAAAAGTGGAATTATTTGGAAGACATGTCTCCCGTTACATCTGGCATAAACCAAAAACAGAATTCCACATGAAGAACATCATACCTACAGTCAAGCATGGTGGTGGTGTGTGATGGTGTGGGGATGCTTTGCTGCTTCAGGACCTGGGCAAAGTGAAGTAACTGAGGGAAACATGTTTTCTGCTTTCTACCAGAAAATCCTAAAGGAGAATATCTGGTCTTTGGTCCGTAAATTGAAACTCAAGTATGTGAAAGGCTGCTAAAGGTGGCACAACCAGATTTTAAGTTTGAGGGTGCAATTAGTTTTTCACATAGGTGATAGGTGTTGGATAACTATTTTTGCTTCAATAAAAAAAACAACAACAGGTTGCCTTTGTTCTATGTTGTATTTCATTTGAAGATCTAAAACTATTTAGTATGAGATATACACAAAAACAAAAGAAATCAGGAATACTTTTTCATAGCACTGTACTATTATAAATACTAACCTGCACAAGAATTGTTGACCAGTAGGAAATTAACTAAACAAAGAAACACTGATAACACTGACGTTTGCCTTGCACCTCCAGGGTTGGAGGTTCAATTTCCATCTCCGCCCTGTGTGTGTGGACTCCTCGTGCTTTGGGGGTTTCCTCCGGGTACTCCGGTTTCCTCCCCCACTCCTAAGACATGTATTTTAGGCTGATCGGCATTGCCAAATTGTCTGTAGTGTGTGAATGGGTGTGCGACTGTGCCCTGCGATGGGTTTGCACACTGTCTAGTGTGTCCCCTGAGTTCCCTGGGATAGGAGGCTCCGGGCTCCCCGCGACCCTGTGTAGAATAAGCGGTACAGAAAATGGATGGATGGATGGAAGAACACACAGCAGATTTACCAGCAATGACAACACCTTCCTATGAATGGGTTCAGAACCAATCATAAATTTAGGTAAATTTGCCCAGCTGTCTAAGTAGGAGGGATGGTTTTACTCTCTGCCCTGTCTGACAGTAGCCAATTTTGGGTGTGTGTATGTGGAATAGGGCAGCTAGCACTTTCCTCTGAGTGGGTTTTGTTGCCCTGACACAGCATGAGCCACGGTTTGAAAAGATGCAGTCACTGGCTTTCACGTGTCTTGGCGGAACCATGTGCTAGCTTTCACCCTTCCCAGTTGGTAGCTGTTATATGATAGGTGAGCACTAGGGTGGGAATTTGCAAAAGACTAAATTGTGAGACAGTGGTGTTTAAAAACACTTTAGCAGTAGGAGGAAGGGAAGGAAGGAATAAGTTAAATGAAAAGACCAAATCAAACTGTCAGTGGTGTAAATTAAACACTACTAAGTAAGTGCTGTGCTATATATATACTAGAGATGGGACTGATTTCCCTGTGGGAAAGGAAATAGAGCATGAGAAAAAGTGATGTATTCTTCACAAAATTCTGAACTGAAGAGATATCAACAGAGCTGAATACAGTGTCAAAAGAAATGAAGCAAAGCATTTCTGCATTGACATAGTTGAATCACGAGCCCTTCGGGAGCTGAGATATGTGTCTTTGTAAGGGAACCAAGGAAGATAAAGTATATGTCTGTATTGACAATTTACTGCTGTTTCTAAGCACAAATGATCCAGTTGTGCTAAGTGTCTGTCACTGAGGTATGAAGGATTTATAGGGCTGATAAAATCATCTGGGAGTAATGTTCTGAAAATCTTACAAATGTTACATTCTATCAGTTAGAGACAGGAACACTTATCTCCAACCTGTTTATTATTATTATTATTATTTTATTATTTCATTTGGACAGTTTTAAAGTCAAATTCTGACATTGTTATACGAAACAGAGTAATTGTATGTTGCTGTCTGAATAAATGGTGATGGCAGCTAAAATCTATTTATACCTTTATTTATTGGTCAGAAGTTTTTGACAAATTTAATCTGAGATTTATATTGGTTTACAATAATATGCTTGTTCTACTATCAATAGTAACAGCTTAGACAGAAAATTTATGGTGAATGCTCCAACTAAACAGAGTAATTAACACATAATGGTTGAGTTTTCTGCGAGGGCAGATTTATTTATTTTTATGTAAGGAGCTATAATTGTCCACACTTTGTAAAAGTTGGATGTAAAGCTGTAATTTTAAGTTTTCCAAGATGTGAAAGACGGAATGTCTTCAGGACAGAGGGCTTAGCATTTTCTTTATAACATGGCAAGCTACATTTTTTTTTTGTCATATTATCTTCAAGACAAAGAAATTAAAGAGATGCAGGTAAAGGAATGACTGTTTATAGTTGCTATACAGTGACAACAGAAACTCACTTGTTTCACAGATGTTTTACATCATTAAACTTAACTAAAATGATTCAATTTGTAATGTGTTATTCTTAGATTAATAATAAACTTAATAAAAATTGTTGGCAAGAAATAAAATAATCAATTGCAAGGGATGGGGTTATTTGTTCAAAAAAAGCACCCTGACAATTAATTTTCTAAAAGGATAAAGGATTGCCTAACATTGCACCCCACCACTGCTTTGAGTCAAAATGACCATTTCCTTCTTGCATTCTTTTTGTGTAACGATGTGATATACACCTTTGGGGTCCCCACAGGATGGGACCATGGCTTTATTCAGCTTTAAAAATCAATTATCACTGTTTAATAATTCTGTTTGTTCTCTGCATTATTGGTCTCTTTCTGTGATATCCCAGTAGAATAAACATACAAATTACTTTAACAACACATTGAGGGTTCTGAAATTGGATAATTGGGCCCAAGATGCAGGCATAAATGTGTTAATTGCTGTCAAAGCTCTGAACTGGGACTCTCAGTTTGTTCATTTACATTTACATTTGGCAGACGCCCTTATCCAGACGTGTAGTCCAACATTTTAATCACAGAGCTACCACTGTTCAAGCATTGTGTGTGCGTTTTATGTGTTTGCCAGGTAATGAAACCAAGCTTTATCATAGGTAGGGTGGAAATGCTTCACTATGTGAAGCACATGTTTGACATGACATGTTGGACATGTTTAAAGGCATTATTTGTTTTAAAAACAGTATCACGAATAATGAAACTGGTTGTTAGCTGACTTTTGGCTGACTCTCTTAACATTAAATATATAGTATATTTAAGCATTTGATAAGTCTTATTAATCATTTCAGTGTTTCTTGTGTGTGTGTGTGTGTGTGTGTGTGTACCTCTTCACCCTCACTCCCAATGAAGTCATCTTCCAAACATGCCACTTTCCGCTCTCTGTCCCACTCTAGGTTGTCAACTTTAGGGTCAGAAGATAAACCCTCAAAGGTCACGCTGAAAAGTTGACCCCTTTTGGCTGAGTGAGGACATGAAGAAAAAGTAAAGACCTCCTCCCCATCCTCTTCTTCAGTTTCATCCTGACTGAGTGGGGTTGAAGTTCCTCTGCTGGCACTATTTCCATTCTCAAGAATATGCAAATCAGGGAGTGAATCAGATGGAGATTGGCATTCTGAAGTTTTGGGAACTGGCTCAGGAGAACATGAACTACATGTCTGATCTGTAGAACAAGAGCATATTGAGTTTTATATAGTACACTTGAGCACTTGAGCATTAAAGCTAGATTTCCAAGATGGATGTCCTGGCTGCAAATAATAAATGGCAATCATGTTATCTTCCTAAAACACATAGATACACCTAAATGCTCTGGATGGGCAGAACAGTTGTGTTTGGAACATAATGGAAAGTAATGTAAAAGTACCCTCGTGAAGAAGTGCAGATTTGTGTGCTCTTTCTTGAAGTACTTGAAGTTGAGGACAAAAAATTTCCTGTCAATTCTATCACAAATTTGATTTAATGGAAAACACGCTGCGGTGTTCAGTCAGAGAACATTAACTGCTTGTTTCTCCTTCAGGAAACTCACATTGACTTAATGGCACAAAGCAGATCAATAATAGAGATCTAATTACTACACATAATGTTTCAGCATTCATTTTTCATACCGAAGCTCATATTCCTTTCCGGAGTTCATTTTAATGAGCATATGCAAATAAGTGGATAATCATGATAAAGCAGACTGCGATGAATGCTGTGATGCTTGTCAGAAGCTGCGGGTGAATTTATAGGACACATCCAGTCCTGTTTTCACGCAACATTTGGTAATTGCAACATTATGCTTTAATGAACTCTTAAAATATGCCTAAATGCAAGTGAAGTACTGAAACAATGCAAATTTATTATTATTTTTCAATCCTTAGAGAAGACAGGGAAAAGAGGGTAAGAAAAAAAACATCATTAGCTACTAGTGTGCAAGTATGTGTGATGGGGTAGGGGAGCTTTGTGGTTTTCCCGCTGGCACACAAACAGCATCATTAGTAGATGGTGAGCACTGCTTCTGCACGATCATAATTCAAATCCAGCTATATCGGAGCCTGTGGGGTCTGTGTGCCCTTGCATTAAAGAGAAAAGACACCCAGAGAGAGGCAAGCCAAAGACACCACCGAGACCAAGGTGATGAATACAGCAAGTGTGTATGTGATCTATTTCAAGCAAATGCACAGCACTTAAGTGCAACTGTGGGAGTGTAGATGAACTGTGAAGTTTATTTCACCTTGAGTGAAGGCTATGGCACCCATGAACTTTATTTTAAAACTGATGTTGAGTAGTCCATGTACCTCCATCTTGTAAAATTTAAATGTCATGCCTCTGGGTATGATTATGGTACAGCCTCCACAAGAAATATTCACCTGGGTGTTCTAACCATAGGACAATATTTCTATTATTGCCACTTCTTTATACACAGAAAATAAATGATAGCTTTAATTACTTTGGCATCAAATGTTATGTTTTGGCATGTGATGTATATCATCCCCATGAGGTGTTTAACTGGTGTTCAGTTTCTTCCAATTAGTAAATATGTGTTTTAATTAGCTTGTCTGTTACAATTGGCGAGTCTTCAACCCTCTGTTGGTGAGTCAAATGATACTTTTAGGTATTTGGGCTTTTCCTCATCACATCTTCAAATTAATAAATCACACCAGTTGCTACTTTTCTTCTAACATTAAATAGCAGTATTGTGTTCTCTGAATGAACAGGACTTTAACATTGTGCACTGTAAGCCTGGCCCTGTAACTGACAGACACTTACACAGTGCCATCTGAATGAAGGTCATACACCATTATGATATTACCTTTCATAAAAGCAAATTATGTAAAGACATGATGCTTTACACTGTATGAAGGATCATTTCATAATGAGAATGCTCAAAATGATCTATCAGGCACCACTCAGCCTCACCTTTTCAGTAGTCGCCTAATTAAACCACAAACACTTGCAAAGTGCTTCTCAAGTGTAGCAGTGACTCCAACTCTTTAAAAGAGCTTTGCAGATTTAAATTCACATAATGTTTTTTGAAAAGTCTTACACTGTAATCACCTTTTCTAATTGCCAACAGTTCATGCTGGCCTGAACTCTTGAGACTTCTTTCTAACCCACACAGAATATTTAATGTCCTTTTATCACTAATGAACTTTCTCTTCTTTTTCTGTTTTCTGAGGGAGGCTGGAGGTTGTCTTTCAGTGCTGAAGAGAACTGGTATTTTATTGCACATTGACATTGACCAAAAACCTTCATTTAAAATAAAATTGTACATGAGGTCAAAACTTTTTAGTTCTGGTATAGTACTGGATATTAATAATAAATAATGATCTAAAAAGATAATTTTCATAAAGCGGCACCGTCTATGCTTTACTGATCATATGATAACACTGGAATATCATTACAGTCACTCACCTGGAATGCAGTGATCTATTGGCTGATGTCTGTCTATTTCTCTATGATTTCCTTAAAAACAGAGTCACCAAAATCATATTTAATAGATATATTTTTGTACTTAAATATGTTTTATGAGTACTATTTTAATTATATTACTATTTACATGTAAATGATAAATGATAAAATATAAACACACATCTAATGTGCTGATTGAGAAGGGCAAATATCAAATCTAAACTGACTGCAAAGAACACAGGTTTCACATAGCATTCCAATAGCAAACTCAGCTAAACAGGATTATTTGAAAATGGATAAATACAATTATGATTACTTTGCAGTCATCTAATAAAGAAAAATTATATCCTTACGTGCAACTTTTCTCTCTTTCCCAGCATTATAAATCTGCTTTGGCCTCCCAGACCCTGTCCTTTCAGAAGATGCTTGCTCAGCTGGTGGTTGTGCCTTTAGTCTTCCACTTCTCCCTATGATCATGAATACAGATATTATACTAGATTAATTTATGGTGCATATATTTATTACAGCACAATTACAACGAAATGTCATTGACAACCTGCTATTTGCATGGGGATGTGCAGCTGCACACTGAGTGAGCCATAACTCCTATTAAAGTTATTATGTAAGAGTAAATATAACTATGTGGGAGTGCATTTATTATTTAGTACGCATATTAAGATTAATGTTGTCAACAACTCTGCAATCCTCATTTGTGCATCTTTCTTCAAATAATCAGACTCTTTGTACAGTACATTAACATACATACATTAGTCTTTGGAAATACAGTGACTGTAGTTAACTGTAAAATTAAGGCAAGTATCAGCTGTAATAAGATGGAGCTAGGCTTTGCATTGAAAACCCACAAGGCTATGAGCAACATCTACCAGATGTGGTTATGTTTCCTCATGCAGAAGTTTGCATTTACCTGAATGAGCTTTGTGTTCGGTCACATTTGCCAGTGAACTGCCCTTTCTTGCAGTGCTAGGAGGGCATCCTGTGACTTTCGAACCGAAAGCAATATGGGAGCAGTCCTGGGTTTTAGGACCCCGAGCTGGTCTCCCAGTACTCAGCTGATCTACAAGTCATTAAAGAAGTACATTATTATAAATACATCATAAATGTGAAGCAAGCAGTAAAGAAAATCTAGGGCTATAAAGAATCATTTCATCAAAACTGATATTGTAATATTTAGTTAGTGAGTTTAGCATCGGTGCTATACAGCAGACAGGCCCAACAGCAAGGCATTATATTTCACAAGTAATGTAGTAATATACATTATTGTTGATCATGTTGATCCTGATTGTCAGTGAAGCATTATATATGTGTAGTGTAGTATCTATACTTGCTGGCATCATGGACTTTGACACAAGGACTTACTAGAAGTCCTAGCTTGCCAATTACATTTATTTCACTCATAGATGTTCAAAAAATTGAGTAAAAATGGAACAAACATCATGCTTCACATTGCATCCATTTTTATTTATGGTGCAGGAACTGTAATATGTTGCGAATTGTTGGAAAAATCTAAAGAGCTCAGTGTGTAGGCTGTTTTGGACACCTTTTACATCACTGCTCTGTCTTCTATTTCCAAGCAATAAATGAGAAAAAAAAGAACTTTGTATTGTGTTGTTTCAAAAATAAGTCGTACTGTATCAAGCAGTCATTAAGATTTGAGTAGCTTCATCCAGGGGTCGCTAATTTGAATTATACAATAAAATCAGCTAAATAAATAAAAAAAGATCTATAAATAGTGCAAAAGTTTTAGGCACCCTATTTTTTAGTACAAACTTATAGATTTTTATTTTATGACTTCTACATTATCAAGTCAGTACAAAAAACATTTTAGATTCCCAAACATTAGTTTTCTAGCACAAAATTAAAGGTTACAGAAAAATGTTTGTGTCAGTAAAGAAAGCAGCATATTAAGTGGTAACAAACACTTTTCAGACAAAAACATAATGAAGGCGGCTGGATTTTGCTGCAAAAATAAGAAGCGAGTGCGACAGTAAAAGTCTCAAGAAGAACTGTGGCTGGTTCTGCAAGATGCTCAATAAAACTTACAGCTCATTTCCTTATAAAACTGCACAAATTGTACCGGAGACTACTATTTTTATTTATATATTTATTTTTTTGTCATACCAAATATTTACTTTGTTTCATTTACTACTGTTTACTGCTCTTTACAGCATTTTTTTTAAAAATGTAGAAACATTCCATTATTTTTGAAGGCATCTTTATTCTACAGCATTTCTTTGTGTGTGCCAAAAACTTTTGCACAGTACTGTATGTCATTAATAGATACTACTGCTGATAGCTGTCTTGCAAATAATTTTTGCTAAATTGTGCAAGACAAAGAAATTTTGGCAATTCAAATTGTTTTCCCACAAAAAAGCACAAACAACTCTGCAAGTTGCAAATTTTGAAAAAAAGCAGAAGCAAAATCAAGCATTTTTGGTCACAACAATAACAAAGAAACTCCACAAAGTCCTGTATGGACTGGTATAAAATATTTTTCAGTGCAGAATACTGCTCCAAGTCAATATGCCTTATCAAGGTATTTAAAGTATATATATGTATATATTTAATATGTATCTGCTGATAGTAAACGGCAAAATGTTCACAGTGAATAAGATGTACACAGTTCACATTTGAACCACCCGGTAAGGACATTATCTGTTAAAAATAGGCCTACTGGAATATTTAAGCAGTTCACGTAAAGATATAACAAATTACTCTATGTAAAACCATTGTTAAGGGAATCAAAGGATTCTTCTTTGAATACACAATATTCATTTTAGCGCTCTTGATATGCTGCTGAAATTGAAGCTGAATTATATTTTTAGATGTTACTCGCAGAAATAAAGCAATATTACAAATAAGCAAGGTCAGGTCACCTTGGCAGCATGGCATACAAAATACTCTGTCATTTCAAATTGGCAGCAAGCTACAGTCAGTGGGGTTTGAATGAATGTGGCCCAAAAGGTTTTGATACAGAGTTGCTAAGAAACAGCACACTGGGGTTCGTCGACCTGTCCTTCTGAGGGCACACTTAAAAACCATTTTTAGAATGTAGGAACCTTTAATTATCCATAAACTTTTAAAACCCCTTTAAGAACTCTTGAAGAACCAATTTTCTATGAGTGTAGTCATTATTTAGAGCAGGATCAACAATGGCATGACATCTTAACTTGTTTTTAAATCCTGTGCCCCTTTAATCAAAAAGTTGCAAGTTATTTGAAGAGCAGTTTTATAGAGCCAATAGATCACATAATTCCAGGAGGTCAGTAGGAAAGTGCTACTGCCACAGGAGGGTAAGCGACACCTGCGCGAAGAGAAATATAAAGATAAAAGAGTTTTTCCTGGAATAGAACGGGCAGGAACATGAATAAGGAGAGAAGATGAAAGCCCACTGCCAAGAAGAGGCATGCCATCAAGTCCACAGGCTGAAAACAGTGGGAGGTTTCAGTGAGAGATTCAAACCTTTGACCATGCTGATTCAGTCCCGTGTGCACAAGGTCATTTGTAGGGATTTAGTGTAGTGTTGTTTTTTTGGTTAAAAATGAATAAAAATCATGACTATTGAGTCAGGGAGGCACAAATGCTGTAGAATATGATGTTCCTAAGCTGTTGTGAGTGACATGGACAATCATGTAATATTAATTCACAGTAAGTGTTGTGTGAAGGGTGTGTGGTCAGTTTTGGCAGGATCAAGCTGAGATGCATGAAAGTCATCACACCCCAAATTCAGGCACGAAAAAAGTCTCCTACATAGTGATTGGTGTCATGGCCAATCGAGAGAGAGAGTGAGTCAGAAAAACAGAGTCCACAACAAATCAAACAAGGAAGTGAAATATTACATTATAGTTCTCTAATAAGCAGAAGAAGGATTCAGGATGGATGGGTTTTTTTTCTTGCTGAACAGGTAAGCCATTTATTTGTTCTCTAATTAGGTATATATGATAATCAGCTGATTTATTTTTTGTTGTGGAACTAATAATATTTTGGAGTTGTTGAGCTAGAGAACTCCGGATAGCTAGCAAGTGACTAAGAGGAGGTGTCTGAATATTGTATGGTATTGTATTGTATTTTTGTATTTCAAACTTGGTTATATTGGCAGAGTAAATCATTTGAGGAGTCTGTGTATATATTTCTCTGACCTGGGCCCTTTTATCCTCCTATGTATGTTTTAGCATTCTAACAATATTGGATGGATACCAAAAATTTTGGACAAAATACACAGATTTTATAATAATCACACACACAAGGTGACGAAATAATAAAAATACACATATAGGAAACAATCAGAATTTACAGCTTTGCATTGTACAAAGTATTTTAGCTAGCTTGATAGACTTAGTGGGCTGGCTCATGTAAATTATTCGAAGAGAGGTGCACCAGTACAAAGTAAAAAGTCTCCCTACTGTTCGACATTAGCAACAGCAGAGAAACCAAGACATTTGCTCTTTCACCTGGTACTCAGTAACTGTGAATCATAAACCTTCTGTAATACTGATTAAACATAGCAAATAATTATATCCACAGAGTCATGCCCTAAACCGTATACGATCATACTAATTCAATTATCACTACTCCATTGGCACCATTACTCTTAAAGCACACTACTTAATGAGCATTATGTGGTTTGGTTAGCAACCTTGAACTCTCTCTGAATGCGTATTGACTTGACACTCACAGTTGTGAGATTAAACTGTGAGGTAGATAACATCACAGAACAACATCCATTACAAAATGATCTTCAGCAAATAGCTTGTAATAGCATATATATATATATATATATATATATATATATATATATATATATATATATATATATACAAGCTGATAACAGCTTGGATGAATCTTTTCCTCCTTGGCCCGGAGAACACGACGACTGTTTTGATGGTAGTCTTTGTTGACTGACAAAGGTTTACCAAAGTATTCCTAAGGCCATGTGAGGATATTCATTACAGACTCATGGCGGTTTTCAAGACAGTGACATCTGAGGGATTGGAGATCACGCATATTCAGAAGTGGTTTTTGGCCTTGCCCCTTACGCACTGAGATTTGACTGGATTCCTTGAATCTTTTAAATCTTTCAAAAATCCTACCAATTTGTCTTTGGGGAATGTTGTTCTCAAAGTGTTTGATTATTCGCTGATGCATCTGTTGGCAGATTGGCAAGCCTTGACCCATCCTTGCTCTTGACGGACTAAGCCTTTTTTGGAGGCTCCTTATATACTATAATTAGACGATTGCCTCACCTGTTTCACATCACCTTATTTCAACTTGTCACACTCCCTCAAAAAAAATCTTCCATCCAGCTGACCTATTGAAAGGATGAAAAGATGAACTATTTTCATACTTACCAGATTCTGAGCTGATAGATACACTTCTCAGATCAGCCTGTCTCAGTCTATCCATATTCATTAGCTGTGTAACATGCTGAATCGCAGATGGAAACTGGCAGCTTTTAGGAATCTCCTCTTTAGGATAATTTCTT
Source organism: Ictalurus furcatus (assembly GCF_023375685.1). NCBI lineage: Eukaryota > Metazoa > Chordata > Actinopteri > Siluriformes > Ictaluridae > Ictalurus > Ictalurus furcatus. Next base: position 20,507,290 of record NC_071265.1, on the reverse strand, counting down.
ATGTCATAAGGATCTAAAATAAAAAGCACATGCAAACAATTTTATGTTATTCACATAAATATACCTGACATCTGCCTCATAGATGAATAAGTCTCTAAGACAATTTGGAAACAGAATATATTTTTAATATTTAGACAAGTAATAACTGCCAAGTATAACTGTCACCAATCCATACAGTTAAGTTCAAATTGGATGAATATCACTAGCCTCTGTCCACATGGTCTGCAGGTTCAGTCCTCATGGTGAAGATGCGCCTGACTTTACAGCAGGCTGAGATTATGATGCCATCCAGAGACAGGAACGCAGCCCCTCGAAACAGCTCGGTGGTGAATGAGCCAAGGTCAATGTACAGATTACACCACTACGTACAGTTAGAAGCAAAATTTTAAAACACATTTCAATGCTGGAGCATTTGAGTGGTGTTGGCGGTATTGCAACTCCTCTGAGCACTCACAATGTTTCGTCTGAGGCAGCTAAGCGGTATTCTGGCATGCAGAGGGGTAGCTGAGAACTCCTTATGGATAGTGGACAAGTAAAGCCTTCGCTTCAAGTGCCCTTGATCTGTTACACTGAAAAAGGTACAAGGCTGTTAAAAATAGCAACTTATTTGGAAATCAAATGGGAAGCAGGTTTAAACTGTTTCCTGTGTGTGTGTGTGTGTGTGTGTGTGTGTGTGTGTGTGTGTGTGAACACACCCAAGAGTGTGTGAATAGAATCAATCTACACGCTAATTCACCTTTAGTGAATCTCATTTATCTTTAAGTCCTTTTCCAAGTTTCAGGGAAAAAAAAAGGGCAAAACGTATCTTACAAGCATGAAAACACATTAGCCATTAAAGCAAAAGTCCTGTTAACCAAAAAAGTTTAATTCTTTAGCAAATTAAATTAAGGTGATGTCAGTGTGTATATGCATTGACTGATGAATCCATGTAATCTGTGTTTTTATACCACACACTTTTATGCCACGCATTTTTGGGTGACACCTACACAAGCTCTGTTGAGAAGTCTTTACCAAGAGGAACATTCACCTGCAAGACCAGGAACTTCTGAATCAGGAAAACTAGAGATGAAATACACAGTCTCAAATTAGGTCAGCCAAATGAGACAGATAAATGATTTTTAAATGAACAAGCTCTGCTGATGATGTGGATTAGCCATTTCAATTAAATCAATGGATCAAATACAGCCCCTGTTCCTTCAACACAGATGAAGATGGAGTTGAAAAGCCGTTTTTAAACGGCTTTAATCTGATTATAAGAGTCTGGCACTGTCACAATGACATGATTTTGTGGAGCAACCATAAAAACTATAATAAAAAAGGAAGCTAATGTTTTTTTTTTGTTTTGTTTTTTTTTTTTTTTTTAATTAATTCTTAGAAACTCTTAAAAGCTCATTCTAAGCACACTCTTCTAACTATACTTACGAGGCGTCTTTCCATCTTTGGGTAACTGCATCCTATGTGTTTGACTGCTGCCTTTGAGGCTGTACACAAAACCTTTCATTTCTTTATCGAACATCTGTTTAAAGAAAGAAAGAAAGAAAGAAAGAAAGAAAGAAAGAAAACAACAGTAACTTCAACATATTGTGAAGACAAAACACACGCTGAATACATTTTCGAGCTTTATGGACATATAGGTTTAAATTTACTCGTGCAGCTGTTGTTTACTTCACAAAACGTGGAGTCTGTTACTGATTATACTATAACTGATAATAAAAGTGACACTTGTTAGGCTACATACGTGTGCCTACCTTGCTTATTGACGGCTGGCCGCTGAGTTTCCAGTTTGCCACGGGATCTTTCCCTTGTGCACTGAAGACCTCTACAACGGCACCACCCTTGAACGTCATTAAAAAAAACAACAAGATACGTATGTAGTATACGATCAGTTTCATGTAAATACTAGCTGTGTACACTGAGCCTTACCTGATACTCGCCCTTGAACATTTCCAGATGTTTCCAACGTGATTCTAAAACGATACATTTACAATTATCTTCACTTTGCATTGAACGTTAAAGCACACACAAGGTTGGTTGCTATTAAGTTTCAATCTAACACAGTCATTATTTGACGTGTATGTAGACATAATGATGATTTATTAGAAAGACAAGTCGGTAACTAACGTCAGTTATTAGCTGGTCTCACCGCATTAGAAGAATAAACAAACAAACAAACAAAATTCAAAATAAGCTTACTCAACGCCACACAAAGTGTTCAAACACCGCACTGGGATATATTCCTTTTAGGTATATGTAACAGAATTTTAAGCTAAGGGCTATTGTGAAAACAAGAAGGTAAAACTGAAGGAACTGAATAGAGCTCACAATGCGCAGGTAGTAGCAGGGCCGTTCCTATGCCAACGTGACTCTAGAGTCTATAGAGTCGCGTTGTCATAGGAACGGCAATGCTAGAGTCTATACAGCAGGGTAGCGCGTGCACACAAACAGAGCAGCCCCTGAATTCCGACTCTTTTCAGTGAGTCAGTTCATTTGGTTCGGCTCAGCAATAAGAGTCGACTCCCAGACAGGTATTTGGCAAACGTTGTGTTTGCTTTTATAATATTACTGTTAAATGTGGCATGTGGTATTGCTGTACATTAAATATATTTGTTGTTCTGTGTATTTTATGGTAAAATGCTGGCAGCTGCGATTGCCAGATATGTACTGTATAAAAATGGTATTGCCATATTCTATACTGCATATCAACATGAAAAGTCAACTGATCCACAAGTAAAGTCTGTGTATGTTACAGTGCAACAAGCATTTAAAATTGAGGGTAAAAGTTTGTTTAACACATGATGGTGTTTCAACTTTATTTTAGAAGGCAGAAAGTGTTTTATACAACAAAATTGGTTTAGGTCTACAAATTGTTACAGCAAAAATAACAGGATTGGTTTGTATTACTGTACTATTACAGTGTTTTGATGTTTCAGAAAAGTGTTTTCCTCCATTTTCCAGTTTACAGTTTTTTTTAACTGTTACAATTTAACAGTATTTCACCATAAATTATATTTATGGATATAACTGTTAATTACCTCCACTAAAACACTGAATGCATACAATAGGGTGAATTCAGGACATTGGGACATCAGGCCAATTGAGACAGTTTAACTTAGCAGCATAATATTAACTTAGCAGCATAAAAAAGTAGGTCCCCCTTGTGCCACCAAAACAGCTCTGACCCATCCAGGCATGAACTCCACAAGACCTCTGAAGGTGTGCTTTGGTATCTGGCATCAGGGGTCAGCATGGGCACTCTGACCGGTCTGCAGCTATGTAGCCTCCTACGCAGCAAGCTGTGAGCTGCGATGCAGTATGTTCTGACACCTTTCTATCATAGCCAGCATGAACTTTTTCAGCAATTTGTGCTACAGTAGCTCTTCTGTGGGATCGGATTAGCCTGGCTAGCCTTTGCTTCCCACACACATCCATGAGCCTTGGGCAACCATGACCCTGTCACTGGTTCACCGGTTGTCCTTCCTTGGACTGATTTTGCTAAGTATACCACTGCATACTGGGAACACCCCACAAGACCTGCTGTATTGGAGATGCTCTGACCCAGTCATCTAGCCATCAGAATTTTGCCATTGTCAAGGTCCTTACGCTTGTCCATTTTTCCTGCTTCCAACTGTTCACTTGCTGAATAATATATCCTACCCCATTGACAGGTGCCATTATAACAAGATAATCAATGTTGTTCAATTCACCTGTCAGTGGTTTAATGTTATGGCTGACTATCACATTCTGCCTGGATTCCAAGTGCATGGTTGAGTAAGCAGAGAGTGTGGGTGCTAGCATTCATAGAATGTGTGGTGCATTATGAAGCGCAAAATAAGGCAACAAAGGCCCCGTACACTTGCTCAGCTGAAGAAATGCATAATGGATGAATGGTGAAAAATTCTGCTTGCTAAACTTTACCAACTGGCATCTTCAGTGCCCAAACACTTAATAAGTGTTATTAAAAGAAAAGGTGATTGTACACAGTGGTAAACAGTCAACTGTCCCTACTTTTTTGGAGTGTGTTGCAGTCATCATATTTGAAATGAGTGTATATTTTCAAAAATAAATTAAATTCACAAAGTAAAACATCAAAAAATGTGTTTTCAGTATAGTAGAGGGTGAATTGAATTTTCAAATGACTTTTTTTTTTGCATTTTCCATACTGTCCCAGCTTTTTTGGAATTGGGCGTGTACAAATAAATAATAAACTAATGTTTCAAACTTGTCATTGAAGTTGAAAGCAAATGCCTAAACTAACGAAAATATATGTTCCAAATTCCCAAACCCCATGTCCCAAATAAACAAACATAATTAAAAATGGATTTTGGTCATTCTTGCCAAAGGGTTAACCATGCTCTTTAGAAAATGATATAAACATTTCCCTTTACATTTAGATCATATCATACATGAAGATATGAATGATGTGTTGGGTATTTTGTTTGATTAATGGCAAGAAAACTTAGACAATTTGGAAATTCAAAAACTGTCCCAATATATCTGAACTTACCTTACATCCTCAACAAGCGGCAGTGCAGTGGATCTTCCATCTGATTCTGATTCATGTGCACAGCTGAGATTGAAACACACACTTAATCAACCATGTTTACGAACAGATAATATTTTGAAAAGAGGTTTCCATGGAAGTCTTTTTTTTGATTACATTACCATACAAGAGTAACAGCTTTCTCTGAAAAAAAGAAGAAAAACAGTTCATAAATTTGAGTTGGTGTTCACCTAAAAGAGTTAACTCAATCAAGAATGACACATCACTAGTAGTTGCACTGACTGTCAATTGATACAGTTGAAGCTTTAGACTGGTAGCTGTAGTGTAACAATGAGACTGCTAACTGTTCTCTCTCTCTCTCTCTCTCTCTCTCTCTCTCTCTCTCTCTCTCTCTTTCTTTCTCAGGCTACGCATGTTACTCCTGCTGCCCAATGGAATGCCACTGCCTGATCATGACACCCTTGAGGTTACCTTAAAGATCGCTGTGGATAGTCCCATATAGATATCCTAAAGATTGTACTTACCAGAAACAGATTATGTCCAAGACTCATTCTTGAGTGGATAACTTCACCAAGAAACTGTACTTAAAAAAATTCTGCTGTAATCATAAAGACCCCCATGCTTATAATGAACATCATTTTAACACACTTAGTATTGTTTGACTTTATACAATTACAGAAGAGTAATGATAGTGTCACTCAGAAGAGGAAGGGATCCCTTTTGAGTCTGGTTCATCTCAAGGTTTCTTTCTTGTGTTGTCTTAGGGAGTTTTTCCTTGCTAACGTCACTTCTGATTTGCTCATTTGGATCAAAATCGAAATCTACACCTGGATTTTTGTAAAGCTTCTTTGTAACCACATCTAATGTTAAAAGTGCTATATAACTAAAATTGAATGTAATTGCTCAACTGGTTAGTGTTTCAATAGGAACAGTGACAAAAATGACACCTTCATTTAGATCTATGTAAAATACATGAGTAATTAGGGTTGGAAATAATTGTGGTTGAAAAACATATTCAGCCTGCCACCACTAAAAAACAAGTCTGGGTTTAAAAGAAGGTCAGAAGAAACCAGATACCTTAATATGTATGTCACCAATATAATATTTTCCCATGAAGAACAGTAACACAATTGAAATTTTTCAAATAAAATAGACTTCTTCATTATACTATGTGAACAACAAAATCCTAACTTAAGACAGTATGCCAGTGAAGGTCTCTGTTAATGTACCATAGCAATGCAAAGAAAATAACTCTTCTGTGAATGTAAAGATTGGAGCTGCCTGCATGTGCCAACTTAGTACTGTTCCTGTGTATGACAAGAGAAAGTTGGAAACCCAACACCATATGCACAACCCAAACCAAACAAGACACATGACTCATGACTTGATGAACATCTTAATTAAAACATGCCACAAAGCGGAGAGTTTATTTACACACACATGACAGCAATCGCCACTCAGTGCTGTCCCAAAACGAGCCTGAGAAGAGGAGAGCAATTGAGAAACAGAGCAAGCCTACAAAAATATGCAACAGAAGACAGTGGGAGCAGCACAGGTGTAAATATAAGTTTAAGACCTTTCAAAGGGAAGGAAATTCATGCACTGAAAATATTTTATTTTTTTATTTATTTTTTTTATGATACAGTACCACTGTGTATTACAAAAATATGACTGAAATGGTAAGAAATAGTGGCTGGCCTGTGTGGGGGAGAGGTGGTATTCCACAGAGTAAGTTAATAAAAGCAGGGCTTATTTGAAATAGGTTCAGTACATTCCATGAACAAAGTTCTGCTGCAACTGACATTGTCAACTTGTCAGTCAGTACTCACATGCATACATCCTTGACAATGAATTGAAGATATAGCAGTGGCATAGAGAAAAAGATGTTTTTTAATCCACTGAGCAGAAACTTTTAATTAAATTATACAAGTATAAAGACATTGCTACAGAGAAAGGCAACACCTCAGCAATAAACAAATCTCAAGAAGCAGCCTGGTAGAAAACAACCAAAAGGAAAAGAAAGGAAAGGAACAGAAAAGAAAAGGAAAAGAAAAACAATACGTATACATTCACGCTAATCAAGACACACATGTTTAGTTCATACTTAATCTCGTAAGTAAAAAAAAAAGTATAAATAGACTATAACAAGATCAAACTGGGGAAAACACTTGCAAGTAGATTAATGTGTGAAGGCTTTATCTGTTGCTTTAAAAGGAAAATGAGCCCTGCGATGGATTGGCACCCTGTCCAGGGTGTACCCCGCCTCGTGCCCGATGCTCCCTGGGATAGGCTCCAGGTTTCCCCGTGAAGCTGAAAAGGATTAAGCGGTATAGAAGATGGATGGATGGATGGATGGAAAAGGAAAATGAGTGGTGTAAGATGGACATGGCATCAGATAAAAGTGAAATATAAGAAGATACTTCAGAATGGTAAGTGTAAATCTGCTGTTACAGAAGAAGATTAAGACAGAAATCATTCTATATTTTTACAGCCAAAAAAACGGCTGATTCTATTACCACTCGTGGGAGGCCTCCTACAGTGGATCTGACTCCAGCAGAAGAGCTAGTCCTGAAGCATAATAGCAAGCACCCCATCTTCAGAGGCTATTCTCCCCAGTGAAATAAATCTTACATGCAAGGCAGTGTTTTGCCAATTTCAAACCTCTTTTTTTGTGATTTAATGTATTACAATGGTGGCAAATATAGTCAAGTCAAGTCAAGTGGGTTTTTATTGTCATTCTCTATATAGCTTGTATACATTGGAACGAAATTACGTTTTTTAAGGACCATGGTGCAACACAATAAATACACAGGACAGTAAATACACATGACAATAGATACACAGAACATGGACTGTAAACTGTAAGCAGTTGTGTATTGTAGTAGCACAAGTATAGCAGCAATACTGGCAGCAAAAACGAGTTCCATAGTATAAAGTGACTGATGTAGCTATGTAAAGAGCAGTGTGCAGTAGTACTGAGTCTTACTGGGTTCATGCATGTGCAATGGTATGAGTCATACTGGGTTAGGTGTTTGACAAGTCCAGGTGAGCATTGGGGGTCAGCAGGGTGTTGAGTAATCTGACTGCCTCAGGGAAGAAACTGTTGCGGAGTCTGCTGGTGGTGGCACGGATGCTCCTGTACCTTCTGCCAGATGGCAGGAGGGTGAATAGTTCATGAAAAGGGAGAAAGGGGGCAATACTGGTGGCTATGCGGATGCAGCAGTTGTTGAAGGAGGTGTCAATGGTGGGTAGAGAGACACCGATGATCTTTTCAGCTGTCCTTACAATTCGCTGTAGGGTCTTGCGGTCGGAGGCTGTGCAGTTCCCGTACCACACGGTAAGACAGCTGGTCCGGACGCTCTCTATCGTCCCTCTGTAGAAGGAGATGAGGCTGGGAGGGGGGAGTTTGGTTCTCTTCAGCCTCTGCAGGAAGTGGATGTGCTGCTGGGCCTTCTGGACTAGGCAGGTGGTGTTGAGAGTCCAGGAGAGGTCCTCAGTCATGTGCACAAGAAACTTGGAGCTTTTGACTCTTTCCACAGTTGTTCCATTGATGTGCAGTCGTGAGTGGTTCACTGGGGTTCTCCTGAAGTCGACAATCATCTCTTTAGTCTTATCAACATTAAGACTAAATGTGAGAGGTAATTAAGAACATGGGAGAGGTAATTGCTGCAAGAAATTGAAGGGAAGAAACAAGACCGTTTTGAACAAAAACCTGAAAATTAGAAAACAGGGGCAGAAAATAAAGAAAATGAATTAAGAAGTAATCAAAGTCAAAGTTTTCTTAAGTTTTAATTGAGATTTTCCACCAGCTAACCAACATGACTAAATTCGCGTTCCCTCCACAAAGGATAGGAAAATCATTTTATCATTATCACTAAAAGAGTAAGGTGACAGGGAATGTCATACATGCAAACAAAAGTGTGATTAACTCACACTTGCCAACTGTTTGAAACAAGTAATATTATCCATAATGTAAGCAGCGATTCGTTTACACAGGTGATCTCTATTAACATTAACTGTGGCTAACACAATGTCCTCTTATGCACACACATGTAGTGACCTTCAACAATGTCACAAGTTGACAGTGATATAGTATTTGCTATAAATACCTTCATGCCATGACACTTTTTTCCAGGAAAATACTCACCCAGTGCCTATTTGGTCAGTGGTGGTTCAAGGATTATTTCACCCCCTCTAATCACCAGGGATAGAGACTAGGTGTTAAACACCTAGATACCCCAATGCTACCAGGTCATAAGGTAACAACTCACCAATGGCTAACTGGGAAGGTGTTCAGAGATGATCACTAGGATTACACAATTAGAAAGGGTGATGTTGACCATGTAGAACTTGAAGAAGGTACAAAGTGGTGCCAGGTATTGGCAGCACAGACCTCTTAGTGTGGAATGCCCCACAGTATTGCCCTTTAGGATAAAGCACTACTTGGTTATGGGCTGGGCAGCCAACCTGTTCATAGGCCATTATGTTGACTTTCAACATCCAGTGGGCCAATCTTTGCTTAGACAGGGGACCACCCTGTATTTTTGCACCATGAAAGATGATTAACTGATGCACTGTGTACTGTGATAGATGAACGAAAAGCTGCCATGTGGTTCAAATAGTACAGTGTTCTGGGAATAGGGAATGTTCTGCAGATTGACCTTTGAACTGGAGTTTGTAAACCTGTAGCATGATCATCCGGATCCACTGATCAGATATTTTTGGCCCCTGCCCTTCACTGAAGGGTTCTATGGAATTCTTTCCTATGGTGGGTGTGCACCTATGCATGCGAAATTTTTGGCAATATCATAAGCTTCCATCAGCATGTCATAAGGACATTCGGACTCAGCACTAGGGCAGCATATTTTGGAGTGTATTGCTTTATCTGGGGAAACTAACTGACATGAGATTCAGAGGGCCATAATGGGCATGTGGTTCAAGGCATTTCAGAACACCTACAGTGCCTCCGGCAAGTATTCACAGCGCCTCACTTTTTCCACATTTTGTTATGTTACAGCCTTATTCCAATATAGATTAAATTCATTATTTTCCTCAACATTCTACAAACAATACCCTATAATGACAACGTGAAAGACGTTTGTTTGAAATCTTTGCAAATTTATTAAAAATATAAAACAAAAACTGTATATAAGTTATGCTATTTTGGATTTCTCTGTAGCTAACTTGAAGGTGCCAGCAATGGTATATTTATTGTCAAAGGTGAACGAGGAGCAGCCTTTCCCAGAGCGAATTGCTTTTAAAATTACCATATTCTCTGCAACAAAAATGGAATGGGAGCAGGCCTTTGCAATTTGCAGTCAGATTGCATAAGAGAAGGCCCAGGATGGTAAGACCTATCTACTACCAGTAGAGGTACCCCTACAATGTAAGATGATTTTGTGGAACCAAATCGAAGAGGGCAGGTGGCCAACTCAGAGCTTTGCTTTGGTGGAAGGTAGGTAGCCAGGCAGGTAGTCAGGTAACCTTGGCTCATATGAAAGGCAGGTTGGTGCCTGTTAGAGTCCAAAATGTAAATCATTTGCCAATTGTATTACCACAGAGGGAGCCTATTAAGATTTTGTCCACCAGGTACATGATGAAAATGAGCTTACCCTGCTAACCTGATCCAGGGACTGTAGTGGTTAGTGTGGAATCAGTCCACGCACCTCCCATTAGGCATCAGCATCCAGTGTGTATTTCCTGGGTTGAGAAGTCTATTATAGAACATGCTGGACACTGGAGTGATTAAAGAAATCTCTAGCACAGTGGTGACTAACCTTGTTCCTGGAGATCAACTTTCCTGGGCACTTTAGCTCCAACCATATCATGCCCACCTGACCATTGCCTTAAGAAGTTCTTGATCACCTAAAACAAGTGTGTTAGATTATAATTGGAGATGAAACCTGCAGGAAGGTAGAGCTCAGGGAAAATGGTAAGAGCAGTTGTCAACCGCTGTAGCCCAAGGGCTGCTCTGTTAATTCTGGTAGGAAAGAAATATGTTTTTTTTGTCATTCTTGGCTGCCTTCTGGTGGACTATCAGAATCTCAATGCCCTGACCCAGAAGCATGCTTTTTTGAGAAGTCACGGACCTGTCTAAAGCAATCATGCTGGTATTGTACCCTAGATCTTGCTAGTGGCTAGTGGAGGTAAACAGAGAAAAGACTGCTTTTACCACTCTAATTTGCCTGTATGAGTTTGAAAGGATACTCTTTAGACTGTCCAGTGCCCCAGGACCCATTCAGCAGTTGATGCAGCGGTGCTTGGGCAATATGGTAAACAACTTTCTTCTAAATTATCGTGGTAACATTATTGTCTTCTCTGCAGGTTTGATAGCTATCTGTTTCATTACCTATCTGTATCATAGGTGTTCCTAAAGAATTTTAGGAAGCAATGCCTTAAGCTCCCATGCCATCAAATGCAAGCTTCTTTAAGAAAGGGTCCAATGCAGAACTACAGTACTAGCATTTCCAAAGGAACAACAAGCTGACGCAAGGCTGACAGTAGCTGCAGCAGCAGCAGACTTAAATGGCAAATGATGCCAAGGTAAGAAGCATGGCAAGAGGGGAGGAGTGAAGTGGTGACTGAGATGCCTTGCTAAATTAAGGGCTACCCTTCATTGTCCTTAGTGAGAAACAGACACTGGAAAACAAAATGGATGATTTACACAGCAGAATCACTTCACAACACTACTTAAAGCATCATGAAACACTAAACTACATTTTCTGAGATTTTAACAGAGGTGTTCACACACCGCACATCATAAATGCCAATCTTAGCATTTGTTCATTTTAATTGTAGGAGAAAAATGGTTCATTTTGAGCTTTTTTCCGCTATTTTCATCTTCCTGGTTAAATCTTGTCGCGTCACACGTCACAGGCAGTGACGTGGCAATTTACTATAGTACATGGATGGCGCATCAGTGTCTCATAATTATTCATGAGACTGCGTGTTCTTATGCTGTGAGAAGATGCCGTCTCTTAATTATTCATGACAGTACATAGTGCTTTCCTACAGATGTAGTAGATGAGAGAGGTGTTCAACTGGGTCTCAAGTTTTTGTTTCAGTGGTGTAAGAGTTCGAGTGTGTTTTCTCAAGAGAGAGAGAATTGGAGAAACTTCAGACTTGCTCATGAAAACAGTTTGCATCTATACAATGATGTGGTACTAAGTCCCAAGGACTTTTCCATCACTTCAAATGAGGTATGTGTCTAATTTTTAACCATGACAGTTTAACTTACCTTTTGAGCTAATTAAACCGCTTAAACGTCCCACAGGCACCAGCGGGCCGTCGTGTACACAATTATGCAACAAGAGTCCACATTGGAGGGAAGAGCCTTCCCCCTTTTTATTCGTGAAAGCTCAAGCCTATTATCTAGCTACCACTGCGACACTTCTCCCATCTGTGCTGCCTCCGGTTTTGTTTTGTTTTCCTCCATAGTCATGCCAGGGGCTAATGGTTCAAATAGACAGGCAGAGGACCTGCACCACTGTCTATTGTGTCTCCGTTTAGTCCTTGGGATTCAGGAGGAGAGAAGTCCTCTGTCTCATCAGAGCCCTGCATATTGCTGCCACTGCAAACTTTTTGTCACTAACCATATTTATTGTGTGTTCTGAAGGCTCGCCCCCCTCTTGCTCTCCTGCCTTTCCCTGCCACGCCCACTCCCTCTCCTTTCTTCGCACAGCCATCCACACCCATTTTAGTTGCATTTTTTGTCTACCTCTCAAAAACATTGAGAGGTAGACTTGAGCTGAATGAGGGAGGTTTCATGACCCTTTAAGATGTTGTTCATTTATGTACTCTTACAAAACATCTCTAAAACCGGTGATACCCAATGAGGCTGCCACCCCAATGGGATATAATATACACAGATGAAACAGAAATGCTGATGAGACTGTTTTGGATGTACTGCTTATGTATATATACTACTTATGTGTGTGTGTGTGTGTGTGTGTGTGTGTGTGAGAGAGAGAGAGAGAGAGAGAGAGAGAGAGAGAGAGAGAAAGAGAGAGAGAGAAAGATGTGAAAAAAGTACACCCCATGGAAATTGTTGGCTCTTTTGACATATTTGGACAAGCAAATATTTGACCATCTTTGAAATAGTGCCTATAATGAAGTTGATATGCTTGAACAAAACCACAAGGAAAATAGCTTTTTCAATAATTATCAATAGATGTGATATTTTTTATGTGGAAAAAGTAAGTACAACCTTGGCCTCAGAAGCTAGTATTGAATTTTTGAATACTCTTCGATGTAATATTCTTTCAGTTGCAAGATGTTTAAGGGTTTTTCTTGCATGTAAATCCCTTGTCATTTTAAATCCCTTGCCAGACTCATAGGCATCCACAACCTTTTTTTCTGAAGGCCTTATAGAACACTTTAGATCTTGGCATGATGACACCATACACCTCAGTAGCAAAGGGAACACCAGACACTAGATGTGTCATGTAATTTCAGAGGAGACAGATGCAAATGCAGATTGCTATTTTCATGAAGAAAAACAAATGATACTGCCAATGCAAACTTAAACAACAAAACATTAACTATGGTATCAAGGCAAAACATACATGGACTAAAGAACATAACAAGTGCAAAAAACAGCAATTGAAAAAAAAAGTTAGACAATCATTCATTACTCACTAGTGCTCATTAACGCCAAAATGTGAAACAGGTGCAAACAGTCATGTGATGTGATGAGAACGGTGCAGTGTCTGATGGGAAAGTATGTCCAAATATGTTTAAAAAAAAAATTCCATGCGGTGTACTTAAAACTTAAAACTTGCTCTCTAAACCTGGTCCTCTACCAGAAGCCTAGGAGTTTGAGGGTTCTGTGCAGTACCTTAGCTGTTCCTAGGACTGGACTCTTCTTGACAGAGACTTCAGTTGTACCCAGAATCTGCTAGAGCAGGGGTCACAGCCCCCTATTCCTATTACCACTAGAATTTGGAATGACCAATTTGGACTTCACCTTCCACATCTGTTCCAGTTGTTAATTCAGCCCCTTCAATTCCTTCAGCCCCTTAATCTTCTCATGCCCCTTGTTCCTGATGTTACTGTCAGCTGAGATTGCCACATCTATCACAAAAGCTGTTTTCTGCTCCTTGTCATCCACCACTATGTCTGATTGGTTAGCTAGCAGCTGCTTGTTAGGCTGAAACTTCTCTGGAAGTCGCAGACAAGTTCTTAGACTGGAAGTCCCGGAGGATCTTAGCTCTTCTGTTTTCAACCATTTTCTGTGGTGTGTCCCATTGGAACTTGGGGACTTCTATTCCATACTAGGCATAAATGATTCTGTACACTATCCCAGGCATTTGGTTACATATATATACATACATACCTACATACATACATGCATGCATACATACATACATACATACTCACATACATACGTACAATGTATATAATAAGTCTGCACACCCCTGTTAAAATGACAGGTTTTTGTAATGTAAAAAAAATTACACAAAAATAAATATCAGATGTCATTTCAGAACATTTTCCACCCTCAACATGAAATTACAACTTATTAAAATTGAGTGAAAAAGCATCAGAAACATTTTAGGGAAAAATAGGGAATAAAAAGCTATAATACAATAATCTCTTTGCATATGTGTGCACACCCTTTATAGCTATTGATATGGCTGTGTTCCGAATAAACTAATCACATTCAGTCTCATGTTCAACAGTAATTATCATGCAGCCATCATCAATGAAATTATTCTGATTAACCCCAAATAAAGACCAGCTGTTTCTCTAGGATTTTCTTGGTTTCATTTGACTGCTGAAATCATGCTTGGCAAAGACCTTACAAAGCATGCATGGTATCTCACTTCTTGAAAGTTATTGATCAGGATAGGGATATAAAAGAATTTCCATAATCTTAGATGTACAATGGAATGCCGTAAAAGCCATCAACAACAAATAGAGCACCAAAAATGGAGCACCACAGTGACATCACCAAGAACAGGATGTCCCTCCAAAATGTATAAAAGGACAAGCCAAAGACTTATGAGGTAGGCTGCCAAGAGACCTATGACAGCATCAAAGGAGGTGTAGGAATATTTGACAAGTACCGATTACTCTCTGAATGGGACCACAGTCTCTCATATTCTTCACATGACTGGGCTATGGGTTAGGGTGGCAAGATGGAAGCCCTTTCTCACAAAAAAAAAACATCCAAGCTCAAGTAAAATACCCCAAAACCATGTGGCAAAATGTTTAATTGTCTGATGAGACAAAATCCAAATAATTCCATAATTCCAAAAGTTATGTTTGGTGCAAAGAAAAAAACATCACCAAAAGTACAGCATCCCCATGGTAAAGCATGGTCATTCTTTAGGGCTGCGTTTCTTCAGCCAGAACTGGAGCTTTTATCAAGTTGGAGGGAATCATGAACAGCTACAAATACCAGTTGATTTTAGTGCAAAACCTTCAGGTGTCTGCTAGTAAGCTGACGATGAAAATGAATTTCACTTTTCAGCACAACAGTGACCCAAAGCAGGCATACAAATCAACAAAGGAACGGCTTAACCAAAAGAAGATGAATGTTTTTGAATGGCCTAGCTAGAAGCAAGACCTGAATCCAACTAAAAATCTGTGGGGTTACCTGAACCAAGCTGTGCACAGGAAATGCCCTCACAATTTGATGGATCTAGAATGTTTTTGGAAAATGTGCATTTTGTCAATAAAATCAAAGGATGCTTCAACAAAGTATTAGTTTAGGGTGTGCACACTTATGCAACTAGGTTATTGTAAGTTTTTTTATATTTTTCCTTTTTCCCTAAAAAAGTTTCTGCTTATTTTTCATTTAATTTCTATATGTCCAGTGTGAAGTTTCCACAGTCAGTGATGATTTTCGGGCGCCATGTCATCTGCTGGTGTTGGTCCACTGTGTTTTCTCAAGTCGAGAGTCAATGCAGTGTCTACCAGGAGATTTTAAAGCACTTCATACTTCCATCTGCTGACAAGCTTTATGGAGATGTTGATTTCCTTTTCCAGCAGGCCTTGGCACCTGCCCACAGTGCCCACTACTAGTAACTGGTCTGCTGACCATGGTATTACTGTGCTTGTTTGGCCAGCCAACTCGCCTGACCTGAACCCCATAGAGAATCTATGAGAGACACCAGACCCATCAATACAGACGAGCTGAAGGCCGCTATCAAAGCAACCTGGTCTTCCATAACACCTCGGCAGAGCCACAGACTGATTGCCTCCATGCCACGCCATATTGATTCAGTAATTCATGCAAAAGGAGCCTCGACCAAGCAAAAAAAAAGGTTTGAAATATTTCACTTTATGTGTAATGAATCTAGAATATATGAAAGTTCAACTTTTTGAATTAAATTATGGGGGAAAAAATTAACTTCTCCATGATATTTGATTTTTTTTAAAGATGCACCTGTGTGTGTGTGTATGTGTGTGTATATATATATATATATATATATATATATATATATATATATATATATATATATATATATATAGCTAATTTATCTTAACAATTGTCTTTCATTTTTAATAATTGTAATGAATTTTAAAAAAGTATATTTATATAACTGAATGCATTTTCTAATGGCACCTTAACTGTGGAAAATAATATAGTCAAACTATTGAAGTCCTGTTTCACATGTGCTGGATAAGCTGGGGTTTTCAGCAGAGACAATGTGCAACATCCACCATCCAACAAAATGCCATGTTGCAATGACCAACATGCCAACTGTGATAGCTTTTAAAGAGATGAGTGTAAGCACAAACTTCTTTATTAACATAAATTATTATATTATTTTCATATGTAATCCAATTTATTAACAGTTCAGTCAGATGATTTGACTAACCCCTATGTAAAGTGCACCTGAGCACACACAGTCCACTTATGTTTTTGGTTTTTACCACTATGTGCTTGCATATGCAAGTATAAAGACAGTTCTTTTTGATAAATCTGACAAATAGTGTTAAAAAATTCATATACACAATTTACAGACAGATGTGTGTACTCATGAGTCGTCTGTATTTAAATAGATGTATTACAATGGAAAAGTGTGCAAAATGTCATCATTTGTAGTGGTATATTTGCACGACCAATACATTAGGCATATATATCCTGATATTTATATTTTTTCTTTTACAGAGGAAGAATACTGTGTAGTTTGAATGTCGTGATCCTGAATGTGGGTGCGGGGTTGTTTTCCTCATGAAAGCAGGTGCATATATGATTACAGATCAAAAAACATAGTGTTACCTACACTGAGTAAATTTGTAGAATTAACTGAATGTGATTGAATCAAAAGTCTGAACTACAACCACACCTTTGATGTAGTAACAGTCATCCAGCAACCTCCACTGCCAGAAGCAGACCAGCCCATCTTCTGTTTATATGGGGCATTTCATTAGTTTTATTTGTCTTAATTTGTGGGTTTGTATTGGCACGCTTTCTTTGATTTTAATATTGTTTAATTAATGCCAGCATTTTTACAAAACTTTTCTGGATGGTCCCTGACTTATTGAATTAGCATGAGAATGTGTTTTTGATAGAGATACCAAAGCACTTCTATAAGTCACTTTGCGTAAGGGCTTCTGCTAAACATGTAATAAAAATAAGCCACTTCATTCAAGTCTAGGTTTACATTAGTTAGTCCTCTTTAGTTAGACACTCAGAAACACAAGTAGAATATGAACGCTTTTCTGAATTCACAGGATTTTCATAAATACTAAATGTCTTGTTTACATGCTTGTATGAACAATTTACAAATAAAATACATTCATATCCAGCTTGATAAATGCCCAATTTGTCCAATTTGTTTAAAAATAGAGTCAAAATTTGATATCCTTTTATTCAAATAACATATTGGTAAATTAGGTTGGTACAAAACATGTGATAGTTTGGTTTGTTGATATACAATATCTGATTGTGACAGAACACTGATATTCAATATACAGAAGTTGCTGCAGATAAATTTCAAGTCAATATTTTTTCTGTGAGACTTGATTGGACCAAATATACAAAGCTATTACACAAAAATTATACAAGAATACTAAACTACTGCTTGATTTCCAGATGAATTATAGTACTATAGGCCTACATATTATGTGAATAGAGAGTAGCTGTGTAGGAAGTGTGCACTACCTCACTGGCTGTATCACATCAGATACTATAATGGTTAAGATTTTAATTTAAACAGGCAGTTACTGAGAAGAAGAAATTACTTACGTTTCTGTTAGCTAGTGTCACTCACTGCAGTTTCTTCAAATTCACAGGTACACATGATTTGGTGGATGTGTGTTTACATTCTATTGATTAATGCATCCTTCATTCAAAGATGGAGGAGGATGTGTGAACAGTTAACAGATAAAAATCAAATACTACCAGCAACCTAAACCTTCAACCTTTACAAAAATAAGGTGCTTTACCAAAAAGTTCACCACGGACAAAGTGCTGGTGCTTGAGCACATAAAGCGCCCCTCATCGGCATATGCCCAATCATATTGAAGCAGTTCCTGGAGCACCTGAAATTTTGTAAACCTGTATTTTGGGGGGTTTTTTCTGTAGTTTTTGTGTCCCTCTTTGACTATGCAAAGTTTGCAGTTCTTAGTGAAGTCTGAGCTGTTTAACATTGCTTTGTTTTTGTTGGTATTGTTTGCCCTTGTGACTGTGATTCTGCTGTTTTATCATATACCACTATGCTAAAATGTTTTGACCAAAGAACTGTTTGATTGTAACTCTAGGCTTTGGAATAAATAAAGTGTTTTTTTGTTGTTGTTTTTTTGTTTTTTTTTTAATACTTTGATGTATTGTTTACAGTACAAGGTTTAACTCAATGAAGACTTTCTACAGTTAAAATTATGAAGATTATTTTTCAGAATTTGTCATTTTACACCATGAGTTTTCGTACTTCAAGGATAAAAACAACTTTTAATGACTTGTTAGGAAGCTGTCACACTGGTACTGCATTACAATTAGCCAACCTTTCACGTAATTTGCTAGACTTTCACTAAATTACTGTCACGTAATTGAACGTAATGGAGGTTAGGACGGATGCAAATGCAGATAAGAGGTTTATTAAAGAGAGGCAGGTAGAAAAATCCAAAACATGAGACAATAGCATGGTCAAAAAACAGGCAATAGGTCAGACGATCGGTAAACGGGCATAAACGAAGCAAAACAGAAATCAAGAATGAGGGCAAGAACAAGATCAAAAGTATAAAACATGAACCAGGACCAAATGCCTGGTTACAGAAAACTCACATAATACATCACAAAGAGTGAATGCATTGAAAGTCATTTTAAACTGTGGTTGTGATTGTGCTGTGAATTGGATGCAGGTGTGCATGATTAGAATGAAGGTGAGTGTTCTGGGAATTGTGGTCCATGTTTGTAGGCCGCAGTGCAGGATGGGAAATGTAGTCATTGTTTGCTGTGATATGACAATTACACAGATAGTTTTGGAACCCCTGGTGATTTTTCTACTTTTAATCCTTAAAATAAACATATCTGAACCTATACACAGGATTTCATTAATAAAAAACAAACAAACAACAACAAAAAAAACACAACACTTCCATAGCTATTTTGAGGCTACACTTTATAGAGCTCAGACAACTTTGTGAGAGGTAAAGAATGAACTGCTATGTGAGCTATAGATGTACACAATATTTTGTTGTTTTATATATGTTTGTTTAAGATAGCTTTATAGCTTTTAATATCAGCACTCTATTTACCTGGGTAAAGTAATGGTCTCCCTGCTGCACTGAATACATACAACTCAATGGTAGAACCCACAAGTACATAAAGAACTAATACAATACTGTGAGACCGTGATACTTTAGTGTAATAGTATTTAAACTATATTTGGCACAGCACTCCATACATATGGTAAATTTCCATATGCTCCCCTCCAATAAACACCACCACCACTAATTATACAAGGTATAAGCACATAAAACATTTATTTTGCCCAAATCACTCAAAAGATCTAAATTACCAAATCTACCAAATCCTTGTTTGCAGTTTAATCAAATTTTCCACAGTTTCATAGCCACTGTTTGATTACCATTGCTTGGGTAAAAACATGCTATAGATATCCCAATGCCCCTTTGATAGGGCATCACAGAAAAATCCAACTTTTTACACTTACTGAACAGGCTTTTAATGAAAGCAATAGTAAATAAAGCTACTGTCAAAATTGTTAAATTATTCCAGCATGTTGGTCTCTCGATGATGCCAAGCTGAGCGAAAGCTGTTTTTCTCAGCACCACACTGCATATGCACCAACTGCTAATAAAGTGTAAATTATTCACTGACAGAAGAGCAGAATTTTTTTTTCCTTTTTAACAGATAAGAGAGTGGTCCAGGAGGGAGAAAAGTCTCTTGGAGAAAATAATAATTTCCCAGTCTGACGAAGTGTGAATTGTCCCTTCACCCATGAAATGTTCCAAAGCTTATTACAGACATCTGTTAATTATAAATATTTTCCCATACACCTCATCAAATTTGCATTTGATGTTGATTTTTTTTATTTTGTAGTGTCTATATGGATAGTCAACAGTACAACGTAGAAACACATTTATAAATGACTTAAGATATATTTTCCATTTGTTAGTGTAATATATACAAAGCAAAAAAAAGTCCATAATAAAATAGTAAGAAAGTAAAAAAATACTATAAGAGAGCAAATGTATTTACATCTATATATGCTCAGTATAAGTCGCTCTACTGTTATTTGGACAGGTTTGCCATTACTGCCTACTGAGCCAAAGAATTTTAAAAATAACTCCAAAGTTGACAGGCTAGACACCAGTGAGGCTCGCTGCTGTGGAAGACTTGACAGTTAAGTCTGAAACAGTGATAAAAGCAAGTCAGCACTTAAATCTCGAATACTTGTAACTGGCATTAATGAGATGTTCTTCCACACCAAATTGTGTCTAGCTCCTCAATCATTAAATGTACTACATTGTCTATCTTTCACATAAAGAACCTAGATCTGTCTCAAGACATTACACATGAAGGAAAAACAATACACTGCACTTTCCCATCATTTTATGGGATTATTTCAATCATTCAGATGAATGCAGAGACAAAAAGCTACAGTGTCGGGCATAACAATAGACCAAAGAGACACTTTTGTTCTCTAGCAACTTAATTAGGCTATGTGTGGGCAGGCTTTTCACTTACAAAAGAATTTTAATCTTCATGTTCAGTTTTACTTATATTTAAATATTTCTAGTCTTGTTGAATTACACTAGGTGGTTAGGGGTTTATACGACTTTAGACAGCTTATTGGGGCAGTTTGCTTTTATATGTAAAGTCAAACTCCTAACCACTAAATATACTCAGTAAAAAAAAAGAAACATCCCTTTTTCAGGAGACTGTATTTTAAAGATAATTTTGTAAAATACAAATAAGCTTTACAGATCTTTATTGGAAAGGGTTTAAACAATGTTTTTCATGCTTGTTCAGTGAACCATAAACAATTATTGCACATGCACCTGTGGAACAGTCCTTAAGACACTAACAGTTTACAGGTGGTAAGCAATTAAGGTCACAGTTACAATAACTTAGGACACTAAAGAGACCTTCCTGCTAACTCTGAAAAACACCAGAACAAAGATGCCTAGGGTTCCTGCTCACCTGCGTGAATTTGCCAAAGGCCTGCTGCAGGGAGACATGAGGACTGCAGATGTGTCCAGAACAATAAACTGCAATGTCTGTAATGTAAGACACCTAAGACAGTGTTACAGCTGATTGTCCTTGTAGTGGAAAATTACATGTGACCATGTTTCCCTCCAGACATGATGGAGAACTTGCAAATACCTTGGTGGAGGCATTACCATTGTGGTACAATACCACAAGTTGTTTGGAAAGGTTTCAAGAAAAAAGCCTCTACTCTCATCCAAAAAACAAACTCAAGCATCTTCAGTTTGCCAGACACTACTGGAACTTCAAATGGGATCGGGTTCTATGGTCAGATGAAACCAAAATAGTGCTTTTTGGCAATAAACACCAGAGGTGGTTTTGGCGCACAAAGAGAGGTAATCATATGGAAAAGTAACTCATGCCCACGGTTAAATATGTAGGTGGCTCTTTAATGTTTTGGGGTCGTTTTTCTGCCAGAGGACCTGGACATTTTGTTAGGATACATGGCATCATGGACTCTATCAAATATCAACAGATATTAAATGAAAACCTGACTGACTCTGCCAGAAAGCTTAAAATGGGCCGTGGTTGGATCTTCCAGCAGGACGATGATCCAAAACATACATCAAAATCAACACAAAAATGGTTTACTGACCACAAAATCAAGGTCCTGCCATGGCCATCCCAGTCCCCTGACTTGAAACCCATAGAAAATCTGTTGGGTGAAGTGAAGAGGAGAGTCCACCAGTGTGGACCTTGAAATTTGAAGGATCTGGGACACCTATATATAACAAAGGTTTTTTTTATATATATATAAACCTGTGTTTTGTTTGCAATTGTTTGATATCCATGAGAGCAGAGTATTTTTATGATTTTTTTTTAAACAAAAGATCAAAAGGTTAAACAAATAAAGACAAATTTTCACAGCCTTCTTTGCTCATATTTACCAAGGGTGCCAATAGTAGTGGAGGGCACTGTACACTATATGACCAAAAATATGTGGACACGTGACCATCACAGCCATGTGTGGGCCTCCCTCCACCTTTTACCACAAAGCTGGAATCACATAATTGTCTATATGTCTTTCTATACTGAAGCAAGTTTTCCCTTCATTGAAACCAGGGGGCCCAAACATGTTCCAGCATGACAAAGTTCCAAAATTTTGTGGAAAGCCTTCCCAGAAGAAAGAAGTTATTATAGCAGAAAAGGGGGACTAAAACTGGAATGGGATGTTCAACAAGCACATATGGGTGTGATGATCAGATGTCCACAAACTTTTGGCCATATAGTGAATAGTGAGAGATTTCCAAATGTGAATGCTTGGAAAACTCCTTCCTGATGTGCATCACTGAGAAGGAACTAAAGGATCACAACTGCTTCAAGGGTGAGAATTTTTTTGTCAGACCTCTGACCGAGCCAAATGAGACTATATGATGAACTGATAACCACTGCACACCAACAGTCCATTGATAAACAGAAAAAAAGAAAACACAAATAACTCTACTGCCACATATGACTACATTTCCACACCTAGGGTTAATTTTGACAAATTATGTCTGTTCAGTTTCCAGTTATTTTTGGACTGGCTAGTATTTTTCATTCACAAAAAGTCAGACAATTAGGCAATTGAGAAGACACACTGAGGAAAACTTTGACAGAACAATAATTTGAGTGAAGTAGGCTTAGTTTTTAGTAATGTGATTAGTTTGCTCGTTAAATTTTCTGAGGCCTTTTATTTAAAATATATTCCCATAAATAGCAGGAGAATCAAAGTTGAACTCAGTTATGGAAAGCAACAGAGTGCCTTGTAGGTTAAATTTGACTGTCTTTAAAACATGAACATTACCAAATGCTGAGAATATTCCTTGTACTAATTTATTTTTTTTGCACTGCTACTTATCTGGATGTCCTACTTCCAGGGCATGTTTGATAAAATAAATTGTCAGTGATTTGGCCATTGAGCTTAGCAGATGGTGATATATTGGTGACCATCTAGCCTTCCTCAAAGCACATATCTTCTAGAGACTTTTATTTCACATGCAAAGAAGAAATGGATGTATTACTGGAAACATTATGGCACACATTTATCACAGAATTAAATTTCCTCTAGGAGCACTAGGCTAAGAAATTACTCCCCATATCATCTCAATTTTTCTGGCCCAGAGCATGCAACCTTTGTGTTGTATTAAACTCCAGATGAACTCCCTGTATTAAACTCACTCTAATGCAGTTTTTTAGAGAAATTTGAGGTTTGCCAGCATTTGAAACAAGCAGTGGCTACAGAAAAAATCTTCAACAGAGGACTATTCCCTGCTATAAACATGTGAAGGAAAACTATAGCAATCATCCACCCATCCATCCATCCATCATCTATACCGCTTTATCCTTTTCAGGGTCATGGGGAACCTGAAGCCTATCCCAGGGAACATCGGGCACAAGGCGGGGTACACCCTGGACAGGGTGCCAATTCATCACAGGGCACACAATCACACACACACTCACACACCCATTCATACACTACGGACACTTTAGACATGCCAATCAACCTACCATGCATGTATTTGGACTGGGGGAGGAAACCGGAGTACCCGGAGGAAACCCCTGCAGCACAGAGAGAACATGCAAACTCCGCACACACAGAGCCGCGGGAATCGAACCCCCAACCCTGGCGGTGTGAGGCGAACGTGCTAAGACTAAGCCACTGTGCGCCCCCAACAGAAATCAGTTAAAAATAAAAAATAAAAAAAAAGGACAGTTTGACAAACTATTCAAGCACTTAACAATGCAATACAAAACAACTGAGGACTAATTTTTATGTACAAAATGAAACTGAATTGCTCTTAATGACTCACTGAACACTTGATTAAGAACATCTGTATACCTACTCATTCATGCGATTATTTAATCAGCCAATCATGTGGCAGCAGTGCAGTGTATACAATAATGCAGATACAGGCCAGCTGTTTTGGGGCAATGTTCACAGCAACCATCAGAATGGAGAAAAAAAATTTAATGTGTAATGTTTGTGTAATGATGTGTAAAAAAGTGAATGTGGAATGATTGTTGCACGATAGTCTCTAGAGTTTACTCAGAATGAATAAAGAAAAAACATCCAGTAGGGCTCCTTGTTTATGAGACAGTTCAACAGAGAATGACTGGTTTAAGCTGACAGAAAGGCTAAAGTTGCTCAGGTAACCACTAAGAACAGAAAGCTGAGCTGCAGAGGCACAGGCTCACCAAAACTGGACAGCTGAAGACTGGAAAAACATAGCTTGGTCTGATGACTCTCGATTTCTGCTGAGGCACACAGATGGTTAGGTCAGAATTTGGTGCCAACAGCATGGACCCAACCTGCCTTGTGTCAACATTCCAGGCTGGTGCAGGTGGTGTAATAGTGTGGGGAATATTTTCTTGGCACATGTTGAGCCTGTTAATACCAATCAATCATTGCTTGAATGCCTCAGCCTATTTGAGTATTGTTGCTGACCATGTGCATCCCTTCATGACCAGAATTTACACATCTACTAATGGCTATTCCAGCCTGATAACGCACCATGTCACAAAGCAAAAGTCGTCTCAAACTGATTTCATGAACATGACAATGAGTTCAGTATTCTTCGGTGGCCTTCCCAGTCACCGAAACTGAATCAAATAGAACACTGTTGGGATGTGGTAGAATGGGAGATTCGCAACATAAAAAGTGCACCAAAAGTCTAGACAAATTGCGTGATGCAATAATGTCAACATGGACCAGAATCTCAAAGGAATATTTCAAACATCTTGTGGAATCCATGCCATGAAGAATTGAGGCTGTTCTGAGAGCAAAGGTAGGCCCTACCCAGTATTGTTATAGTTGGTGAGTTTACTGTATGTCTGCAGTGCAATTTGCTTTAGCAGAAAATGGTTAGTGCTTGTGTTTTTCCAAACTGTATCAATATAGTGACTTGAATGGAAATCATTAGTCATGTACAACATGCAAAACAACTAATTTTACCTATGTAATTCAAGCAAGAAGTTGACTAACATTTTCCAATTTTTTTGTTTGTTTTTTTTAGGCTGTTTTATTGGATAGTGATAGTGACATCTCTAAAAATG
Source organism: Ictalurus furcatus (assembly GCF_023375685.1). NCBI lineage: Eukaryota > Metazoa > Chordata > Actinopteri > Siluriformes > Ictaluridae > Ictalurus > Ictalurus furcatus. Next base: position 20,482,070 of record NC_071265.1, on the reverse strand, counting down.
CACTTTAACATAACACTGGTCACAACAGAATTCACTGTGCCATAGTGCAAGGATCTAAATTACCAATTTCCATCCATCCATTTTCTATACCTCTTTATCCTTTTCAGGGTCACAGGGAACCTGGAGCCTATCCCAGGGAGCATCAGGCACAAGGTGGGGTACACCCTGGACAGGGTGCCAATCCATCACAGGGCACACAATCACACACACACTCACACACCCATTCATACACTACGGACACTTTGGACATACCAATCAACCTACCATGCATGTCTTTGGACTGTGGAATTAAACCGGAGTACCCGGAGGAAACCCCCGCAGCACGGTCAGAACATACAAACTCCGCACACACAGGGCGCGGTGGGAATCGAACCCCCAACCCTGGAGGTGTGAGGCCACTAAGCCACCATGCGCCCAAATTACCAATTTATTTAGCTTTAAAGAACAACAAAAATAACTGCAGGAGCTATTTCTATGGGAGTAGGTGGAAGTGGGATTAAAAAACAGTCTTGTGCATGCCTCTCCACTTCATGTAAGGTGATATCAAAGTGTTAATGTTATATTAAAGCAAAGAAAGAAAGAATTTTCCCATCATAGTCTTGTGCATTTGACTGTAGAATTGGCTTCATCTAGTCTGAAATATTTTCAGACTAGATCACCGCAACTAGCCACCATCAGACATTTTGTAGTTATGGTCAGTTGCTTTCTATATGGATGTTAAGGCAAGTCAAGAAACTTCACACTACTAATTATGTGTTTGCTGTTCATGTCTTCTTAAAAAGTGCTATTTACATAATCTTAGTTTTCATTAGCCTATGACTGCACCAAACAAACTCATGATACATTTCAGTAAGTGAATTTCAAATTGATAGATAATATTAGCCACTTGTAGTCAGTTGGAGGTGAGCCACAGAGCTAGCAGCTATGTTTAGAACCAGCTATAGAAGATTTTTATTAATATTTTTTTGTAGATGCATAAAGTGTGTCTCATTTTGGGTTAAGATCAGCTTCTTCTTTAGCTGTTGAGAAAAAGTTTCATATATATTTTATATATTTTACCCCCAAGGTTGAGATTTGATTCCTGTTGCTGCCCTGTGTGTGCAGAGTTTACATGTTCTCCCCGTGCTGCAGGGGTTTTCTCCGGGTACTCCAGTTTCCTCTACCTGTCCAAAGACATGAATGGTAGGCTGATTGGCATGTCCAAAGTGTCCGTAGTGTACAGATGGGTGTGTGAATGTGTATGTAATTGTGCCCTGAAATGGAGTGGCACTCTGTACAGGGTGTACCCCGCCTTGTGCCTGATGCGCCATGGGATAGGCTCCAGGTTCCTCACAACCCTGTAGGATAAGCCGTATAGAAAATGGATGGATGGATCATTTTTATGGCCTGCATTGTCATATTGGGATTGAATTGGCTCTTAGAAATCACTTGTTTCTCACAATCCTAATTGTAAATTGTATTTGGCAATGAATATCAGCTTGACCCTGTTTCCTGAAAGCATGCAACAAAACCACTGCAGTCACATTTTAATCAAGCTGCTTGCTCCAAATAAATACCCAAAAAAGGATATTTTAATAAAATAACCTGTTCTATAAAGTTTAGGATGCCTTTAGGTGCTTCAACCAATCTGATATATCCTACCAAATCCAGCACTGGGACTGTATTCTGAATAGAACACTGGAGCTGAGGTAAAAATAATCTTCAGGTTGCTATAAGTACATTACAGTATTTTTGACCTAGCTTGTAACTGCTGTTTCTATAATGTTAGCTAGCTATCTAGCTTGATACCTACAGCAGACCTGGGTTAAATACAGCAGGCACATGAAAAAGATGATTTTATACTAAAGTGCTGCAGTGCTCCAAGGCATTTAAAATCTGTTGTAGCTTGTCATTATATTCAGGATCATAAAATTAAATATTTGCAGACCATTCAAATGTTTCGGAATTGCTTGCTTAGTGTATTGCTTCAGTGTATGAAATTAAATTAAATTCCCTAAGAACAGCTTTGTTATGTCATTCTCTCATATCTAACTAATTTTAACACCTTTGCTCCTATAGTGTAGTGGTTGTAGGAACTTTTGAATTTGCATTATGTACACTGAAAAAAGCTCATTGACTTTACTTAATTAATATATGGATATCAGTTACATGTGATTAAACAGAGTTACATTTACACAATTTGTTTTTGTACATTCAGAATGATTTGATCAAGTAGTTTCACATATATACTATTTCTTCACATCGGTGCCAACATCCTTGTGAGATTTTATAATGTAATTGGGTCATATTAATACCACATGAATTGACCAAATTCACTCTACATACTTCAAACTAGTAATTTAATATAACTTAGTTTAAGCAGTGATATTACATTACATTATAAACCTAATAATAGGGATCAGGTGGTAGAGCGGGTTGTCTACTAATCGTAGGGTTGGCGGTTTGATTCCCGGCCCACATGACTCCACATATCGAAGTGTCCTTGGGCAAGACACTGAAATCCAAGTTGCTCCCGATGGCAAGTTAGCGCCTTGCATGGCAGCTCTGCTACCATTGGTGTGTGTGTGTCTATGTGTGTGTGAATGGGTGAATGAGACACAGTGTAAAGCGCTTTGGATAAAAGCGCTATATAAGTGCAGAAATAAGTGCAGAAATATTATCCAAACTAGACATATGTCCTCTTAAATCTGACCCAACACCAGGGTTGGGAGGGTTACTTTAAAAATGTATTCCAGTGAATGCTGTACACAACAGCATTCACCTTTGTGCATTCGCTTAGAGTAGGCTAAGGGTTGAGAGGCAGGAATTTGGCCAATAGTTGCTGCAAGCCTTTTATAATCTCCCAATCACTGCGTGAGAAGGCGGGAATTACAGAGAGGGGTTAAAGCAATGCAAACATGCGCACACAGGATGCAGCATTAGACCATAAGCACATCATAATGAAACTAAACCGGATATTTGCTCAAATTTAAAAATCTGTGATGGATGCTTTTTTAAGGTCCGGAAAAGAAAATGTAAGGTCATGCATTTCAGAGAACAATTTGTGTTCATTTCTACCAAATTAACTTTGTGCAAAATATTTTTGTGCATGCACCAGGAGGTTGCTCATTTGAGTCACGACAGGCAAGAGAGAACCAGAACTATAATTAATTCAGCTGTCTATATTGTGTTATGTAAAAATATTAATTTCTATGGTTTTAAATAAAAAAAAATGTAATCCTGATTGTATTCCCATTTTTTTTACTAAATATACCTGTTATTTGGTCACACTGTTTTTTGACGTAACTGTAACAGATTACAGTTACCATTTTTTTGTATCCTGATTACGTAACGCCGTTAAATGTATTCCATTACTGCACAAGCCTGCCCAACACATAGTCCTTTTTTAAGTGTAGTTGCATATTAATTTAATATTTGCCCTTAGGCTTCCATTTTAATTGCCCTCCATTACTAGTTTATTTAGGTGCATCTGCTGTGGGTTATCATAGAACTAAGAGACTAGTGAAACCCGGAGATAGAGAGAGAGAGAGAGAGAGAGAGAGAGAGAGATGAAACCAGTTACTCACAGATGAAAACAATAAACCCACACATGTGGGCAGGGTGGGGTTCCTGCCAGAGGAAAACCTGGAAACCAAACAGGAAGGCTAGGAAACAAAGAATAGTGAAGTATAGCCTACTTTCAGATGTAATATCAGATACAGTATAAAGATAAAGATAATGATAATGTGGGAAAATACATTAAGCGGATGAACACATTAAAGAGTATTCTCAAGCAGGATTAAAAAGACCTTTAAGCTGGAATGCACTGAGGAGTTCTGCCACTTGAAAATTTCCCTGACTCTAGAACTATGTGATTTATGCTTACATTTGACGTTGTAGACATCTGCAAATAAAGGCATGTGCGCATTTAAATTTTAAATCGTGGATTCAACATTTGTAATACTTTTGTTTTCTCCCACAATTTAATACACTTTTATGCACAAGTTGTATGCATGCTTACATTTGGATTGATTCATCATATAAAGAAGAGGCCTAAACAGTCTAAAGAGACCAAATGGCTGAACAAGCTCATCAAGAAGGCAGGCTTTGTCATAAGTGTGGCCTTGGACCCCCTAGAGGTGGTTGTTGAGAGGAGAATAATATCCAAACTACAGACTATCATGGACAACACTCCTCACACCCTACATGGCATGATTTCTAGCATGAGGAGCACCTTCAGCTCTAGGCTGATTCCACCTCGATGCAACAAGGAGTGCTACAGGAGGTCATTTGTGCCTACTGTAATGAGACTGTACAATTAGTCCCCCATGTTCAGAGGCACCTACTGTGCCTAACCTCAAATCTTACCATCCACACATATTTACTCTTTTTACATTTCATATGACATATATTGTGAATTGTGTATACTGTGAAATTACCTCTTGTGTCCTATATTTGTTGTATTATATGTGGCACAGGTAACACTTTAGTTGAAGGATGCCTACATATGAACTTCATAACACATTCATAACCATTACATTAAGCTTTTATAAAAAGAATTTTAAAGGCTTTATGAAAGACTTATGCCAAAACTCGTCAGGTGACATTACAGGTAGGTACCCTTCAAATAAAATGTTACCGTGGTACATTTGTGGATTGTAAAGTCTTAATGTTTGGCTGCTCATGCACGCTAATAAGTGTTTTATAGAAGTATTTCTGTGGTTTCTAACCCAGTTCACAGAAGATTGTGTATGTCTCTGAAATAGACACTAAAGCATTAGACACATTCATAAAGTATAGCTGTAAGGATATAAGCATTTCCCAAAGCAAAGATCTGTCAAATATAGAATAATTACCACACAAACATCAATCTTTAGGATAGCAAGTTTTCTGCTGTATATTCTCCCTCAACATACCAATCAATGAAAGCAAATGGACCTCACAATGTAGCAGTCCATGTCCAGTGAAGTGTGTAAGATGAATTTTCAGCCAGAGGCTCATTTCTCCTGAATTCCCCTCTTTCCTCTGCTACACTCAGAGAGTCTTTTCTCTCTCTCACTCTTGCCCCAGAGAAGAGTAATGTCTCTGTCTGCAGCTGCCAGCTTTACAGGGGAGAAATGGTGGCTCCCAAATGCAGGCTGACCTTTTCACCACTATTCTGGTTTATTGTATGTATTAACCTTACTGTACACAAGTGATGAGCACTCCTCATCGGTCTGCTGAAAGGTGAGCACTGGGGCTGGGTAAAATAAGTTTCTAGTAAGTCAGAATTCCCGAAGAATTGGAGACCAAAGATCACAAAATCACTTAAAATTTTAAACTTGACCTCAAAAGTTTGTATTGATATATTTTTTTCTTTATATTTGAGTAGTGGATTGAACTTGTTCAAGAAATGAAAATCAAACTGGAAACAATTTTGGAAACTTATTTTACTAGAAACAAAACCACAACTGAAAAAGTAGACATTCTTAACTGTTCTGAACAGAAACAATCATTTGAAATCTTTGTCTCCAGTTAATCATTTTATTTCATTTTCTTCCATGTAGCCCATTAACTTATTATTTACACCTTACCTGCAAACTCCCCATTGTTTTTAGATCAGTATCACATAACACATGATTATATATATGTGTGTGTATATATATATATATATATATATATATATATATATATATATATATATATATATAAAATTCTTTTTAGATGCATATTTTTATTTATTTCGATTATTGTCATTGATGTTAAAACTACAGGTGTGGGTCAGGCTTCTGTCATCTGCTACTGTTTTGTTGCACTGACGTCTGGGACTTCAAGCAGGTTCAGTGCACTCAGGTCTGCATCCGATGCATCCTATATACTGAGTACTGGAATTTAACTTCAGCGGTGGATGATGATGTAGAATGAGTCCATAAGAATGCAAGATCGCATAAGAACATATATCACGTTTGAGACAGATATCCAGGCATTGTTGGTTTTTGTACTCAATGGATGAGAATGAGGAAAATCTTAGCTAGCAACCCCAGACTACGGATATATATTTAGCCAGCTAGCATGTACTGTATGTGCATTTTTTGGTAAATCTGCTAACTCTATTGATAATGTGTAACAGTGCATTTTGACTGTACATCCAGTAAATTATTAGGGACAATTTCATTACTATACTGTATGTTGGCACAAAAAATGTATTTAAGCTTAAACAAGAACAAGTTGCTAAACAATGATCTAAAAATGAGACTGAGGTCTGTCCAGTCATGTTTTGCACACCAAGCAAAATCCAGTGTCATTTGTTGTTTTCCGTTTTTTTGTTGTTTTTTTTTTTTTTTGTTGTTGCTGTTGTCAGCCCAGGTTTTCGAAAGCATTGTAAATTTATGATCATCTTGACTGGTGGAAAAAAGTATTTCATGTAATGCTCACTCTGCGATGTAAGAGTAATGTTTGTGCTGTGATGCTTTTGAGAAAATTGGCTATCATTGTTTATTACTTTTTGTTTCACCTCATCCACAAGAATTTTAAACACTTGCATACACTGCAAAAAATGATGTCTTAGCAAGTACAATATTTTGAATAAAGGCATATTTAACATATTTTTGTTTATTAGATTGATTTTAAAATAAATATAATATAAGATTTTTAATCATATTTCTAAAAATGCTTACTCATTTCAAGCATGAAATTGTCTTATTCTATTGGCAGATAATTTTGCTTATTTCAAGGATTTATTTCTAGAAAAAAATCAAATAAAAAGCTTGAAAGAAGACTTGATGATCTTATATTTGTGACACAATAATCTCATAATGAGAAACATTAGATAACATTTCCTTTATACTATGTACATTTCTGTGCAAAAGTCTTAGGCACATGCAAAGAAATATAGAGCAGAGATTCCTTCAAAAATATTGAAATTAAATGTTTATACATTACAAAATACTATAAAATGCAGTAAACAGTAATAAATGAAAGAAAGCCAATATTTAGTGTGACAACCCTTGGCTTTAAAATACAAGGTAGTCTCAAGTAGAATTAGTGCAGTTTTATAAGGAAATTAGCTGGTATGTTTTATGAAATATCTTGTAGAACCAGCTACAGATCTTCTGGAGACTTTGACTGTCACACTTGCTTATTATTCTTACAGCAAAAACCAGCAAAACCCAGCAGCCTTCATTATATACATACATACATACATACATATATATATATATATATATATATATATATATATATATATATATACATATATACATACATACATACGTATATATATATATATATATATATATATATATATATATATATATATATATATATATATATATATATATATATATGTTTAATCTTAAATACATTTTTTGTGCCAACATACAGTATAGTAATGAAATTGTCCTAGACTGTTAGACTGTCCTAAATTGCTAGACTGTTACACATTATCAATAGAGTTAGCAGATTTCCCAAAAAATGCACATACAGTACATGCTACCTGGTTAAATATATGTCCGTAGTCTGGGGTTGCTAGCTAAGATTTTCCTCATTCTCATCCATTGAGTACAAAAACCATCAATGCCTGGATATCTGTCTCAAACGTGATATATGTTCTTATGCGATCTTGCATTCTTATGAACTCATTCTACATCATCATCCACCGCTGAAGTTAAATTCCAATACTCAGTATCGAGGATGCATCGGATGCAGACCTGAGTGCACTGAACCTGCTTGAAGTCCCAGACGTCAGTGCAACAAAACAGTAGCAGATGACAGAAGCCTGACCCACACCTGTAGTTTTAACATCAATGACAATAATCGAAATAAATAAAAATATGCATCTAAAAAGAATTATATATATATATATAAATTTTGTACTGGAAAAATGTTTGGAAATCTAAAATGTTTTTGTATTGGCTCAATGATGTAGACGTCATAAAATAAAAATCTATAACAAAGTTTGTTCTAAGCAAAAATAGGGTGCGTAAGAGTTTTGCACAGTGCTGTATTTTCACTTGCATGTATGTCAGATATGATTATCTTACATGGATTAATATTGTATTAGTAGTCTGTAGCAGCTTTTATGATTTTGTTTATAAATACTAATATATATTACTAATATATATATATATTAGTAATATATATATATAATATATATACTAATTGTATGATAGCTTTACTCAATTTACTGAAGTAACACTGGAATTGGTCACTATTAAACACTATTAATTAGCCTTCCATCTTCACAGTAGGCCTGCTTTTATTATTAAGCTGAATACAATCAATAAATGATAAATGAAATACATTTTTGTTCTATTATACACAAGTAGCAACTGAATCTAATCTAAAAGATTCTCACATAAAGATACTGCCCCTCTCACATGTGGTGCTGATAATTGTTAACCAGCATGCATTCTTACCCATAATTAAGTGAAGACTGCAGCATTTAGTTTTTATTTATTAGAGGTGTGGAGTCCCACAGGAATTCTCACTGGCTCAGGTGGTGGTACCATATTATGTTTTATTTGTCTGCATCATCTGCATCAAGTCACCTGTGAATTAGCTGCTATATGAACTGTCAGAGATGCCAGCTATGATACAATTACTGTGCAAGGGCACAAAAATCCTAAAGATATTTGTTGTTTCCAAAAGAATTCCATTTTCAATGGAATATATATAATGCCTGCTTGATGATGTTACCAGGTGTTTATTATAAACTACATGTTATGTTCTCATATTTATTTGTCTCATATGTAATATTCTATATGTAGAAAATGGATAGTTGTGTAAAGTAAATAAATTCCTGAAGGTAAAAAATAGTACAATCTAGCTGTACTAAAAAAAAAAAATAGTTCAAAGCCGCTGTAAAATCCTTGACATACGCACACCTGAGGCCACATCACAATAACTGAATTCTGTATTAATGCACCAGGTTTTAAACCAGTGAAAGTGTTCTGACCACAGAATACCTTAATCTTGTCTATTATTTTGCTTAGCATCGAAAGCTTAGTGTAAACAGTTACACTGTTTGGGGGGAAAAGTGTTTCTTGCAAATATTATTCATAATAAATGTAATGAATTAATTCATTTAATTTAATTACATTTATTGAACTCCTGGATTTAATTTGATTGGTTTTGTAGCTATTTTTTAACGCTATATGACATGAGAGTGGCATTACAGTGAGCTTTTCATGGTTAAGGGGGTTTTAGGCACAGTGATAAATTTGAATTCCTGAATCTGACTGTTTCGAAGGTGTTGATTATTTTCTATAACCACTGGCTCTGACAGTAGTTCCTGCTGTAATTTTAATGAGATTTATATTAATGCATTCATTCTAATACATTATCATTTCTTATAGTTACAACTCGTTCACAGGGACTTGTATGTCAAATACTTCACAAATTATAAGTTTAATAATAAATTGATTTTTTTTTTTTTAATGTGCTGTTATTTAAAAAAAGAAAGCATATACTGTAAGGACCCATTTATTTAACTGTTATGGAACAGTAGGTTTTCTGCCACTGGTTTCTCAGTAACATGACAAGCTGCATTTTGGCTTTTTGGTTTTATTAACTTTAAGAGAGAGAGAGAGAGAGAGAGAGAGAGAGAGAGAGAGAGATGCTGGTGAGTGAATGACTCTTTATAAATGCTATATGGACATTCTATTAGAATAATTGTAACTATAAACTGAAAAAACACATAGTTCATAAATAAATAAAGAAATAAAATGGTTGTCAAATTGCTGTGGTATAGGAGAAATAAAAAACTTCAGGATGTGCTGTTATAGGAAAATAATCCATTTTGGAGTGGTAATGGTTTTCTATCTTCTATCATCTAACTGTTTTCTATCGTCCTATAACAGCACACCTGCTGTATTTTATTCCTCACATGACTAAGGCGCAGGAATCCAATAGATGTTTGAAAGACTTTTAACCTGGGTCACTGGCACTGATCCAAAAGAATATGTTCTAATCCTACTCTGAGTTTTTACCTTTCATTATAGTTCTACAACCTGGTGCCATCAAGAGTAGGATTGGTTCCCCTTTGAGTTTTGACTCTTCTCAGAGTTTCTTTTTAACCCTCAGGGAGTATTTCTATTGCTCATTAGGTGCCTGTTTGTGCCTGGATCCAGATTTTGCTGCCTTGGGATGTTGTGTATAGTAAAAAGAAATAGGAAAGCTAAAGTGAATTAAGTTTAAATTATTTTTGAATATATAAAGTTCACTAGTTAGTCATGCAGTTGATCTAATTATTTTCATTCTTCTTTCTTTTTAACAGAATGCTATTAAAAGTTTTGTGCATTAAAAAGCAAGACTTGTAGAAACATGATGACAGTTTGCATGCTCTTGTTTATACATAATTTACATTTAATTGTCTATAAAGTGTGCATTGGAGCCACAGATAAAAAACTTAATAGTTCCCATATGCTCCACTAAATGATCTTTGTGCCACTGATGACAGCTTGAGACACGTTATGATTATTGTAGCATGAACTCATAAAGTCTACCCTGTGGATTTGTGGGTGATGAAGGCATGCAGCAGGTGATGCTGGCACTGTTCCCATTGTTCAAGAGTGCACAAATATGCACGTTCATGCAAATATGCAAGTTCATTATGTGTAGTTTTCTTTTCCCTTTTTGTGCACGCTTCATTCAACTTTTTGGACATTCTTCAAATTAAAGTTTTGTTACATCAACACTGCTGTATGAAAAGTTAAGAAAATGACAGTTTTCCTGAAAAGAAAAAAGACAAACCTTTTAGTCTTTTTATAACCCTGTTTGCTAGAAGTCTAAAAATCTATCAAGGGTGCCTTATAGTCATTACTAATCCACAGTAGTGTGACTGACAGATCATAATTAACCTGAAACATCCAATTTTATCCACAGCTTTGTTCATTAATCTTTCGCACACCCTCCTTACAATTGTAAATCAGATGCATACATGGAAAGAATTATTCAAATATATTCAAATATAGTCACATTATTCAAATGAGTAGGGCCAATGGCTAGGTAACAGTGATTGCAATATAAGTTTATGCACTTTTTTTTCTGTGGCTCTTCCTGAAGTACAACATGAGCATAAAGCCAAGATATAAATTGTCAGCAATCAGAGTTGCCATTTGACTTGTCACGTACATTTAAAAGGTGTCCACTTCTGAACAACAAACTAATCACAGAAATATCCACAGCATGCTTAAACGGAATTGTGCTACAGATTGCTGTCTCACCAGTTCTCTCTCAGCCATAATTATCCTGAATAGCAAACACCAAGGATGAAAGTCAATGAAGATCAATTTACTGCTGGAGGAAAGCAGCCTGATCTTCCATTACACATACACAGCAAATGTCCCACATGACCTGCAATCACCAACTGCCTTTAGATACCTCGTTAGTTCGTCTAGCCCATTGAAAGCTGTGACCACTGCAATTGAACATCAGCAGTGCAGGAAAAGGATTCAGGGGGGAAATAGAGTGAAACAAGCACAAAAGTAAATAAATAAATAAATAAAACAAAATACTCTATGTTTCTGTAATAATAATGAGAAAGGGCTATATTCAAGTCCCACTAGAGACAGTCAGGATATGCAAATCTCCCACTGAAAATGCCAAACTACATATTTTATTTAGAAAGGCCTGTAAATTAAGCTGATCATCACGGAGCATGGGATTTCCATAGTTGCTAGGGGAGCAAGAGCTCTTACAAGCCATTTGATTATATTGACTTTTGTGATACTGACAAGCCCATTAAACAACAATACGTGCCAAATATGTGAACAAATATGGCCATGTAAACAAATACATGTAAAACAGATGTGAGATTTATATCAGTTTCTCATTATGGTTTTTATTGTCAGTGATTTCAGGTGGATTTTAGGGGCTTTTTGCTTTTTCCTTAGCCTGTGAGCAGCATTTCTATTCATCCAGGAAATCTTGTCATACCACCTGCAAACTTTTATTAAGGAAAAGTACATATTTATTGGCAGAAAGGGGTTTGTGCTTGATCAACCATAGTCCTTGATCAACTCCCCTCTCAATGATACAACCTTAATTGGGTATAACCAGCCATTGTCTGCATGCAAAGTAATCCACAGTCTATGCTAAGCAAGAGCAAAGAAAACTCCCAAGAGCATCATTCAATTATATCTAACACCCATTAATATTCTCTGCCATACAATAAGTAATGTTAGGCTTTATATACCTCAATTGAACCTGCTGAACAGTTTGGTGTGTTTTGCTCGCTTTGCACCTGTTAACCCTGGGGGTCTCTCAGTGAAGAGCCTCTTTTTTTTTTTAACACTGTTCTTAGGGAGTCAGGCCTGGTTTGATGTCCCAAAGGTGTATTTGACTCCCATACCAAGAGGAAACTGGAAGGCACTGTGTGCAAGAAAAGGTCCTATCACCCCTCCTATCCAGCCTATGTCATGTTTCAGCCATTTAGCCTGGCAAAAGATACAGACTACTGATGTCAAATACAAGCCGCTTCAAAAAAAAGCTCTTTTCCCCTCTGCCTTCAGAGAAACCAACTCTTCTCTCCTCAGACACTGCTGATATGGCTCTCTCAGTCTGCAGTGCCATAATGTTTTTTGTTGTCCCCCCCCCCCCCCCGCCAGAATCTGTATTGTATTACTATGTTATATCTGCACTCCTACGTTACTGCCACAGTTCTCTGTCCACTACTGCTGCTTTTTAGTGTATTGTCTATTGTTTATTGTTGACTGTTGAGCTGTACCAAACCAAATTACCACATAACACTGTTGTGTGGCAATAAACAGTTTTCTATCTTGTGTCTTGTAATTATGAGTTTCACTCTCAATAGCACCAAGCTGAATTCCCTTAGCCTGTCCGACAATTCCAACCAGCTGCATCAGGTTGTTTGATGCCAAATCCTGAGGCTCAGAGAACCTGTTGCTTAAGCTTTTAAAGTCAAAGCTCATTAGTCTGATTTAATCTTAAAGAATACGATTTAGTAAGTACTATGAATTATTAAATAACTACAGCAAAAACTAATAGGAATAGTGTGTAGTTACAAGAGTGAGTAATCTGAGTCTGGATCTGATGATGTTTCCTAAGCATTTAAAGAGTTAATGATTCCTGTAGCAATCATAAATTGATTGCTAATATATATTGCCTTTTTTTTTTTTTAAGAGTCCACTAATTTGATTGGACAAGCAAGATTCCAAGAGTGTTGCTATTTAGTATAGCAGCACTGGAACATTTTACTGTTTATATCACTCTGCTTGCATGTGTTCACGATGTAAAATCCTAGTTCTAGCAATAGTTCTTTACATTGAAACAGTTACTACACTTTCTGTGGGCTGTCAGTCAGTCGGTGCGCTGGCATGGCAACATCCAGCTATAGATTCTTGGGCAACTATTTTTGTTTGGACAAAAATTAACAAAATTTGGCCATATTGTGTCTGAAATGGTAATTACTTGATGATCATTTCTTGGTAATAGAACTGTTGTATGTACTTTCAAAAACCAGTGAGTGACTTATGGCTTCTACACACTGCACAACTTTCAAAGACTTTGGGTTGTGGTACCATTCATATTACACAACTGTCTGTCTTGTCATGGAAGTTGTAGGGTTTTCAAATTACACCAGCAATCAGCGACGGGGTGAACACATTACAAAACATTTCACTATTGACAAATCCCTGATGACTCTGCCTGGACTCCAAATTATGTTTTACAACAGAGTACACACGAGAAATGATACGAGAATTACACAAGCTCACACATGAGTTGGCGATCTCATGCTTGTCCGGGTGGGGTTTTGAAAATGGTGGACACCAAGATGCTTGCAATACACTTTGTTTGTGCGCTTATTTAGAGAAAATTAAAAGTAAAAAAAGAAGAAGAAAAGACTATGGAGGAGGGAATGGTTGGGGAGACGCGGGGAGCAAGGATTGTCTGTTCTGCACCGAGACTTGGAGGTTCATCAGGACTCCTTCCACTGAAACTTCCCGGGCTGTGTGAGCTCTGATTTGCCTATGATTTTGGGCTTTTGTCGGTGATCTCCACAAAACTGTCGGTGAGTGGAAATTGGGCCAAAAGTCATTTAGCAGTAGACTCCAACTTGATTAAGGTTATTTTTAGACAGTGGGCTTTAATTCACTGATCAAACCTGTATTTATCCACCTCTGAGGAAGTACCTGGTAAAATTATTGCTTTGCAGTGCATATTTCAGGTTCAGATGTGTTCCCAAGTGCAGTCTCTAACCAGGGTCCAGAGCAAAGAGATCTGTCTGACAGAATCTCTTTATTTCACACTGCTACTTTACATATGCTTATATTCATATTTATTCATTATGCTAATATTTTGTATTCAAAGCAGCTTATAAGTAAGGCAGGATACAATATAAGCATCATGCTCTTGGTGGTCCTGATATAAAACTGGTGACCAGAAGCAAGTGCAAAACTGTTGTAGGAAGAACAGACAGAAGCGCAACTAAACACAAGTGGCTGTATTCAGAATTGACTGCGTAATGGTGTGTTCAGACCTTAGATGTAACTGTGGATTATCCTGAGCTCAGATTACTGTCTATACAGATATTTACATGTTCTCTATTTGTTGGTGCAGGATTCTTTGGGTTCTTTGGTTTGCTAGGTGGATTGGATGTACCAAATTATCTTTTCAGGCTATGCAGGAAAGAGGGTGACATGAAGGGATGTTACCTCCATTAATGCTATTCAACAATAGAATAGAATAGAATGAACGAGAAAAAAACAATGTACTAATCATTCAGTGAATACTGTATGTTATGTATTATGTTCAACTACTGTAATTAGTATTATTGATGTGCGTGATTCAAAGCAGTGGGTGATTGGATAAGAGTGTCAAAAAGTTAGGAACTTACAGTATGTGTGTGAACCATTATTTTATACAACGTTGGATTCTCCATCCATCCATCCATCTTCTATACCGCTTAATCCTTTTCAGGGTCACGGGAAAACCTGGAGCCTATCCCACGGAGCATCGTGCACAAGGCGGGGTACACCCTGGACAGGGTGCCAATCCATCACACATACAATGTGTGATGGAATGTGCACACTCACATACACATTCACACACTACGGACACTTTGGACACGCCAAACAGCCTACCATGCATGTCTTTGGACTGGGGGAGGAAACTGGAGTACCCGGAGGAAACCCCCACAACACGGGGAGAACATTCAAACTCCACACACACAGAGCCACAGTGGGAAGCGAACCCCCAACCCTGGAGGTGTGAGGTGAACGTGCTAACCACTAAGCCACCGTGTGCCCCAACTTTGGATTCTGACCCACTTTAATAATGCCTATTATATGTAAAGCTCAGTAAAGTCAGTTAATCGCATGCAACTATTTAGACGAGTTAAACAGACTGTTTCATAATGTTTGGTAAAGCTGTAATTAATATTACTTTGCAGATAATTACCATAATCAGAACTCTACAGTCTATTTTTTTTTTCTGCAAATATTACTAATTGGTCTTTTTGTTATAGTTGAAAAGGATGCTGTTGTCGTGTACATTATCTCAACCATCATCTTCACATGTTGCATCTCTCTAGACACATGAGGAAAGGCAACACAAACTGTAAAATGTTGGAAATGTTCCGTTAAAGAGCTGTCAAAAAACTTGGGGTTCATTAGCAATGAAATAAATTTGTAAATACACCAAAATCAAACAAAGATCAAACAAAGACACTTGTCAGAACTAGTATACATTGGGGGAAATTATTACAGCCAATATCGCATTAGATTCATAATTGATTGTAGCTTATTGTAAAGACTGCTGTGTACAGAACAATATATTCACATCTGGCAACAGTGGCTATACCACTGCAAGCAACATGAATGATGATAATTTACACCTGCTTTTGGGAGAAAAGCTATGTGAAAAACCTGCTAGTGTCCGACACTTTATTAAAGCACAAGGAATGTGAAGCTGCATTTCCAATAATGCATGTACTGCACATATAATGTTTTTTTTTCAGAGAGAATACATTCTAATTGAGCCTGAAAATGGGTATAAAATGTGGCATGTTGCCTATTTAGTAGTCATCCCTATTTAATACTTAATTTGAATATAGAGAGTTACTAAACTGTATTGACCCTCACTTTTTTTGCAGCAAAGTTCCACTGAGTGAAGTTTGAGCTCTAAAAGCACTATACTGTGTGAATCTTTGCTTTTATTTTCTTTGGATAAATTCCATTTCCATAGAGAACATTTTCAATTTAAATGGCCACAATTACTCTCTCTGTGGTATTCTGCCTATTGTCCAGTTGGTTCAAATCAGAGTAAACATTTAATCAAAAAAAAATATAGAAAAAAATAGGGATTTACGACTTGGAAGGCCGAAATGGACAAGTGACAGAATTTTAAAAGATGAAAAGTGCCTTCTTGTTGCATTCCAAAGCCTTTTATTATATACTGTGATAATCTTGCCTTTTTTAAATCTAGGTATTTTTTTCCTTTTGTAGAATGTTAAGAATTCCTTTTTTAAATATCATCTGTGGTCATTGATTCAGAGAGTTTATTACAATACATAGAACTAATTCAGCTCTACGTAAAAGCATATCTTGATTTCACTGATGGAAATACAAAGTGTGGCTCTAGAGACACACTGAAAGATTTTTGCTTTAGCATTATTTATGAGTCCTCAGGCCACATCCTGTTCCCACAGCTAATTCAGTGGCTTAGGCATGAAAGCAGTTAGTTATACACTTTATTCATGTTCTATGCTAGAACATTTATGCTATTCACATTCCTGAAAATAAATGGGTTTGTTCTAATCCTGGATTTGCCATTAACATCCATCACACTGAATAGGATTATAGTGGCCTGCATATATCTTGAGCAATTTGAAATTACAAGTATGATGGCCCCATACTTAGCACTCATAAATTCAAACAGGAGTTATAGATCATTCTCTCCCTGGCCAATGGGATGAGCCCTAACTCTAATTCATTAGCAGTAGTTGCTCTCTATTCCCACATGTAAAAATGTTTAATCCAAAAATTTCTGCATATTAGGCACTGTACACGTGCACATTCATTCAGTTATCTAATTAGTCAATCATGTGACAGCAGTGTAATACAAAAATCATGCAGATACAGTCCAAGTTACAGGCTTCAGTTAATGTTCACATCAAACTTCAGAATGAAGAAAAGGTGTGATCTCTGTTACTTTAACTATGGCATGGTTGTTGGTACCCGAAGAGCTGGTTTGAGTATTTCATAAACTGCTGATCTCCCGGGTTTTTCACACACAACAGTCTCTAGAGCAGGGTTGCAGTCAGCTTCCTCCAAATATAGCATGAAACAGACATCTCTGAAGCAAGCATGTACGAATTGAGCAGACAATTTTCATGGACACAGCCATGATCTCTTTCATGTTCAGCATTTTCACACATAGTGCTTGGTGGTGTATAATACAATGATAATTAAGAAAATTGGGAAAAACATACTCCTCCTTGCACTTGGCAATGAATCCGTTCGAACGGTTGACCATCGTAGGTGCACCGTCAATGGTGATTGACACCAATTTAGACATTGGTAGCTGTGTTTTGTGGACAAAGTCCTTAAATGACCGAAAAATGTCCTCACCCCGAGTGTGTTCTTTCATAGGCAAAAGTGTTAGCAGTTCCTTTCTTGCTGTCATGTCTTTAAACACCATCCTTCACTAATGCCCGTGCCATTCATCTAACTGCAGAGAGAAACATTCACAGTCAGTTATATCCTTTCTAAGTTGCTGTGTCATCAGCCATCATTTCACAACGACGTGTACCTGTATTTCTCGATAGCTCAATAGCTTTGAAAACGGACACAATCTCAGATTTGTTTTTAAAATCCTGAAACAATCCTGAATCCTGCTGCCTCCATAAATGCGACTTTTATCATTTGTCCATCTTTCAATGATTTTTTTATGTTTAACGATGGTGTGACGGATGCCTCCGTGGCTGCCTTTGCTTTTAGGCCTGGGCGAGTAAAAAGTGACTGTTGACCAATTAATTGAGATTGCAGTTCTTTCACGTTTGTTCTTCTAAGCTTGCTTCTTGCAGGAAAATCTTTGTCATAGGTTTTATGAAGGGTCCGAAAATGCCTCTCCATGTTTCCTTTCTTTGGAATAGTTAAACTTGTTTGGTAGATCAGACAATTGAGTTTAGAAAAGGACATAGTGGTAAAAAAAAAAAAAAAAGTCTTCCTCCCACTCTGCACGGAAATGGGAAGTTTTTGGCTTTTTGCTTGGTACCGCACTCATTTTCAGATGGTTGGAATTTATATTAGATTTATGGTACGCAGATGAAGGTCATTTGTGTAAGCTACCGAATACTGCTAGCTTTGCAATTCCGCACTCTGTTCTCTGAAGCCCTTGGAAGGCATGAAGTAGGCTACCTAGATCTCGCCTGGTCAAAATTTACTCTTCAAGTGCTGCCTTCAAATAAACATGAAACAGATGTCTCTGAAGTGCAAGTGCACTCATCAAGTGCAAGTCAGACAGAAACTAAAAGGAGAATGAAGGACTGTTATATTTATTTTTATTCTAACTTAACAAAAGCGTATTTAAATGACGTGCGATCCGAAAGCATTGACTTTGTGTTCGCCTGGTAGATCGTGATCGACCTATTGGGCACCCCTGCTCTAGGGTTTACACAGAATGGTGCAAAAAAACATAAAACACTGAGTGAGTGACAGTTCTGTGTGTGGAAACACCTTGTTGATAAGAGAGGTCAGAGGAAAATGACCAGACTGGTTCAAGCTGCCAGAAAGGATATAGTAACTCATATAATCACTCTTTACAACCATGGTGAGCAGAAAAGCATCTCAGAATGCACAAAACACCAAACCATGAAGTGGAAGGGCTCCAACAGCAGAAGACCACATTGAATTTCACTCATGTCAGCCAAGAATAGGAATCTGGGGCTATCAAGGTCACAGGCTCATCCAAACTGGACAGTTGAAGATTAAGAAGGAAAAGGATTGTCTTTTTATAGTCTCCAACTGTATGTTTCTGTGAGTCTGTGTATATGATAGGGTTAGATTCTTGCTCTTGGCTGACAGGATTGGAACCTGATGTGGTTCTGCTGTTGTAGCCCATCCACCTCAAGGTTTAATGTGTTGTGAGTTCTGAAACGCTTTTCTGTTCACCACGGTTGTGAAAGTGTCCTTATTTGAGTTACTTTAGACTTCTTGGCAGCTCAAACCAGTCTGTCCATTCTAATCTGATCTCTCTCATCAACAAGGTGTTTCAGCCTGCAGACCCTCCACTTACAGGATGATTTTTGTTTTACTTACCATTCTGTGTAAACTCTAGAGACTCAGAAGTTCAGCAGTTTCTGAAATTCTCAAACAGCCTGCCTGACACCAACAACCTGTCAGAAATGGTAGAAGGCGGCAGGTGCAAGTGCAGATTTTTATTGAATAAAGTGCAAAACAAACAACCAGAACTGTGAAAATAAGAAAGATACATGTAACAGTGGAAACAAGGCAAAACCATGCAGACTGTGAGAGTGGCAGTGGCACACACAACAACACATGAACACGACAACAACAAAAGCTTGACAATTAGGTGCTGAAAACTAGAACTTACTGTATATAGGGGTGCTTATTAGGAGTAACACACAACAGGTGTGAGTGATCAGTGGGATATGTCACATACTGGGGCTGATGGGTAATGTAGTTCAGTACTAATTTTGGCATAACCATGTCACAGACATCACACTTTTTCCCCATTCCGAAGTTTGACTTGAACATTAACTGAAGCTCTTGACCTGTATCTATAGGAATTTTTTGCATTGCGTTGCTGCAACATGATTGGCTGATTAGATAAATGAATGAATGTGCAGTTGTACAGGTGTTCTTAATAACTTGATTGGTGAGTGTACACACCAAAGCAAGAAATACTTAAAAGATTTGTTGGTAAGGATCTCTCATAGTCTCTAACAGAACTGCTTAGTTTAAAAGATATGAAGTGCTGTAACTGCTATACAGTTTTACAGTCATATAAAAAAATTTAAATGCTGGAGTATTTACATAAGCTCTGCAACAGTGCCTATCATACCTACAAAGTAGTCCTTTCATGAGTCACATTTGTGGACTCTGGTGGTATATCAGTCTCATGATGTTACAGATATGAGTCACACACTGTGATTAAATGTTGGATATTTTCCCATAATGAGGTAGAACTGAGGAAGCCCCTCAAAATCTTCTCAAAATAGAAAGGTATTTCCTTGTTCTTTGCTTAGTAGAATTTCATGATTCTAATTGGTTTATCATTGGGTGGTATTTAAACTGCACCTCTATGTAAATGGCTGGTATATATATATATATATATATATATATATATATATATATATATATATATATATATATATATACAGGTGCATCTCAAAAAAATTTAATATCGTGGAATATCATGGAAAAGTGTTACTTTCATATATTCTATATTCATTACACATAAAGTGAAATATTAAAAGCCTTTTTTTGTTTTAATCTTGTTGATTACAGCTTACAGCTCATGGAAATGAGATAATGGAAAAATCCAGTATCTCAGAAATATTAGAATAAAGAATTTATAATACAACAATGTCAACCTGAGAAGAGCTCTAATCAGCTAATTAACTCAAAACACCTTTTTACTAAACACACCATTGCTCAGTGGTCCAAAGTCCTCTTTTACATAAATATAAATTTTACATTTCATTTTCTCAAGTCGAGAGTCAATGCAGCGTCTACCAGGAGATTTTAAAGCACTTCATGCTTCCATCTGCTGACAAGCTTTATGGAGATGCTGATTTCCTTTTCCAGCAGGACTTGGCACCTGCCCACAGTGCCCACTACTAGTAACTGGTCTGCTGACCATGGTATTACATGCTTGATTGGCCAGCCAACTCGCCTGACCTGAACCCCATAGAGAATCTATGAGAGACACCAGATCCATCAATACAGACGAGCTGAAGGCCGCTATCAAAGCAACCTGGTCTTCCATAACTCCTCAGCAGTGCCACAGGCTGATTGCCTCCATGCCACACCGTATTCATGCAGTAATACGTGTAAAAGGATCCTCGACCAAGTATTGAGTGCATAAATTAACATATTTTTTAGAAGTTCGATATTTTGTATTATAAATTCTTTATTCTAATATTTTGAGAAACTGGATTTTTTATTTCCATGAGCTGTAAGCTGTAATCATCAAGATTAAAACAAAAAAGGCCTGAGATATTTCACTTTATGTGTAATGAATCTAGAATATATGAAAGTTCCACTTTTTGAATTAAATTATGGAAAAAAATTTACTTTTCCATGATGTACTAACTTTTTTAGATGCACCTGTATGTATATATATATATATATATATATATATATATATATATATATATATATATATATATTACATTTAAAGACCTAATGTTCCTTTGGGTATGGAGGTTAAAATTAACTGGTTTATTTAACACAGACTTTGTAAAAGTTCTTATGACAAGCAACTAAATACATTCAAGAAATATATTTAGCTAATTTTCCAATTAAAATGGATGTAATGCAGCGCATCAATTATCATCATGACTGAACAACCCAGAAATAAGTACTAAGTAAATATGACATATTGGTGGGTCATAATTATACAGTTGTTGGGTAGTTAAAGCAATCCATCCTCTTGATCTCTAGACATAAACCACCAGTACAATAAAATTAACCCAAAATGTGTGTTCTGATATATCGCCCTGGGTTACAGAAATAACTCAAACTGTTTTACATATAACTCAGTATTTTTTAGAGTGAAGAGAATGCTATCTATTGCACTGAGGTTTAATGTTAGAACTTCTATTTCTTTCATTCTCAGCAGCAATCCATCTTGTCTACTTAAGGGAATTAGTTTTCAATTAACTGTTGCCAACTCACTTGAATGGCTATGTAATTAAGAATGATGATATAATCTTGGAAGCCAATTTTACTAGTGAATAACTCTGAATGCCATCAATCACTATATAAACTGGGAATAAATTGGCTTGAATTGTACCATGATGAAAAAAAACAGATGGACTTTAAAGTTTTTGTTTGTTACAGATAATTATTTTTCAACATGAACATCTCATAATGTATTGTTTTATGATTATCAAATTGAGACTGACTCAAAACATAAGATTGTTTGATCAATTTTGAACCTTAAACTAAAAATTGTCATTTTAGAGTTCGTGTAGAAAGCTTTACCATGTAGACAAAAACACATGTGATTTTGAAAGGTCTATACTCTTACTCAGATAGACTATTTGGTATTTGTTCCAAAATGTATAAAAGACATTTGATGATAAACATAGCTTATTTCTGTAATTTAAAATAAATAAATAAATAAATAAATAAATAAATAAAATAGTAATCTAATCTGAGAATACAGGGCATGGTTTGGAAAAAAAGTAATGTTTGTGACTAAAGAAAGTAGTGTGAAATGAGCTACATATAAAACCATGTTGTTCAACAGTCTCAGTGAATGTAAGGGTGAAGGAAAATGCTTGTATCAGTATCTTCATACTATACATTTACACAGATTCTTGTTTAATTATATTAATTTATTCTGTTTGGATTATAGACCAGGAATTTGAAAACTCATCTTTTTCATCTTAAAGCAAAACAATCTGGAGGCAAATAGCGATCTACCAGAAGCTATAATGTAAGATGTCACAAAAGCTCTAGTAGAATGATTTAATTTCACTTTGGAATAAATTTTAATCTCTAATACCATTTGCAAATTCTGACAATCTGATGAGTATGTGGTAACAAAATGGCCTTTGGCAAAACACCACTTTTATGCCACTTTTATTAGGTGTTACTTTTCCAAACATAGTATAGCCACTAAGAATCTAAAGTAACATAAGGAAAGCAAAACCCCTAATTAAAGCATGTTTTTATAAAACATATAACCTGGATACATTGTCATCATGCCAGCTTCATTAACAGGTGTTAGGTTTGTGAAATTAGATTAAGGTCAGCTTTTGATCTTTGAGTTGTAGCATGTAGCACTATCTGGCAGTTCAGGTACTGACCTTATCACATGGGTGCTCGTGCATAGGTTTTCTGTAGGCAACAACTGGATGCAAAACAATTGTATTAATCTACTTAATAGAAATGTGACTAAACATCCCAGTCTATGTCTATGAGAATACAAACACAGCGCAGAAACAATGTGTACCTGCGTAATTGGATTACTTGTGTAATTGGATGGGATGGCAGAATTTCAAAAATGATAGAATAACGAAAACAGGGAAATGGCCTTGTTGTTTTCTCAAACCCAGAGGGCAGTGATATAATTTTGAGCCTTTTTATTCATACAGGAGATCTGCAAAAATGTCACAGAGAGACTGAAATCCACGAACTGAAAAATTATCTGTCATCTCTCATTCTGCTTTTGCTTTAATAACAAAAATGTTGCAATGTCTTTAAAAATATGTTTCAAAATGCCTCAGTAATACAGTCTTGATTTAGGGTGATTAACTTTATCCACCACAACAAACAGTATGTCAGCTGAAAAGTAGCCAGAACGAGTCAGCCACAGTGGGGTTCTACTTTAGGACTAAATTAAAAGGTGCTGAATTTAATTGGACACTAGGTGGTCGCTGCTAATTTTCTACATCTTAATGAGGTCAAAAAGCCACACAGTGCTGCTAATATGTCATTGTACCTGGATAGTAAATTACCAGTGTCTTGCAATTTTACTATTAATTGGTAGTGTGCATGTTCAGATTAATGAAGGGGCTAGGTCAGTTGAAGCTCCAGAGTTTAAGTATGCATAAGGCCTGGAAGTCGGCATGGAAGTTTAAGCACCAAGAAGCCAAGGAAGTTGGGTAGACTTTCTTTATAATTCTAATAGAACTTTATACTTCTATTAGTGAAAAGGCTAATCTTAAAATACAAGTGTGCAAACAAATCACTTTATTTATAAATCACTTATTTATTATAAAATTCCAGAACTGACTGGTTCTACATTTTAAAATGTAATTTCAAAGTCTAGCTGGTTACTTTAGCTCTCCTCTGTGTAAATGTCCAAAGAGAATTTTGACACCAGTAACACAAAAAGAGAGGCAGTAATGTTAGCTGACCTGTATACTGTACATGTTTTACCAAAGTGTAGTTACTGAGTTTTAACTGATGTTCTGTGACTGAGTAACCAATCATTTTTGATCATAGCAAGAACATTATTGGCCGTAGCACTGTAACAACTAGACAAAATATTAGATTTATTACATTCCCCAGTAGTAAAGGGGTAAGGTGTTATTACTTAAAAAAAAAAGTACCATGTAAGTAGTTAAACAACTAAACAATAGTTTTATCAATCAATTAGCAGAGTAGAGTTGATAAATGCTACATTGTTTCAGCCTCCTTCCCCACATCTGGACTGTCTGGATTTAGTGACACATTGCAATTGTCAAACTTGATGGCTATAACCCTTATCAATAGTGCATAATAGCCTGGATATCCTAAACATTTTCTATGGGTAAGATTGATGCAAACCTGAGAGAGTCAGAGTGTCTTCCTTATGGGGTCTCTGAATTTTCTGCAGATTTTCATGCAATTCTGATAAATCACTGCAGAAATTTCCTCTACAACTTCACTGTTAACAACAGCATTCCATAGTTTGAAAATACCATTTATATGCAGGTACAATCTGCCAAAGTGAAATTAGCAACAGAGCCATGCGCTCACAGTGCAATACCATTTCTACTGCCCAGTCATAATGGTGTTGATGATTTAGTGCTAAATGTTAATTAGTCTCAGATAAGATGATGGGAAGTGCTCTTCTGCCAAATTGTTGCTAATTCAAATTATTTCACATTAAATTCAAAATAATATTGAATAAAATCTTGAATATTGCAGTCCCCTGTTTTTTGTTTGTGATAAAAAAAAACTCTTCACCTTAGCATAACATAAAATACATTCCTAAACGTCCTATCTAAAACATCATTCAGCACATGAATATTGTAGTTACATGTATATTTCTGCATATTTCATCCTGTGCCTACTACCCAAAAGAGCAAGACCAATGCAACAGTGACAAGGAAAAGATTGTGTTTTCTGTTATAAAACCTCCGGGGGGACTCAACCTCACTGGGGATTCTTACACTGGAACTGGGCATTTAACATATTTGTCATTAAATTCTTTATGAAAGATATTTGTAAAATCAGGGTGTGTGGTGGCTTAGTGGTTAGCATGTTTGCCTCACGCCCCCAGGGTCTGGGGTTTGAGTCCTGCTGGGGGCAATGTGTGTGTGGAGTGCATGTTTCCGCCGGGTACTCCGGTTTCCTCCCCTAGTCCAAAGACATGCTTGGTAGGCTGATTGATGAGTCTAAAGTGTCTGTAGTGTATGAATGGGTGTGTGATTGTGGACTGGCACCCTGTCCAGGGTGTACCCTGCATTGTGCCTGATGCTCCCTGGAATAGGCTCCAGGGACCCTGAAAAGGAGCAACTGGTAGAAGATGGATGGATGGATTTGTAAAATCACATCATTGAGAATGATGCAAATAATTTTTAAAAAATACATATAATTGCTTATTTACCTAAATGACAGCTACTAACCAGGGAGTATGAGGGCATGCTTCCATCAGTATATATGAAGCCAACTTTTCAAACTGCTGTGTAACAGGGAATTATATGTATGTACCCTCTTCCACATACATAAACTCACACCTGCTCATGATTGGTTAGTGTTACACTGAATGACAGGGGAGAGAGTAATGCCATGCCTCCCACATGGCCATGGATGGCTGTGACATTGTTGGAATTCAAACTTGCAATCTCCCAACAAAAGAGTGATCACTGGTTTCAGATAGAGAAATACTATAGACTATGTTGTCCAGCCCTGGTCTGCCACTGAAAAGAGCTCTACTGTTAACTTATTTTTTTCAGGCTCGGATTTGTACACTCAGCTGTGCCTGAACTCTACTGCTGGAATTAATAGTGAAGCTTTTGTTTAATTCCAAGTGCTTGCCATACTGTTTTTATAATTCTCTTCATAAAGTGTGCACCCTGGGAATTATATCCTGCAATAATACTTCAAGCCCAACAAGCGACTGTGTGAAGGGTGGCTGGGGATGCTTCCACTTGCTTTGTTAAATGCTCTATAATTACTAGCATGCATTCATTCAACCACAGTCTGGTAATGTTAATGACTTTGAACTCTCCTTGTAACAGTGTAAATAGTTGTCTAGTTTGCTGTCTCATTCTTACTCTGGAGGTTTCCTCATGGTTACATTGGGTATAAACAGCATATCTGCAAACATTCATTCATTCTTCTTCAGTAAGCATTTTATCCTGCTCAGGGTCGCAGTGCATCCGGAGACTATACCAGGAACACTGGGTGTGAGGCAGGAACACATTCTGGAAGGGATGCCACCATGACTGTTAAATCTTCTGGGTCTGTGACCTATAGAAATATACAAGCAAAGCATAGTACCCATTAATGAATTTGACACTACTATTTTCTCTTCTGAATCTCTTCAAATGTTGCTACAGTTCTCCATGCATGACTATTTTCAGCTTTGAATGGTACACATTGAAGTTGTTTGAGTTCAACTTTCTTTTGCTAGTTGTCAACATCTAAATAATTTACAGTCTTATGTATAACCAAACTGTTAATCTGCTCACAAACAAACTGAAGCACAGCCAAGTCACTGCCTTAACCCTCTCTGGTCCAGAGGTGCCATATCAGGGCTGGCCTTGAACAAGAAAACTTTATAGAAATGTGCACATTTGTAGACTTATAATAACAATAAGTATTTTTCTTTATTTATTATACTTTTTGTCTGTGTGGATTGTCTTATGCATCAGATGTATTGTACAGGAGGTTGGAGCTTGGCAGGATTTAATGCTGTTGTAAGTTTTAAATGTACAGACGAAATTTGATCTTGAAGATTTTTAAGAGTTTCATTATTATCTTATTCTAACCTGTCTGAAAACATGCTGTTGTATTGCATGCACAAACATATCCACATCCACAACAGTGTGTATAATTTGTTCATTATTTTGTCATCACTTCAAATATTTAGTGTTCCATGGTTTTACATGATTGTCTCATCAATGCCATGTTTCTTCATAACAAGGAACCAAGCAGTTTATTGTGAAACACTGTGTTTTGTGTCTCATTTATTTAATCAGATTTTTGATTTTCATGATGAAAGACAAAAATTGCATATTATCCAAACTGTCTTCTTTTAATCGACTCTAGACTGCTTGTCCCCAGCCTTGTGCCCGATGCTCCCTGGGATAGGCTCCAGGTTCCCTGTGACCCTGAAAAGGAGTAAGCGGTAGAAGATGGATGGATGGATAGACTGCTTGTCACCTTGGGCAGAAACTAAGAATGCTAATTTAAACTAGTGAAGTTTAAAAGTTCATATTCCTTTTATATTTGTTTTATTTTCTGCAGAAATTGATCTCTTATTGTATCTCCCCTTTGTAAAGTTATTAAGAGAATGAATCCTATTTTGAACAGAAAATGTATGGGTAAAACAAGCCAGATATCCATTGTGCACTGTAATTGTATACCCTAGGCTAACTTACTCTTATCTCTGCATGAAATGCTAATTGTTGTTAATGCTCCCTTTCTCCAGTGCATGACAAATGTTAACATCCGTCATTAATTCCTCTGACCTAACACCAGCAAATACACAATACATTGTGCTTTAGCTGTAAACATTATTTGGTTTAACAAAGCTAAAATTATCCAAATTGCTATTTATTAGTCTTATTAAGATTAAGCACAGGTACAGCAGAGTTCTTAGTCACACATGCTTTTTTTGTGAGTTAAAATATACATATTTATCTATAGGAAGGTGCAGTTGGGTCCTCTAGACCAATGGCTAACAAAATGGATTTAGCATTCGGTTTCACCTATTTTATATAAAAGACAAATAATTACAACAGAAGGGCTTCCAGAAAGGCTGGTCCCATTGGACACATAAACAAAGGAAGAATACTGCGCTTCCCCACATTAGATCTTAAAGTCATATATCACAGACCTGGTCATTGAGTCACATACTTCAAACTGATAAGTAGCCAAGTTAATGTTGCTCTTCTGGGTTCTTAAAATCGGCCATGCTTCAATAAAAAAGTTACAGCTTTCATTTTGCCCTAATGTTTTCACTGTATTCAATTATTACTACTTTGGGGACCAAACATGGATCCATTTTCACAGCTACTGGTTCTAACATAGACCTTTCTAAATATAGGGCTCGGAATCAATCACTGAAATAACTCCACATCCTAAGTGGCCTGGTACCACATTTTATCTTAGGATATTCCAATTCAGTCAATGTATATATGTCACTGTCACAAGCATTCACTCTTAACCGCAGTTCCAGTATGCCTATTATGAGAGGCTTATAATAAAAATGCATGAGCTGCAATTGCCAATGGATAGTATCTTTTTTTCAGGACAGCAAAGGAACTTTTCCTGGAAGCTAACTGCCTTCCAGCTTTTAGCTGCCTACCACCATCAGCATAATTAAGTTGAGCAGCTGTGTTTGACCCTCCTGTACATGTCCTTGGGAGAAATGATTACTAAGGATATTGACAAACTGATACTGCAGGAGGGATGTCACTGACAGTATGCATAGATTAAGTCAATATTCTGAAGTTCACTGTTCAAAATGGCTTGTTCCTATGTCTAATTTCTTATTGAAGGCTTTGTTTGTCATTTAAAACGAATCTGTTGTGAATTCTTTGAATTGTCACTGCATAATTGACAAAAGAGAGCTCAACTTCGGTCATATAGTAATGTACTTATTATGTATTATGAAAAATTAAACACTTTTAGATGCTTTTCCTGACCATCCCTGAACTCCCTTTTTATACTGGAGAAAACAATCTCAGCGTTTCATACAGAACTGCTGATCTGCCAATGTTGTAATGACTGAATGTTGCAGACACTTCCTAGGTTGTGAATATGTATTTGGGCATGTTCCCACACCTCAACATTTTTTTAAACAAGTCAGAGTTTAGACGAACTCCATGCTGTTCCCCCTCCAGGCTTTTAGGTTGTGGCTGATTTTTGGTTTCCCTCTCTCTGATACTAACCAAGCAAGTTAGCGCCTTTTAAATGCTTAACACATAGTGCCTGGAGGTGCTGGAAGGCAAAAGCAGAAATCTGAAACAGTCCAGGAACAGCAGATCTGCACAGTACATTTCTGCTGAAATTCAAAATCTAAGCTGCATAATCCCCAAATGACCTAATTACAGAATTTAACATATCAAATTGACAGAAACAGGGCTGCTGTTTTCTCCTCCTTATTTAGACAAGTTGCCCCAGGATAGTAGCTGTTAGTAGGTCTTATTCAGACATGCTCAAGTATAGGTTAAATGTATAATTGAGTATACACTCAGTGATGAAGTGCTTGCAAATCTAACTATATGCCTCAGATCATTCAGCTGAGTCTTCCATACCTGTGGAATGCACCCATTATATTTTACAACTCTATTTAAACCCAGTGTCAATTAGTGGCTCATTTTAGCCTCCATCTTTCAACTAAAGAATAATTTGCATTCGTATGCCATTCAAAACAGAAGTGACCTGAATGTAGTGAGATGCACACAGCTAAATGAATAATTTAATAGGGCTTTCAGATCAGTGTTTGATTAGCATCAGCAGTAGAGCTAACATCCGCTGAAAGGGATAACGAAAATAAGAAGCCCCCTGTGGTTTCAGACTCACCTGAATATCAGTAGGGAGTCTTTAATGGACTGTTCTATTAGCAAGCCATCAAATCAAATGTGCTGTTCTTTTAAGAACTTCAAGAACTCTAAGTAATGCAACAGTAAATAAGGCACATAAAATTACTTATTTTACAATGTTTTGAATATACTTCACGTATGCATTATATTCCCTTGGCCATAGGTAATCAACCTTGTAGATATGTTCATTGCATAACCCATAGGAGAATCTAGTAGGTAAATAAAAATTTACTTTTGGCCCCAAGACAAATGTATAATACATGTATCAAATTAATTTCATGTACTGTAGTGTTGTTGCCTGACTAAGTGATACACAATTGATATACTCCACCATGTTTTATGCACAAACTGTCAAAACACTGGACAAATTATTGGAAAATAAAGTGCTGCAAAATATAGAGGCATGGAGTAGTGTGGAAGGAGAGTAGGGAGGAATAGTGAGATTGTGTTTGTACATGGAAACACTCTGAAAAGAGTGCAAGTATTAATTAATGACTGAGATGCATGTCTCAAGACATAACATTTTGGGGACTGTTTAAGGAACTAATTAAGGTTTAATGTTTTATAGCCTAATAAAATGGATATGCAGTGCATGGAGTTTGTCACAGTTCTTTCTGATACAGCCCTGACTTTTACTCAAACTACCTGAATAATGTCAGGAATCTTAACAAAACCTTTCTTTGGCTGTGTGTATGTGTGTGTGTGTGTGTGTGTGTGTGTGTGTGTTTGCATGCTTTGCTTAGGTCACTAGAGAGAGTTCCAGAAATGCAGGCAGATGGCTCACAGTCTACACACTCAGAACACTGTGACAGTCCCCAACAGCTCCTCCGAGAAAAGGGTAATTAAATACTGAATTTAATCAGATTCTTCAAATTAAAGTCCAGCTGGGCTCTCTCCCAAACTCTCCTGCTGTTCATCATCCCCACTGCCTCTCCTTTGTACGAGATGTCTGTGGAGCTCACTGTAGATGACTCACAAAACACAAAACCCTACCTGCTGCAGAGAGACAGCCTGGAGCTGATAATTAATGGTAAAGTATTGGCTTCACAGTTGTGACAGGGCAGGTAGATACTGAAAGTGTTCGCAAAACTGCCCCAAGCAATGGGAAGTGGAAATTTTTGTGCACAAGTTTGCAGAATTACTCTATTTGTGTGTAGAGTCAGGGTGCCAGTAACAGTCACCCTTTGCATAGTGTAACAAACTGATGACAGATGAAGGATAGAGAAGACTCTCTTGTTCTGTTCTCTTTCTCTGATCGTCATGCTGGCGTTTACTTGATACTGTGAAAAGGCAATCAGATGTGCAATACTGAGAAATGATTTTAGCGATGAATCAGTTCATTGGTTCATGCCATAAGGACGCATATTCTGAGGATGCCTGCCAAGCTGAGATGCTCCCCTTTTTAATATTTTGATAGCCAGTACACATTTGAGATATGGTTTTAAACTTTTTTTCTTTTCTCATTCAGCGATGCATTTCTGGATCTGAAACCCACAAATATGTGCAATTTCATTTAGCATCTATAAAACTATATTAACAAATGCTCCTGTCGTACAGAAACAAGACAATCTGAACTCTACATGCTGTAGCACTATGGGGGAGGGCAGGCCTGTCGAAAGCCAGGCTTGGCACAATTTCAGCACCTTGGACAGCGCCGGCATCTGCGGTTTTAGGAATAATTATTAAGAAGGAATGCTTAATAATAAAACTACAGTGCACGTAATTATTGATTGGTCACGTCTTAAAAACTGAAAGCGCGCAGAAAGTGCACAAAAAACGCACAAAGCATGCAATTATTGTCCACACCTCGGGGAGATATGTCCTACAGATTTAATATCGCCTCATCGAATCGACTAGATTGATATAATACGAAGTCCTAAATTGATCGTCCATGTAGTGTGTATGATTTTTTTTTAAATGAATTTCTTATTTATTTATTATTGGATTTTTATTTATTCGAATGCAAGCAAAAAGAAGACCTGACGCACCCAAACGCGCACGAGTTCCTTCCGTGCTGTAAATGGACGGTATGCAAAAGCCGGCCTTTCTTTTTATATCTCCACTGCATGTGTCTGAGTCAGACATCAGGGTACAGCCTAGGGCGCTAGGATCCGGAGGGGGAGGTCCCTGCTTTGCCTTCCCGCCTCGCTGATGTTAAAAAAAAAAAAAAAAAAACCCAGAAAGGAGCAGGTTTCTGCTGGTGCGCTCGAATCCCCAACTTCCTGCAGGAAGCAGCGCGGGAGCGCGTAACGCTGAGCGCGAGCTGTGCGCTGGAGAAAACGAAGAGAAGAGCGACTTGAAGTGCGCACCGGCGGGATTAACATCGGAAAATGTGAAAAGCGAGAAGTGTGTGTGTGTGTGTGTTGCGATCGCGGGATGCACGATATGTCCCACAACATTACCACTTGGTTCCCGTGTGCAGCCCTAAACTGCTCTTCTGTGCAGACCCTACATTAGAAGCGCTTGGCTTGTTGAATACGGCGTTTCTTCCACACTGACTCTCAGTTTCGTTCTCTGTTCGGCCTCTTGGTCAGAGTGACATGAGTGTGAGAAACCCGCACCGTTCCGGACTCTTGTGCTG
Organism: Ictalurus furcatus; assembly: GCF_023375685.1. Classification (NCBI taxonomy): domain Eukaryota; kingdom Metazoa; phylum Chordata; class Actinopteri; order Siluriformes; family Ictaluridae; genus Ictalurus; species Ictalurus furcatus. Next base: position 20,449,830 of record NC_071265.1, on the reverse strand, counting down.
GGGTCTGTCTGTGCTCCTCATCCAGTCCATCAGCTCGCATCCCGGTAAGTGGACATACACACATTTCATACTCAATTTCATCTGATCGTGACAATTTCGAAAAAAAAGGAAGAAAAAAAAAGTTGCTGAACTTGGGTTGAGCATTTACTTCGACTCAAGAAAATATGACTGAAGGATTCTTGAGATTGAGATCTTACCCAGTCATCTGTAAAAACAGATTCTACTTTATATCTGCTACATATAGGCTATTTAATGATACACTATCAGAAATAGTATATCAAGTAGACATGGGCAAGGCTTTGGTCCCTATAGGGTAACTCTAAGGCTGCTGGAACACAGTAAAATCTACAGGGGATAATTAATTTCTACAGTGTTTATGTGTTGTTTGTGCCCAGTCTAACTGAACTGACCACTCTATGTGTTCATTCAGGGTTATGTGTTTATTCAGAGCTATAGGATTTTATTCAAGACATTATTTTGTTCTTAGAGCATTACAGGTGATGTAATGTTGAGAATTTTTGGTCAGAAGCCAGTAAGTGCTCGCGATACATATTACTCTGCTGTAGTCTTTATTGATGTCTGAGATCATCTATCATGAGCACTTACTGTTCGATTTATTTTGCCTCTTGAAATTAGATCTATTTGCATTAGATGTAGCTTACAAAATGACAATTTTTACGTCAGTCTAATGAGAAACATGACATTTTGGACTGTGCATGGAGTCCTGTCATGTTTGTTATTTCCTTTAAATTTCTTACAATATTTCCTGTACATTAACAGGCATCCTTATATTGTACTGGAACCTTTACAGTATATGAATGCGTAATTACCATAAAAGGTATAAGTATATGATCAGAAAGGATCTTGCTGCCAAAATATTTTAATATGTTTGCGCTGCATTGTACACCACCACAGTATATATATATATATATATATATATATATATATATATATATATATATATATATATAAATTGAGGTGTAATGCACCCTCTCACTTATCCCTTTTTTGTCTTTCAAATAGGTTTTAATTCATATACGGTTGCAATCAAAATTATTCAACCTCTGTTGCAAATCAGGTTTATTGTCAAAATGTACAGACTTTCAGCAGTTTGCAATGCACAAATCAAACAAAAGCAATTGAAATAGTTCAACACAACGAATGCTTCAAGTGGTTTCCCCAAATTCAACTGAAAATGCAACTTATAATGAGTTCTCCAGTTTCAAAATTATCCAACCCCTTCATAGCAAACATCTTTAGTACTTAGTAGAGCACGCTTTTGCTGTTATGACCTGCTGCAAACAAGATGCATAACTTGTGGCAGCGTTCCTGAGGAATCTTAAGTCAGGTGACTGTGATGGCCCTGTAGAATCTTCCATGACTTCTTCTGCAACCAAGCCTTGGTGGAATTTGAGGAATGCTTGGGATCATTGTCCTATTGGAAGGTCCAATGATGTTCGAGTTTCAGCTTCCTCACGGATGGCATGAAGTTTGCTCCTAGGATTTCCTAGTACTTCAATGAATCCATCTTGCCTTCCACATGCTGCAGGTTTCCAGTGCCAGAGGATGCAAAGCAGCCCCAGAGCATCACCGAGCCACCACCATGCTTGACTGTGGACAGAGTGTTCTTTCTTCATTCTTCTTCCTCCAGACATACAGTTGATCCATCGTGCCGAAAAGTTTCAGTTTTGTTTCGTCGCTCCACAGAACAGAATCCCAAAACATCTGTGGCTTATTTATATGATTCTGAGCCGACTTTTCTTGTGCTTTTGGGTCAGTAGTGGTGTACGTCTTGGAGTTCTGGCATGGAAACCTTCTGTGTTTAGTACGCGCCTTACTATGCTCACTGAAACCTCAGTACCTGTTACCACCAAGTCTTGCTGCAAGTCTTTTGCAGTCACTCGAGGGTTTTTCACAATCTGCCTTCTCAGAAATCTTGTTGCAGTCATTGATAGCTTCCTTTTTCTGCCCTGTCCAGGTATTTCAAGTATTTTCTGCGCCTAGCCAGTTGAGGTATTTCATGTGTTCCAGCTCAAGCACACCTGGTGCAACTAATGAAGCCCTTGATTAGTTGCATCAGGAGTACTTGAGACAACACCTGTTTTGCATATTTGTGCTGTTGTGAGGGATTCTATTCAGGGGGCTGAATAATTTTGAAACTGGAGAAATCATTATAAGTTGCATTTTCAGTTGAATTTGGTAAAACCACTTGGATGAAGAACAAAAGGTTCATAAGTTTTAGAAATAATAGATTAAAAAAAGATACAGTAAACAGAATGTTATGAATTTAATGCAGCCATAATTGTCAGGACCTGCGCCTTGTTACACTACATGTCACCCTTACATTATTATTAATAAAATGTGATAGATCATTATGCTGGTGGGTTTTACCAAATGACAGTATAGTATTAAGCTTTATAACATATATTATGAGAGTTTGTAAACTGCATCCAGTGCACTGATTTGTTTACTGAATTTACAATGAGTTCACATGACATTGCACTTCAGTGTACTGGATGTGTCATTTATAGAGCGGTACATATTTAGACCAAATTTTGTTTCCAGTAATATGACCTCTTACTCGTAAAATACTGGTAGCTTTATATAGAGAATGAGTTTGGGATGTAAATGTCATAAAAGTAAGCAGAGGTTTCTGATGGCAAGCAATGGTTATGGATTGTCCGTCTGGAAGAATTTTTTGCTAGTATAGTTTATGTAGAGTTTCAGACATATTTAGGCTGTTTTAAGGATATTGTCCAGGGGTGGCTACTGTGTACTAAAAAGCACAATGGGGCACTGCATGACCTCAACCACTCACCATTGTTTCTTCAAAGGAACACAAAATGCTGAATTATTTGGTTGCGGAAGGGCTGGGATTTCCTATTACGTAATTCTGTTTCCATTGTGTATATGGGTGTTTGTTAAATGTGTTTTTATGAATGTGTGTTTCCAGTAGAGATAGAATCACTTGGATTCATTAACTCTTGACTGGATTCAATGCAAAAAAAAAAAGTCATATTTTATCTTGTGAAATTATCGTGAGTATGGTCAAATGTATGTATTATTTTTTTCTCTTTTTTATTGTGATATAGCAATATTATATTATATAAGTTGATTAAGCCTAATTCTAGACATTGTTTACTCATTTTGAGCTTGAAATGGCTTTGTTCTGTGGAAAGAAGCAAAAGAAATTTCCAGTATATTTATATGAATCACATTTGATTAGATTTCTTCACTTTATAAAATATATTTTTCAGGTGCTGTGCAAAACATTTATTGAAGAACACTAAGCTACAAGTACATATATGTGTTGAACTTGTGTTATATATTACTGAGTTGACAGTTTAATAGAAGAAGAGAAGAAGAAGAACTCGCACTTATAATAATAGCTGCACTATCAGCTATTATGACCATATCAGTGCACTTTGGAGACGATTTGTTGAGCTGAACAATCTGACACACCATTCATCTTTTAAACAGGACCATCATAGGACCACAGTTGATCAGTGTTATTTGGGTTGTGGACTGTCCAGCATTTTAACTTGTTACTGGTTGGTTTACTGACTGAACACTTTATTAGTCCCACAGTTAGAGAATACAGTTCATCTTCAATATCTTCAAAACTGCTCTGTTGAGAGTGCTCCAACCCTAAATGATATTCTTGCAGCTGTAGTCCTGTTGTGGTGATGTGGTAGCAATATAAAAATTACATTTTGATGGACTCTTAAGGGATGGGGAGAAAAAAGATAAGGAAAGAAAAGGAAGAGAACAGATGAAAGAAAAGTAACAATACGGAGAGAAAACAGTGCACATGCATGTCAACAAATCAAAAAGAACCAACAATTTCACAGCAAAACAAACACATACATGCGAGAAAATAAAAAAGAAAGAAAACAAAACAGTACAACAGGGTAAGTGAAGGATATTGAGTAGCAAAAATTACAAGGGAAAGATGAGTGGTGGTTAGACGCATGCACAGATTGAACAATATTAAATATTGAGTATTTAATATTATGTGCTTTACTGTTAGAAATCGTTTTTATCAAATCCACCCGCATAATGATCTGTCACATGTTATAAATATTAATGCAAAGGTGACATGTAGTGTATTGCAATTATGACTGTATTAAAATTCAATTCAATAATTCAAAAATTCAATTCATAATTCAAGTACATTTGGATGCCAAATAAACAAAAAGGAGTGAAATGAGAAAACAAATGCACATGTGCATGTGCACAAAAACAAATAATTTTATTTATTTATTTACTTATTTACAGTTTTTGGTTTATACAGAAATATAATTTGACAGCAAAACAGACAAATACATCCAAGAAAATAAAAAAATAATAAGAATGGAGAACAACAAATACAATGGGGTAAGTGTCTAGACACAGACTGAACAGTATTAAATATTAAAGTTGTGTTGTTCAGCTAGACGTACAGAATGTTACCTGCTATATATGAGTGTTCATATAAACTAATATATACTTATATATACAGACCATGTGATATGGGTAGTTCATGTATGGATTTCGAGTGCAGTAATATTGTTTTGTTCGTGATAACAAGGATGATAAGAATAAATATATTATGTTGTGTTATTGAACTTTTCAATAACTGGTGTGGATAACTTAAATACGTGGATGTAGTTGTTAGTAGAGTTAAGCATGTGATTTGTAAAAGCCATGGCATGCATAGTGTGCTACGTGATGTGTGTTCTGTGAAAAATCTTCTACTAAAGAAGCTGTATGTTAATGACTTTAGTCATATTAAATATGGATTTACAAAATTGAGTCCAAATATTGAGATCAGTTTCAGTGTTGAGATATCTTTATCCATTGGTTAAATGAGAGTGATATAGTGTCTTCATTGGATGATGGAATTTAGATGGTTTAGAGAGAGCTTTAATTGAGTTTGCTAGTGTGCTGATCTTTTCTATCAGTGTAGGAGACTCTAAGGAATTATTAGGTGTAGAAGAACTTTTCTTTGGTTGCATTTTTTTTTTTAATTAATCTACTATGGAGCTGGGTCTTTACCTATGCCACACATAAGGATTATTTCTTAGAAAGACATTTTTTAAATTTTGCAGATGTATAAATTTCTTTCAAATTAATGCTTTTATTGGATTATTACAGTGTCTGAATAAACCCTGATGGGGTATGCGCTTGGTGTCAGTGCAGACTTACACACTTGTGTTTATTTTCCACCAGGCTTAAAAAGTGCTTAAAAAAGCAGGTCACTGATTGATATGTTCTGGCAGTGAGCTTGATGTATTTATGTCCATCCATGGATGATGCATTGGCATTTCATGTACCCCTTTGGTAAGATTCTGTATGACAAATGAGTTACATTTTTTATTTGTTGTAATAGAGTCCAGTTTGGTGAGCCAGCTAATTAGCAGATGAATTTTAATCCAATTCAGTCCTCTACTTCCGATAATAAATATTGGTAGTGTATTCCAGTGAGTTAAGTCATCTTCTGTTGTTTTGGTAAGCATTGTAAAGTTAAGTTTGAATAACACAGACAGAGATTTATGTTTTATGTTTATGCTGAGATATATGTGAATTTAGTGAATTTAGTGTTTACTCTCCAACTTGAAACTTTCTATATATAGTTGATTTATTCCAGTCTACAAACTGATTAAAACCAAAAGGCGAATCTACTGGATTCTGCAAAAACGATATCACATTGCCTGCATATAGAAAGATTTTGTGATTAAAGCTTTCTGAAGTGATGCAGGTGATGTTGTCATTGTGTTTTATTACTGAATAATATGAACAGTATTGGAGAGAGTGGATATCTTTACATGGTGTCTTAGAAGAGCATGAAAGTTTGTGAGGTTATTTGATTAGTAAATACTGGTGCTACTGTTTGATCCTTGTTTGGCTCGAGCAGTACTGAGATGAAAGCAGTGTTCATGTGTGGTGGGATGTTAGCTGACCTTTTTTTTTTAATCTTATCTGCTATTCTCAAGAAAAGTGGTGAAATAGTTTGCTAATAGTGTTTAAAGCCTTAAACAGGGAAGCCATCAATGCCTGGGTGATTTATTGTTGTGCATCGCATTCAAGTGTTATGTTTTGAAGTGTTGTTGAAGCTTCTAAAATTTTCATTTTCTCTTTAAGTAATGTAAATGAGGGTATTTAACTCTTGTGCGTCAATTAAAAAAGTTACAAGTGTCCATAGAGGACAAAAATATTCATGTCCAAAAACTGTCATAAAAATATTATATATGAATATTTGTTTTCCACTTTCACTGATGTAGATTTTTTTTATTTTTTTACCAGCCATATTTCTAATCATAATTATGAAACATTCATTCATTTTCAGAATTGTAACCCTTTAAATTCTGGTTTGTTTACATAATGCCACGTATGTTTTTTTTTTAATGAAAAATTATTGGTGAATTATTTTCCATATACTAAATGCTAAGCAGAATTTTTTTCTTTGATTATTACAGTCGTTGATATGTCAATGATTAACAACAATATTGATTTTGATGCATTCATATATTTTATGCAGTGTCAGATTTAAAAAAACAAACAAGACAAACAAAAAAAAACAACCTACCACACAAAAATGTCCATGTCGAAAACTGTCATAGAAATATTATATATTCATATTTTTTTCCACTTTCACTGAATTCAGTTTTTTACCAGCATCAGTTCTGATCATAATGACCAAACATTCATTCATTTTCAGAATTTTAACCCTTTAAATGCTGGTTTCTTTACATAACGCAAAAATCTTCAAAGCTCAGTAACCTTCATTGACTCATATACATGGTGTGGAATTTGTTGTTTTCCAGTACAATATAATTTCTTTCTTTCAAACTGTTCTCACACACACATAAAATTTTCAGTACACACATACAAACTCTGAAATCCATACAAACACACACACCCACACAATTATAGCTGCATCATTTATTCAGTCGGTCTGCAGCGCTCTATAATACAGCAGAATCAGAAAAAAGCAAAAGTATACCTTTTCCCCAAAGGCTCAAACGGAGAAAATAGTACACATTTTAGATTTTTTTTAAAAATTCAATGTTTTGAAACCTTGTCAACAAAATAAAAGCCTATTAACACAGAATGTATGATTTTATGCTTAAATGTCATGAGGATTAAATATTGCAGTTTGAATGGGTTTCAATGGGGACATTTTTGTCCTTAAGGTCCTGAGTGTAACTATTTTGTGTACCTAGTTTAAAATAGATTTATGAAAGCAAATGAGGATGAAATATTAAAATTCCAATAAAATTACACACCTTTTGCAAAATGTATGCTGTTTGCATTAACACAGACAAAATGATAAAAAATAAAATAAAAAATGAATTAGACAAAAATGCCCATAAGGACGCACAAGAGTTATGAATTTTTCAGTTACTTATGAGATACATATTTTTCCAAGGATGTAGAATGTATTGTAATATATTACATATAATATATTAAAATGCTTAATATAATTGAACGAGTTGTTGCAAATGGACTAGACTTTTTGTTGATTATATTATTTTAATTGCAATTTAATCTCTCACATTTCCTTTGTAGTCTGTGCTGTGTGGTTTACCATGTGAGAATCTAGAAGACATTTTGGTTTTTGTTTTATTTTCTATACGAGATTATATTTTCTCTTAGTACTGCTTTTGCCATTTTCCACAGAATTATGGGTGGTTTTTTTACTGATGGAAGGAAATGAGGGGCACTGACACATTGTGCATAGTAACAGATGGGCTACAGCCAGTAATTGTTTACCTACAAAGTGCCCCCATATGGTAGATATAAATGGCAAAAATTGTGGGGTGTGTGTGTGTGTGTGTGTGTGTGTGTGTGTGCGCGCAAGGTAAGTCAGAGATCACAGTGCCCTGTAGAGATTGACTCTTGGCCCCTCTGTCAAATGGGCATAAAGCTCTGCTGGAAGCTCCGGCCTGACAGCCAAATCCATCAAGGGCCTCTTGTCAGAAGACACTAGGTGTTCAATGCTTTACCTTGCCCTTCACTCTCCCCAGCAGCACTCACTCTGCTCTAATGAGCACTCCTCTGCTCTGTGATTGAATGGTCGTCTATGTAATGAAATCAGAAAGGAATTCTTTCTCCCTCTCTTTTTCTAATCTGTCTAATCTTCAATACCCCGACCTGCATAAAAAAGATCTCATAAATCGTTTAATTGAACGCGCAGAGTGAAAATCAATACAAAGGAAGCATTAAACTTAATGGAATGCAGTGATCCTGATCCATATTTCATATCCACAAGAGTGACTTTTACACAAGTCACTTGGCTTTTTAGGTTGTTGTTTTTTTCTTTACTTTTCAGTGCGTTGGTCTTTATAGAGGACTGAAGTGTTTTAGATGGTTAGCACAGGGTGAGTAATGTCTTCATCAGCTATATAATAAGTCAGAGATGAATGAAAAAAATATTAAATAATTATGAATGCAATACATTTTAGTAATGTTATATTTACTTTAATAACATTAGCATTAGTATTAGCATTCTACTGGCAATTATTTGCAATACAATTATTTGTTCAACTTGTCCTGCATAGATTTGCAGGAAAAAAAATCTATAGTCTTATCTAAAGTCTTATTTAAAACTGGAGAGGTTTTACGTTTGTGTCAATAATTGCTTAAAAGTCCCAGCTTTTCACTAAGTTATTGATCTTGAACTGTAGTACTGATATTCTCCAGTAACTACAGTAAAACTAGGAAAGGTTCCCGCCCCCATCCTTTGGGTGTGGAGTTTGCATGTTCGGGGGTTTTCCTCTGGGTATTTCGGTTTCCTCCCAAAGACATGCACTGTAGGCTGACTGGCATTTCTAAATGGTCTGTTTTGTGTGAATAGGTGTGTGAATGTGTGTGATTGTGCCCTGCGATGGGTTGGCACCCCATCTAGGGTTTCCCCCGCCTTGTCCCCCTGGGAAAAGATCCAGAGTCCCCGCGACCCTGTGAAGGATAAGCGTTACAAAAAGTGGACAGAACCATTGTGATTGATTCAGTAACTAATAAGAAAAGATCCAGAATCTGGACCCATCAATTGTTCCTAAGAGTTAAAGGGATTAATTAGCAAATGTAAGCACTTCCCACTTTAGTAGTGCATTTTTCTTCTTTTGTGTTTATGTATTCTATTGAGAATTGTTATCTAATTCTGGGCTTGCACAATATGGCTGGCATTATATAGCACTAAGAAGTAGGTGAGGAAGTATTCCAAACATTACTTGATCAGTTCACTTGCTCCTACATCCATATTGAGAAACGAAGCTCCTCAAATTATCTGTTTTGTTTGTTTATTTATTTATTTATTTTGTCATTTTTAACATTTTGTTTTCTTGGCCCATTCTAGATTCTACTGTTTGCAGAATAATTTTTGCACATGTTTATTAATAACTGTATAATAATTTCATGTACAGTGCACATTTAACAATATGTTATAATTTTTTTCTGCCTCTTTAATGTTCATATAAAGCTCCTTCAGTTCCAAAAGGATGTCTGCTTACCAGAAAATTCTGTTTTGAAATTTGATGATGATGATGATGATTATTATTAGTAGTAGTATTATTGATATTTGTATTTAATATATTCCTATCTATTGGGGAGGCTCTGGCTCAGGTGGTAGAGCCGGTTGTCCACTAATTGTAGAGTTGGCGGTTCAATTCCCGGCCCACGTGACTCCACATGCTGTAGTGTCCTTGGGCAAGACACTGAACCCCAAGTTGCTCCCGATGGCAAGTTAGTGCCTTGCATGGCAGCTCTGCTACCATTGGTGTGTGAGTGTGTGTGTGAGTGGGTGAATGAGACACAGCGTAAAGCGATTTGGTTAAAAGCACTATATAAGTGCGCCATTTATCTGCTTGGATCTGATGGCTTCAACGGAAAGTGCCATCTGATCTATTAATGATATTTCTCACATATGCCAGTGTATCAGTATTTGTGTTAGGTTAGTAGTCATAATGAATCATGAGTTATGATGAATAATTCACCCTATTTGATTCATTCAGTCAGCTAAAATAGTTAGCAATGGTTTTTGTTTCCAAGTAATATTGTATCACTTGGAATTCAAGGCCACAGTTTTTCCTGAATAGTTTGTTCATTTTTCTCTCTCCGTCTTACTTTTACCCCACATTAGTTACAGATGTCGCAACAACTATTATAAGGTTTGACTAGTGTAGTCAAGATACGCCTGAATATTCCAACATGATAACCATTAAACTTCACTGAATTCCAGTGCCTGTTTCTTTGAACAGGTAAAGCTGCAAGCTGGTAATCACAGAAAATTGTGTTTGTTGTGGGGGCCAAGGTTTTGGTGCTGTAATTAAAGCTTTGGAACTGATGTGTTATTTCCTTCACTTGCAGTTGCCCTGCTGTGCACCCAATCAGTCTGAGAAAGTGAAGAAAAAAATATTTTATTTGACATAATGTAGGAAACTAAAATTTATTTGATCACAGCAAGGGGTTTTACCAAGAGAGGAAACTATAATTTCCTCACCATCGCTAATGTCATAGTGTAAATACTAAATTAAGACTTATTTGTCAATTTATGTTATTTTATTTTTTTATATTACCAAACGGTGAATGATGCTGGTCATGCACTTTGATCTTCCCCAATTACACAGTGTGAGACTTTTAAAATCTTCTTGAGAGTCATTTAATAGAATCCTACATGATTATGTGATTATGTTTGCGCCTTAAATTATGTTATACAAAAAAGCGGAGGTGTGTTTGCTCTTTCCATAAACCTATAACATTATCATTAATTCTGCTAATGGATTTACCTAAAGACTTTGATAGACTTGGTTAGTGAACCTTGGGCCAATTTAATGATTATTATGTTAGCTTTAGAAGCTTTGAATCCAAGAGACTTGGCCCATAGAGATTTTGTTTGCAGAGTTATCATTTCATGCACACAGCATTTCATGGTGACCTTCAGTCTAGTCACCATAGATACTTGCTGTGATAATTTCACCCATAAATGACCCTATAAGGAATATCATACTAACTAGCCTGCTATATGAAGCTGAAAACTTTTGAATAGTATATGGTGGTCCATTCACTAATGACTTTCCCTCTCAGGAAATCCTGTATTATCGTTTAAAATAGGCCATACTTCTTATGAAACAATAAGACAATAGACTAATGCTATGTCCATAAATACAGGATAAAGCCAGGATGTTGCTGGTTTATGCAAACAATGTGGGCCACATTGCTTTGACTCCAATTTGCCAACTTGACTTCACATTGCCTTTGACTTTGATAATGTTGATAAGTTTTTATTTCCTACACAATATTGAAATAGAAAAATGGGCTGTATGAAACATCTACTGTGTGAGGGAGTAAACCTAGTAACTGACCCATACTAAGTAGAGAATTTGGCTCATTTAAAACGTGATATAGTGGCATGCTATTTTGGTTAACCATTTATGTCTAATTTTTTATTTTAAGATATGGACTGTTGAGTTAAAATAATGCTGTTAGAAATTTAAATGCTCTTCGAACACTTAGACCACAAATTTCATTTCAGTTCAAATTTCAATTTGATATGGTATGATTAAAAAACAATAACTTTCAAATGAAGATATTTTCATTTGGAGTTGACATCATTCTACCTCCTTACTGGATGTTTTTGGCTGACTTTTAACACAAAGCTTGTCGGCTTGGATTAGCTGTTCCTCTATCTTTGATTACACTTCCTCTGTGTATACTTCTTAGTGTAGGCGGGCAGGCACAAGACACAGAAGCTGTCAATCAGCTGCTTGGGCAGAGGCTCATATGTTTGCCAGTCTCAGTCACAAGACTACAGTTGTGTTTGCTTCATTTTCTATACATGTTCTCTTACTTGTTCACACAGTTTAAAGCCTATTGTTTATGTTCCACTCATGCATTCTCTTAAAGACTGGGTAAAAATATAGAAAAGTAAAAAGACTTCCTGTGTGTATGCAGTACAGAGTCATGTAACGTAGCCTGGACTGCTCAACTGATATGAAATGAGAGTAATTGAGACCACTTCTTTCCATAAACCACTTAAAACACTCACACACACACACACACACACACACACACACACACAAACTTGATCAGCATGTCTCTATAACCTTGTGCCTTTGTTCAGGGAAAATTCCTCTTAAACATTTCATAGATATAAACTTTAACCACAAAAAAAAATTAAATAGCTAGCACAGGAAGCGGAAGGTTGACTGAATATGAGACAAAAGGAGCTCACCACTAACGTTGTGCCAAGCCACTGTAACTAAAGCAGATAAATCGCCATTGTTTACACACGCACACACACACACACACACACACACAGACAGAAAAGTCATTTAGAAGTTGGATGGTTGGTTAAAGGTATGTCAACACCTAGACCACTTATCCAGTAGGTTATCATCAAGGTTGATGTGTATATGAACAGCAGGACTCTAAAATACTCTGTGACAGGTATTGATGATGGCCAGGAGAGTCTTAATGTAGCCATGAGTCTTTGTGACCTTTTCAGCTGAGGTGTGTGTTCTGCCTCTGGCCTTTAAAAGCTTGCTCTGGAGCACAGTGTAAATATGTGCTGTGCTATTCTCCTTCCTGTTTGTTCAACAGATTTAGAAACCTTTGATAAACATGGAAAAAAGGTTGGGGTTTTTTTTTCAATATGAAACTAGCTCACACAGGAGAAAGACATACCTGTCATGACTTGTACAGAATTTAAAAAAAAATATGGATCTTCAGTATGTTAGAAGGCCAATATGGCCATCTTTAAACCTCTCACTTACTTAGGTTTATTTGTTTAACAGTGCTGTAATGCTTGTGTAAGCATACTCCTGTAAGTTCCCATGTTATACTGAAACCTAGTTTCAAGCTTCCTATTGGGTATGTGGGTTGTTTATATGTTAGGTTATACAAGTGTAAGAGCTCCCTTATGTACACCACTGGAGCATTTTTGGACTTTTCCTGAGTGGGCTATAGTTTTATGGAGTGTTTTGATTATTAAGACAAATACTGCATCATATCTGTCCACATCATGTCTGTCCACTGTTTGTCATAATTTTGTGTCTAGCTACAGTGAAGTAGACATAGTATACATATGATTTGTACAATATGGCTGCATCTTTATGCTGTCACTTTCAATTCAAAACCTGCTGTATTTTTCTTCCTTACTGCTGCATACTTACTTCTCTTCTGTGACAGTAGAACTTCCGACCCATACACGCACATGCTCCTGTGAAGGCTGTCGACTTGTAGCCATCGTTACAAGACCCAAGGGATATAAACTGCAGAGCACTTTAGACAGCCTCCACAGAAGCAGAACTAAGGATCTTCGTTTCTCAATATGGATGCGGGAGCATGGGTCAACAACAGGGGGCCGCATACATTTATTACCATACACATAGCAACATCGATTCATAGCAAAGTGTTGCAAAGCTACAGAACATGTATTTTAAGGAGTATAGGGTATATAAAAAGCCTTGAATGGGACTGGGTCACAAAAATGGACACAGCTGTCTTTCTTCAGGGATTTCTACAGGGATCTTTTGTCAGTTTATTATTATACACTGTTTGTGTGCTGGAACTTATTATCTGTCCTCCAGAAGAGCCATTTAGATAACAGGATTGTGGGCAACTCCCTTTCCGGGTTTTGGGAAAAGGGTGATTAACATTTTAATATATTTGCTGGAACAGTGCATAATGAAATAGTGAACATATAAAATACTAAATAATAGTGTGAATAAAAAGAAGATAAACTACATCTACAGACAGATCCAGAATTACTGAAGAATTATATTGTAAAAAAGGGATTAATTAGTTGAATCTCACACTGGAAATGTGAGAGAAATCTAAACTTACCTTTAATTGAAGTATTAAACATTTCTTTCATATATATATTTTTAATATGTATGTATGTATGTATGTATGTATTTATTTATTTATTTACTTATTACAAAAACACATCACTATTATTAGCACCTGCTAAAATAGCCATTTGTTCACCCTTCCTTTAATAACATCACAGCACAGTGTCTTTTCCTACAGGTTCGTCAGTGGGGTTTAGCAAAAGGCTGTTGGGATGGACATGTCAGAAGATTAATTCTTTTGTCACTGTACAAATGTTGTGTGGATTATATAACCCAGTTGTAGCTTCTTGGCTGAGGTTTTCATTTTGAATACTCTGTTCTCTTTGTGGAGACCATGATGCCATGTATCCTAACAAGGTTATCAAGGCCTTTGGAGGAAGAACAGCCCCACAACATCACAGATCCTCTACTATACTTAAGATTATATTATTTTCTATATTGTATAACAATCCTTGTTTTTACACCAAACCTACTTTGAGTGTTTGTCTATGTTCCAGTAGATCTCGCAAAATGCAGGCACTTTGTTGTTAGATGAAAGAAAAGGCTTGTCTGACAATGATTCAGTCTTCGAGGTATGCCAATAATTGTGACGTGGTTGTGTGAAAAATATTTTTGATGAGGGTGTTTTTTATTTCTTAGAATGCATTTACTTTAATTAAAGGTGTTCAGTGTGAGAATAAGCTAATTATAGAGAAGAAAATCCATAAAATTTTTACCCATCTTTATCAAGGGTGCCAATAATTCTGAACCTTAGTGTAAAAAGAGCTTACTGATTAAATAATGTGGTTATTATTAGAATGCATAATAATTTTAGGATTTTGGGAATATTATTAAGCCTATCCTCTATTTGAAGTAAATAATACGTAATGAGAAAACAATGGCCTGCCTTTCAGTATGCATAGCCTTTGAATATTTTATCGAAGCTGTAATAGAAATAAGTAATTGTTTACAGTTCCAGTGTGGTTGCCTGCGTGATCAGCCTCTCTGTCTGTCAGGGGATTAAAAAGCAAATGAGGCAGGACGGCTCACTAGCCAATGACAGTCCGCCTAATTGTTCACTAACCAATAAGGGCGGCCTTAATTACTGGGACAGACTGAATTGACTTAGCTCAGCTTCTAATTAATCTCCAATGAAATGATGCAAGCAAGGGTAAGAACAGTGTGGAGGATAGGAAAATGTGTTTATGCGAATGCAGCATCTTCCCCAGAGACTGAGCCACTGGTAAGGTGGTGGTGATTGCTTTGAAGTGAGATATAAATACAGGCATCCCCTTTTGGCCCTGAAGAAGCTCCAAAAAATCTCAGGAGGAGCAAGCAGTCACACAAGAGCTTTGATGACGTGGCCAGCAGGATCTTGCCACCATAAGCTCCATAAAGTCTGGCTTGTTTACAGTCATTCAGTCACATTCAGACATTCATTTATTATCCTGCCCCTTTAATAGCAGGTTGTCAGCTGTTGTTTTGTTGTTTCTCGCAGACATGCCAGCTCTAGAAGCTATATATACAGTTGCAATCAAAATTATTCAACTCCCACTGCAAATCAGGTTTACTGTCAAAATTTACAGACTTTCAGCTGTTTGCAATGAACAAATCAAACAAAACAATTGAAATAGTTCAACACAATGAACGTTTGAAGTGTTTTCCCCAAATTCAACTGAAAATGCAACTTATAATGACTTCTCCAGTTTCAAAATTATTCAACCCCCTGAATAGAATTTCTCAACAGCACAAATATGCTAAACAGGTGTTGTCTCAAGTACACCTGATGGAAGTAATCAAGGTCTTCATTAGTTGCACCAGGTGTGCTTAAGCTGGAACACATGAAATACCTGAACTGGATAGGGGCAGAAAATGCATGAAATACCTGAACAGGGCAGAAAAAGGCTGCAACCAGATTTCTGAGAAGGCAGGTTGTGAAAAACCCTCGAGTGACTGCAAAAGACCTGCAACAAGACTTGGTGGCAACATGCACTGAGGTAAAAAATAAATAAATAAATAAATAATAAATAAATAAAATAAATAAAAATATTTGCTCAGGCACTTACACTTCTACTCTACGCACTTTGCTTCTTCTGGAACTCTTCTGGAAGATCTTGTATGGTAGCACTACTTGTATTGTTCTCAGCTTGATATATCGCTTTGCTTGTATTTTCTCAATTGTAAGTCGCTTTGGATAAAAGCGTCTGCTAAATGAATAAATGTAAATGTAAATGTTTCACTGAGCACAGTATGGCGCATACTAACCCCTGAAAGTTTCCATGCCAGAACTCCAAGACGTACACGACTACTGACAAAAAAGCACAAAAACAGTCGGCTCAAAATCATATAAATAAGCCACATAAGTTTTGGGATGCTGTTCTGTGGAGCAGTGAAACAAATTTGGAACTTTTCAGCTTAATGGATCAACGGTATGTCTGGAGGAAGAAGAATGAATAAAGAACAGTCTGTCCACAGTCAAGCATGGTGGTGGCTCGGTGATGCTCTGGGGCTGCTTTGCATCCTCTGGCACTGGAAACCTACAGCATGTGGAAGGCAAGCTGGATTCATTGAAGTACCAGGAAATCCTAGGAGCAAACTTCATGCCATCTGTGAAGAAGCTGAAACTTGGCGTTATTGTAACTTCGAACAGGACAATGATCCCCAGCATACCTCAAATTCCAAAATCTTGGTTGCAGAAGAAGTCCTGGAAGATTCTACAGGGCCATCACAGTCACCTGACTTGAACCCCATAGAAAATCTCTGGTGGGATTTGAAGAAGGCGGTTGCAGCACACAAACCCAAGAATATTACTGAACTGGAGGCCATTGCTCATGAGGAATGGGCTGAGATTCCTCAGGAATGCTTCCAGAACCTGGTGTCTGGCTATACATCTCATTTGCAGCAGGTCATAACAGCAAAAGCATGCTCTACTAAGTACTAAAGATGCTTGCCATGAAGGGACTGAATAATTTTTAAACTGGAGAAATCATTATAAGTTGCATTTTCAGTTGAATTTCGTTGTGTTGAAGTATTTCAATTGCTTTTGTTTGATTTGTTCATTGCAAGCAGCTGAAAGTCTGTAAATTTTGACAATAAACCTGATTTGCAATGGGGGTTGAATAATTTTGCAACTGTATCGGGCTATTATCTACAGATTTTTAAGATGTCATTCACATACACAGGGGGTCTCCCACAGGTGTACGAGGGCTTTGAAACACACTGAGTGAGATAAACAGGACAATTACCAAACCCTGGGAAGAATTGCAGGAAGAATTATGCTAAGCAGGTTTTAAAGTGTGGTTTTAACAGAGTGTGGGCTGCTGATTTTGCCCAGCATGAAGCTCTCTAATGCATGTGCAGAGTTGTATAAGCTTCACTATTTAGTTCGAGATTAGTATTTATTTCTCTTCTCACTTTCTTTATCTTTATCTGTGTCCCTCTCTTTTCTCTTCTTCCCTTTAGTGCCCCCATTTTTCTATTCCACAATTTCTTTTGCTCAATTCTTTATATAATGTTTATGGATGAGCGTATAAATTATGGAATTATATGAAAGCATTCAATTTTACCCATGGAATGTGCTCATCAAATCAATTCTGAAGTGTAGTATTCCTGATTTCCTGATAGATACTGCAGAGAGAACCCTTTACCAAACATTTCTGTCTCAACAGTTTTATCAACTTACAAAGAATAGATCATACCCTTATATAACTAGCATTTGCATAGTAATAGAGAATCTATCTTTGCAATTCCATTTCCATTATTATACAAATGTTATATTGTAATCACCAATGTTTAAAAGGTCAATAAAACAGTGCAGCAGCTGTGTAACTGCAAAGAAATACCAAAACATACACTTTAAAATTAACATTGAAGCATTCGTTAATCACTGTGAACACAAATGAATTACCCTGCCAAAGGTAGCTCCATTAAGGCAAGGATTGTTATCCAGTAGGGGCGGGGATTTGTTGGTGATATGAAATAATATAACATAGCATGCATGTCTAATAACATTACATGCATGTCTACCACTCAAGCATATCTGTGATCTCCCTGACTAATAAGCATGCTAACTCCCAACAGCGTGTGCCTCATATCGTGTGCTTTGTACAGTCACAGAAACCCCTAACCCTTTTTTGAAATTTTAGACCTAATTCATAAAAATTGGCCAAATGACCCGACTGTACAAGTAAGCACAAGTCTCTGTGCTTAAAAGGAATTCCAAAAAATATTCATATTATTTGCTTCTCTGAGTTTGCTTTCTGTTGTGTTTTCTTTATTTCGTTCACGCGCTGTATTTATTCAATCATGGTTTTTGACACCACAAATATGCAAATAAGAATGTCAGCACAGGGTTTAGGAATGTACAGTGTGAGACGTCAGATTATGAATACCCAGGATTGATTGTTAACTCTGGGAAAAGTGTGATCAGTGTGGAACGTGAAACTAGATAACCCAGGATTCTGTATATCCAGGGTTTAGAATGACCCAGGGTTAACTATTTAAAGTGAGAAAAACTCTAAGGAAAGTTAATTTTGATTGGCCAAACTGTGTTCAGGGCTTATACAAGAGTGATACATGGAACATTATACCAAATTCAAACTTAACCTATGGAGCAAGAAAGTGCTCCCAGGAATATCAAATTTTAATAATATACTGGAAACGCCATTAAAATAAATAAATAAATAAATAAATACAATAGAACCAGTTTCTGTCTAGTAATGGAACTGGATGCTGGATTTGCTTACTGCAAAATATTATGCAGTTCCGGTCTCAATATTGTTTATATTGCTAATAACAGAGGTGAAGTATGATAAAATGATAAGAGATGGAGACACTTAGGTCAGCAGGACACATCCAGTGTTAAATAGTGAACACAGCAAGAATGTTGCAACTTCATGGACTGTGACTTTAAAGCTACATTTTGTTTCTCTGATTTTGTCTTTAGCAGCTGCACCACCAAGAATGAAACATGGAAAAATGTCAAATCAGAGAGAGAAGAGAGCTGCAGGAGAACCCTACTGGGCATATTCGGGTGAGTTGTTCCTTCCCTGCTTTTAATCAGGAAAGTTTCTTTTTGAATGGACTTTGTTATTGCGCAACTTCCTTTATGGTACATTATTTTTGTCTAACAAAAACACCGTTATTCTCTTTCTTCTGCCTAAAGAAGAAGCCATTTCCTTTAGGAATGTTTAGTCATTAGGCTTTTTTTATTCTGTGACATGCTATTTCTGCAATTTCTTCTTTAAAGTTCTGATAGTCATACAAATATGCTTTGACAAATGACAACATTAATTATTATAGTTAAACCTTACAAATCTGCCATTTTATGCCTAATCTGTCTGTGTGGGTGTGTATATTGATTGACAGAGTCATTTCCCCAGTAACTTTAACAACTTCAGAACAGTAGTAGAAAAGATGGTAGTAATGACAGAGCAGAATGATTTTTCAAACAGCAGCAAAAAACATTCAGGGGGTAAATTTGTACACGTTTCTCGGAGCATGGTCCTCACAGCATACAGCAAAAATAAGGTGAAATTGAGCTTTCTTAATACTTGATTGCAGCTGTGCCACTTTCCACATCCGGCGAGGTTAACAAAGGATCCTTTAAAGTGAGCTTCATTGTCTTTCCATTTAACAGCTTAGTATAACACTGATGGCACAGGATAATTAAACAAATCCTCACCTTTTACATTGCCAGGTATAGACATTTAGGGCTACTATTGAAGATTGTAGCTATCACTTTGTAGTCTAGCCACTGCTGTAATTCCTGTTCTTGTTTCCTTCCTTTCCAAGCAGAAATACTCACCATTGGCACACATAAACTGCTGTGCTAAAAATAGTGTTTTCAAAATGATGTGCGAAAAATTCTGCATGCCGTTCCATGGAGAAAACAGATCATACATACATTTTCCTTATTGGTGTACATCTAATCCCAGGACAACTTTTAATCTTTCTACTGTCTCTAATGGGTTGTGATAAGTTGGATGTTGGCAACCTTTTATTTCCAGTGGCAGGTCATTGCTGTTTTGATTTTTTGCTGGCTACTTAGTGTCCTCTGAGAGATTCCCTACAAATGCGGAATGTTTATGCCAGCGATCCCAACAGGCTTCCAACGGGGAATGATCTTTAAGTGCTCTACTTTCCTGCTTTATGTGGTACTTGACAGCTTCATGAGTGTGTTTGCTAGAAAAGGCCGATATGTCCTAAGAGGTCTTTGCCCTGTCTGGTAACTTGGAAAGGAAAATTTTGAAATGCTATCTCAAACAATGCAATGTTAGGTTTTCCCAGTTGTATATTTCTCCACAAACTTTATCTGTGTATAAAAATTATGTATAAATTGTCTTGGTGACCTTACACAGCAAAATCTTCAGTGCTGAATTAACACCTACATTGTTGGATTTACTCCAGGGTGAACTTCCTCTTGTTAAACAGTCTTTGTTTGGTTACTCAAATTAGTGTAGATGAGATTTTGCAGAGCAGGATTTTAACATGCTGTCTGAGAATGTTTGAGTTGGCTTCAAAAAAATGTTAATAGAACATCATTTTGTGCTCTTATTTTGTGTCAAAGCTGTAAAATCAGTTATAAAACTGGTGCACAAACCAAAGGCATGTTAGTATGTCCCAGTCTACACCTCTATTGACAAGTGATAAGTGTGAGAGAATCTTATAACATATACATCAACTCAAAATGTCCATCCATCCGTCCATTTTCTGTACTGTTTATCCTACACAGGGTCGTGGGGAGCCTGGAGCCTCTTATCCCAGGGAACTTGGGGCACAGGGCACCCTAGACAGGGTGTCAACCCATCACAGAGCACATTCACACACCCATTCACAGACTATGGACAATCTGAAAATGTCAATCAGCCTACAATACATGTCTTTGGACTGGGGGAGGAAACTGGAGTACCCGGAGGAAACCCCCAAAGCATGGGGTAAATATGCAAGCTCTGTGCACACAGGGAAGAGACGGGATTCAAACCCCCAACCCCGGAGGTGTGAGACAAATGTGCTACCCACTAAGCCACCATGCCCCACAGCTCAAAATAAATGTATTTTATATACTTTCAGCACCATGATTATTCCAAAAGACTAAATTAAGCTGAATGTAGGGTGGGCATGCTGTGTAATCTTAGATAATGTAATGCATGGAACATGATTAGCACTTTGATTTCATTTCTATTGATTAACACATAGAAATACAGATTACCTCATGCCGCACATTTGTCTTTAACAGATGGCCCATCAGGTTTGTCAGACTTGGTTGATCATAGTTGCCAGGCTGACTGTTTCCAGGCAATCTTGGTTTAAAGTCTAAAAAATGTACTATGAAATATGCCCGAATTTGCCAAGTTATATCTCATAGCTAGAGGCCAATGTGCGAACAGAATCCGCTTAGCACAGATTTTATAGAAGCTGTTCAATAGCCCTTTTGTTTTAACCTTTCAAATCCTATGACATTTGAGGCATCTTAATTGGAAAGTTTTTCTTTTTGTATCTGTGTTTGTGTATATGTTCTGAGAGAAAGCAGAGGGTGGTTATACCTTTCGTGCTCACACGATAATTTCTGTGCCAGAGGATTTCTGTAGGCTCCACAGTCTTAATGCTTTGTGCTCCAAACATTTTCTTTGGACTCAGTACAGAAAAGCAACATAAACCAGGGAGGAAATGATCAAATGCCAAACCCGATAAGCTATAAATAAGCACAAACATAGCAACTGTTGGTAAACGCTGTCGAGTGTAGCTGTGGCTGAATTCTGGTTTTGCTCAAACTGGAGCTTATACTATGAAATATCTTTAAGGAACCATAAATATATTTCGACCTTAAGACATTAGTAAAACAAAAACAAAAAACGCAAAAAAACAACAACAATTTAGTCAACAGAATAGACTGAATTAATCAGTGATTATTTTCCTACAGATGATAGCACAATCAGCGGTCAGTTTACTGAAGAGACAATTTTAAGACTCATGTTGAAATGCTGTGAGTGCCTTTTAGCTCAGGTGATGAGAAAGACTAATATGGAAGACTGTGATAATCAATGATAATGCATCACCCATTGTGAACGTATAATGTTTTACAATTTGGCAGCAATGTTGTTTTTCCAAAAGTAGATTAGGTTACAGGGCGTACAGTGGCTTAGTGGTTAGCACGTTCGCCTCACACCTCCAGGGTTGGGGGTTCGATTCCCCTGTGTGTGCGGAGTTTGCATGTTCTCCCCGTGCTGCAGGGGTTTCCTCTGGGTACTCTGGTTTCCTCCCCCAGTCTACCAGTCCAGCCTACCAGTCCAAAGACTGGTAGGCTGATTGGCATGTCTAAAGTGTCTGTAGTGTATGAATGCATGTGAGTGTGTATGTGATTGTGCCCTGCGATGGACTGGCACCCTGTCCAGGGTGTACCCCGCCTTGTGCCCGATGCTCCCTGGGATAGGCTCCAGGTTCCCCTGCGACCCTGAAAAGGATAAGCGGTATAGAAGATGGATGGAGATTAGGTTACAAATATAGGAGTTGCAGTTTTCCTCATTTTCAATTTAAAATGTTACAATATTCTGCACACATACAGTACTATGCACCAGTACTGTGCACTGTGCATCTTGGCCACCCTGGTTTTTAATATTAATTTTGCTTCAAATGCTTATTTTATGACTTCCATATTACAGCTTCAGAAAAAAGTACAAATATAACGTTTCCAACAAAAATTAAATGCTATAGAATTTTTTTTTGTATGGCAATAAAGATGGTAACATATAGTGTTATGTATTAGACCACTTTTCAGGCAAAAAAAATCTGTCTCTCAAGGATTACCTGAAAAAACAAAACTGTGGCAGATCCTCCAGGATGCTTAAAAACTTACCAGCCAATGTCCTTATAAAACTGTCACGTGTACCTTCACTATTTTTACTAAATTTTTTTAAAGGCAAAAGATTGTCACACCAAATATTGACTTTATTTGTAGTTTAGTTAAATACAGTTTAGTTTAGTGCTGTTTATTGTTCTTTATAGAATTTTTTTATTTAGAAAATGTTGTTATTTTTCAACACATCTTTTCTTTACAGCATTTCTTTACATGCGCCTCAGACTTTTGCACAATACTGTACGTACATGCAATACGTCCCATTATATGCAACTCTCCAATGTACACTGTGTGCAGACGGTGTGATCACTGGTGTGCTTGCTCAGATATCTGTGGGTGGCTTTATGAAATCACTGCACTGGCTGTAAAGTATGTGTCTTCCACTATTTAGGCCATGGGTATGATTGATAACATCTCCATGAGGGAGTGCCATTTTTCAAATTCCTTTTATTTCTCAGGTCTCTCCCCCACTGTTTTCCACCCCCACACACAATGCCTTACACATGATTGCCTACCCCATGTTCCCTAACCTCCCTTTCCAATTTTATCACTTTTCTCTTCATTCATTTGGGGCCTCTAATTTGTGCTTTGCTTTTAACTGCAAATTAAAATGGCCTCATCTCTGTTGGAGACCTATTCAGTCTCTAATCTAAACTATGCCTCTGTCAGCTATATTTTCTGAACAGTTGTTTATTGTTTTTTAAGTGATAATCACACATGTGAGAATGATCACTCTAGGTGGAACAGTAAGTCAATTACATCTAAATGATATAAAGGAGGTAATTTAAATGTAATTAAGCAGAGAAAAATGCTACAAACTGCCATAAGTGGGCCTGAATACTGTTATTGAATCTAGCCGCACACTGGCAATTAAGTTACCCAGTGGGTTGAGATTTGATTTTTATTTCTTTAGTGTCTGTTTATGCAGGTATTTCTCAGATAGAGACAGATAATATTACACACTGAAGGGTGCAATTTATATTTTTCTCCTTATTCCATCACTTTCTTATTTTCATCTTTCTCTGCCTAGCTTTCTTTGTACTTCAGCAAACATTCACTTTAAGCTTGAAAGAAAGTATTGATGTTTGGCAACTCTCTGTTGTTGTAATATGACATTATTACAGAAGCCTCGATCTACTGTTATTTACAAGGCTATGCAGCAACCATTTCTCAAGGTGATTGCTGTGAAAAGCGCTGTTGTATCACAATGCCACAGATGGAATATGTCATACAATATATTCTGCTTCTTGACATGCTGTATTCATTGAAATGAGGAATTGGGTGGAGACTGAGATGGCCATTGCAAATACTGGCTTTTGTGGGCAATACTTTGTTGAAAGATCCATCTATGGTCAATTTCTAGGTCCTGCCTACAGAACAAGGTTTGGGAGAAAGGTACTAAGTACTAGGATACCATCAGTCTTCACACTAGCTACAAAACAGCCCCAAAGCATCAATGATCCAGCTTTATTTATGCAGTCCACAAACATGTTGATGGTGCAGTTATAATAATGCATAATGTTCAAGCATTTCATTTCATGTGATACTTTAAGGAAAGGTTTTTTTTGTGAAACGTTTCCAAATAGTTTCAAATATTCTTCATGAATGTCAGTAATTTTTGGCATGTTTTTTTTTTTTTTAAAGAGAGCACTCTCTCACTTTCTTTTAAAAAAAGAAAAGGTTAAAGAAAAGGTAAGTCGTTTCTCTAATTGTTTGACTTAATTTAAATCATTGTGTGTAATGTACATATGTACAAATGTTTCATACAAACATTTTTGCCCATTCTGATGGTTAGTACCAAAACATCTGTGTTTACAGTCAAACAAAACCCAATACTCAATACTGCGTACCTGCCCTTGATAGAAGTTCAAGCTTATGATCACTAACAATCTGTGTCAGATTATGATCTGTTGCTCTAATGTTTTAGCATGTATGAAGTGACGCTAAAAATTATCACTTGGAGTTGCTGGTCATGCTGGTTTTACACAAATCTCTAAGAATTTCTTTGTTTAGGAGGGAGTATGCTGAGGAAAAAACATTCCAGCTCCACCCAGTCTAGACTCTATTTGTGTGATTATATCTCTGGAAGGAAGAGGATTTTACTATTGGTGGGCTTGGTTTGGGAACATAGGTCTACTTTTTCAGGACACGTTACCATATTAAGAAGTTGGCCCATTAAACATAAATAACAACTGATTTTATTAATTTAAGAGACTGTTCTATTATAGCAGTCCTTTAAGATCATTTAAGATTATTACTTGTTATGAGATCATCCCAATAAAATCTTTGCCAAATTTTCTAACAGATTATTTAGTAACATGTGTTCTCCATGTCACCATTACACAATGAAGATCCTCTAATGATAATGACCTGTGATTAAAAAAAATAATTACTGTGCTCTGCTTCTGTCATCAGAACAGTCTGGATTCGTTCAGAAAATGGGGTCACATAAAGTGAGCTTGAGCTAATAAGGATGTATATTTTTATGTCCATTTTCACATGTTTTTTATGTTTTGCCATTGCCACTACTGTATTTGTATCAGTCATGAATTTTACATAATCCTATGACAACCCCCTATTGATGGCTTCAGACGCCAAACATCATATTATCAAACTCCCGACCAAAGAATTTTATTACAGTGTATGATTTTGTCTGCAACAGGAAAAAATTATAGAGTGTAAAGTCAGCTTAACATCATATTTAAGCTGACATCATATTATATCATTGTAGTCATTGGCCAAGATCCCCTTTAATGGGTTTCCAGAGGAAAAGTAACCTATATGTTAGCTGAAGAATCCAGAGTTATTACTCTGTAAATCAACAAATGTTGTTCCCACAGGGCTGTATTTTTTTCAACATTCTGGTATTCTGGACTTCTGGGACTTATAACTATAATAAAGACATCATGGCCCTACTATTTCATTAGTTAGAAAGCTCTGGAACTGGACTGGAGGCATACAGTACCTCCTTGATCACATTCAAAGACAAAGAATAGATATATAGTATTCTTAAGTTCTAATAGATTTGTTCATACTATCACTGTTTTTAAGCAACATTACTCATACTAATAGGGCAAGATAATAACAGTACATGTAGAACCTGGAGCACTAGAAACTTGCATCAGACTGTCACAGCTGAATCCACCACCAGCCCAGGGGCCATCAGAAATCCAGAATCAGTTCCTACTATTCTACGGACGTCATCACGTTCGCACTTACCTTCCAACTGATTCACTCACCTGTTTTTCATTCCCATTTATCAAAATTCTGATTTAGATCACTCTGTTCATTCACACTGTGTGAGGTTTTGCCCATTGTGCATTGATCTCTATTTTGTTTTCGACTCGACTCGCTTCTGTGTTGTCTCCGTTGTTGTGGTTCCCCATATATTGAACTTTGCTTGTCAGACTACATCCTTTATCTGCAAGTTTGATTGTTACAGTAAACAGGCTTGTATTCAACTGCTTCCACTTCATCACAAGTATATGTGTTATAGTGATGTGTTATTCTTGAACAAGTCAATTCTTGAGATGGCTCTTTCAGGTGAATGCTGGGAGCCTATTGTCAAATCTGAAGAGCCATAATATGTTCTTGCTGAGAATTTGGCAGAGTTCTGTGTATAGCAGTGAAGTCTAGCAGCAGTGTTCAAACTTCTAATGTGGCAATCACATACAGTGCAATTATAACTGAAATGCATCCAGTGAATCTTATCAACATTTAATTTCTTTGGCACAGAATAAAATAATCTGTGTGGGACTGATGCAGAGTTGGGTTTCGACGACTCTGCTGCTTATGTATGTAGTGTATTGTGGAGGTTAAAAGGAACTGTCTTTGAATTTTACTACAATGAAAGTTAAGTGCAAACACAGCAGAAACAATAATATAATAATGCTGGAATTTTTTTTACTGTTATTGTCAATGCAGTATGTCTTTGTCAAAGCGCAATGTTTTTACATTTATTTAAGTTGATTTTATACCAGACAAAAGGCAAAATAGATGTAAGATTTTACTGAACAATTTATGTAATAGATTAACATTTAATGATTCTAAGGCTAGCTTTTGGGGGGACAGAAAGGAGCTGTTTTGGAGTTTAGTGAGCTAAGCTGATTGAACCTAACCTGAAATCCCATCACTAATCTGTCATTTAAAAGCAAAGGTCTCCTACAAACATCTACCTTATAACTACACTCATCACCAGTTTTATCAGGTAGGTGTACCACAGGCGTAGCAATTTTTCTAAATTAATTATTCAAATAATATTTTTAATATATTATAATATCAGCTACCACTTTCCACTGTATGAAATGTGGAAAGAGGTCTCAGTTTGTACGACATTGAGGGAAAATGTTCTTCGTTCTTCATCACCAAATCATTTACACATTTACTGTGACACTGAGCTAAAATACTGCACAGTGACACTAGTTAGCAGTGAGAGAGGTACACCGTAATAGACTGATGAGGGTGACCCTATGGCTTTTTGGCTTGAATTATGATTTCCCAAAAATGAATCAGAAAAATAAACTGTTTAACAACTTTCAGACTTCTCAGTCTTAATTCTCAGTGAGCGTGTTTTGATGATGCAATGCAGTAACCACAGGGTGAGCAAAGAACAAAATGCTTAGAAACTGGATGCAGCTATAGGACTCCTCATCACTTTCCTGAAACTGTGCTAGACATGCAGCTCTTGTGATTATTATTAAATAATATGAATTGGCCAGAAATGGCCAATTTAGTATTTGATTTTTCAGGACTTGTATATTGAATATTAAAAAATACGGACTACTTCCCAGTAGGCAAACACCTGCTGCTTTGCATCATTTTTCATCCTTCCTCTGCCCTATCCCCTATCAGGGGAAAGGACCACCGCTGATACAATAATTGGTTATTGAATCATTCTCAGCACAGCAGTGTCGTTGACATGGCAGTGGCAAATGTGTATTCCATAAATGGCTTGCATTTATTCAAACCCCTTATCCAAAATCCAACCAAAGTTTGTTTAGCCACAACTTTTAAGGAACACATATTACCACCAAAGGGTATCATTATTTTCCCTTTATGAGGCTAGTATTGTGGTGTATGTGTTTGTAAAAATAAAAATAATAAATTACATTATTATATCATCTGACCACAACACACAGTTCCATCTGCATTGCCAATTGTACTTAACAAAGATGAGACACTGTATTGTGTGGTTTGCTCTAATAAGGAGGGCCAGCTTTCATTCCACCCTTCAGTTTGTTTTTTATGGTGTTGAAGGATTAAATTTAACGTGTGCAACTTCATATGTGTAGTCCAGGGAAATATAAATTAGGAAAAGAATGAGATACTACATTCTGTGTATACTAAATAACAATATAAGTGTTCTTTTTGGGAGAGCATACAAATTATAAGATCGTTAATATTCTAATATATTTACATACTAACCCTTGTAAATAATACAATTTTAATATCATTATAAGAGCCTTAACAATTTTAGTCAAGATACATTTGAGCAACTTTATTATATAGTGTCTGATAAAGCTCTATTGATATAACTGCAGTACTGTATGTTAGCCTCTCATTTCTCCCATTTACATTCAGTCATTATGGAATTCACATGTAACACATGTAAGTATGACTTTTTTTTTGCAGTGGCTTAGATTTTCAATTAATGACTTTTTAAAGGTGGCTTCATGAAGCACTGTTCCACTTAGGCTTTATTAAGTGAAATTACATTTAACAGCCATTTGTGAAATCAGCAGGTTGGAAAGCCAAAGTGCAAAGTGCTGTCACAGAGCTTAAAACAATTCGACAATCCTCTTTATTTTACCTTGCATGAAAAGAAGAAATGGGTTTACAGAAATAACAGAATTTGAAACTCTATATACGAAATTGTTATAAGTGAGTTAATTCTGTTTTCTTATACTACAGATTGCTGGGTTTTTTTTTTGTTGTTGTTTTTTTCTTCAATTAGAAGAGATGCATGTTTTCCTCGACAGGATGAAGAGACATTGAAGCAGATAGCACAGAAAGGAAATTTGTTTTGTCTGGAACTGTTCTGGGCCAGCCAATTAAATGTAAATAGCAGATTGATTTATTGTTTCCTTCTGTGCTATTTTAAAGTCTACAAATAGAACACAGCTGCACTGAGTTCTAGAACAGAAATATGATATTCATATAGAACATTTATAACACAGTTATATACTTGTATATGGTATGATGTAATTTTTTTAATATATCTTTTTTACACATAAGATATTGTACTTGTTTACCATTACTTACCAATTAACAGGCAATTACGTTGTCTTCTAGGCTGTTCTATTTTCAATAATCTTCTCTAATATAATTGAATGTAATTTGAAAATGTTTATCTTCACTTGGATAATACTAGTTCCATATGAAAGGCTAGAAACATTGTAAATGGTTCATTATGTGACCCAGTGGTGAAACCTAAATTGGCCTGTTCACCTTCTTATTAACATTATGTTCCAGAGATTGAGACAGGTAATATATTTTAGGTGGTTCTTTAAAGCTTTACTGAATCTCTTTATTGTTCAGTGACAATAAAGGTATTCTTTTTTTGAACACTCCATGGATCTGGCAGCAGGTCCAGACTTACATTCCTTACTCTTGTAACTTTCCTTCCTATGAGTTTTCCTGTAGTTACTAAATAATTGGTAGTGGTCAGTGTAGATTTTTTTTTTTAAACCAAATAAGCTGGGAGTTTAAGTGTTAAAATTGAGGGTTGTGCTAGTAACTAGTACAAGGTCGTCTATATTTTATGCTAAAGTTATGGAAGATAAAGTAGAGCAAATTTAAGACTTTGAGGATCACTCACATGCAAGTAAGTAAATTATACCTCTGTTCTCCTAAGCAGATGATTTTTCTTCTGATCAAGCCAATAAGTATTAAAGTGAATGTCTTTAAGGGCTTTCTGAATGTGTGATACTGCAATATGGAAATGAAGCTGATTAAAGACAGGGAAAGAGATTAAAGACCCACAAATTCATGAAAAGGAAGGCTGTTGGGATGCTGTTTTTTAGTACAGAAAAATAGGACCCAGTGTTTATCAGGTTTGTCTTAGACAACCCTTTTGTCCACCAATATTCCTTCTTCCTGAATTCAACACATTTAACATATTTAGATATAATTATTTATAAACATTACAAGAACTTTGTTCTTAAGAATATCTTTAAAATGAGCACAATATATTCTTTATTGTGTATTAATCATTAAAAATAGATTTGATAATGGCTAGGCTAGGCTGACTATTCTCGATAGATTATTCTCGCTAGTGGCTTATGAAATAATGAAATACTATGGCGTTAAAGCTGCCGTGATTTCTTTAAAAGACCAGGAAATGCTATCTTAAGAACTTCAGATTGTTAGTTCTCCAATCTGTAACTGTAAATCTGTTTAGCAGCATGAAACTGCTTTTGGGTAACTACTGTAAACATTTATACATGATGTATACTACGCATTATCTCTGGCTGCTGAAAAATACTTTGTTATTTTATGGTAACTGGCAGTACAGAATAATTTTTTTTGTCTTATTGTGATTTTTAGTATGAATTACTGTGCTACTTTTATCTAAAATGGATATATTCCATCTGGTCCCTGGTCAGTGAACCAGGAAAAATGACAATAGCTACAGGTCCACAATCCAAACCCTGATCCCCTCCACTGTCACTCTTAATAATGTCAGCATGGTGTGTTTGTTTCCTGTCGTCTGTGCCTGGTCTCTGGAACATTGAGGGTTAGATTGAACATGACTCATAAGCGGTGCTCTGCCAAAATCTGCAAGAGCACATAGCACAATAGTGTGCTATGTGTTCCTTTTCCTTGAGGGACGAAATGGACATGATAAGGCAATCTCCACATTGTCAGCATTCCCTTGGCAACCACAGTGGGCTTATTTACCCCCAAGGTTAATGGGATTGCAGCACAGTAACAAAGGTGGTGTATTGAGACAAACATGTGGCTGCAGGACTTGGGGGAATGTGATGGAGAGTGGTGTCTATCAAACTAAATAACTTGGCTGACTGGAACAGATTGCAGACAAAGCATACACATGCAGTAAAAGAGTTTTATGACTAATAATCCATGAGCTCTGCCCAAAAGTTGGATTATGAGCTTCACACTGCCTATTTAAAATTGTAGGTCTGTATACAGAAATATATAATTACATATTGTTTATAGTTTATAGTTTAGTTTTAGACATGTGTTATCTATACCACACACCCCTACTGAAAAATATTGTGTATAATAGTATTTTTTCCTTTGCCTTAACATATAACAGATATATATCAGTGATATCTCATTTAAATTGTGAGACGGTGAAGAAACAAAATGTCGATGCACTCTAAGTTATGGTGGTCTGTCAGAATAAAGAAGGACTCCTGTGAATCTTCACCACTACAGTGTCTCCACGCCACTAGTGAAATTGAAGGACAAGCGTTACAAATTGCCAGTGTCATAAATCCTTTCAGAGAGTGATCAGTTATAGGAGAAGGAAGCACAGGAATATAATTTCAGGGTTTGACCTTGGCATTGGAATAGCACTGCACCCACTCCATTAATGTGTGTTCTCCAGCATTAATGAAAGAGATGGATGAAAGTGCAGTCTATGCTTGAGCAACAGGATACCGGAATGACTACTTGGTTAAAGTTTTAGAAGAAGCAGTGACAGAATTTAATATCTTGCAAACAGCTTATAACCAGATCTTGAAGAGTGAATGAGTAAATCATTGCAGTGTACTGTTATAGGCAGATTATTGAGGCACGGTTTTATTGGGTTGTTTGGAGCAAGCTTCTTATCCCTAGATTCTCTGCAGTAGTGGCACAGCCCAAGTTTACCAGACTTCTAGTGCTCCCCTGTAGGTATATAGGTGAATCCCAGTTGCATAAGTTTGAAGTTTGAAGGGTGAAAACTGGCCACAGAACATTTCCTCTTAGCAAAGTATACAATTACATTACCCTCAATATATACATTGATTCTGAATTGTTCCACATCAGTTTCAATTGAATTTCCTTCCTTAACCCTTTCTTAAGTGCACAGTGTCTCATTCCATCCACTAGAAGCAACAAGCGTGCAAAAATATAGGGGAAATATGGCAGTTGAGCAGCTCCCCTTTTTATCCGGGAAGTGATTAAATACAGGTCGTAAAAAAGATAAAATTTTAAGAATGTTGTTTCCCCTCCATGACATTCCCAAGATGGCTGTAACTCAGTTCAGGGCCCTCCCATTCAACAGGGACATGATTGTGGCAATTTTCATTGCATCCAAACATAAAATCATAAGCATGAAAGCCAGAACAAAAAGAACACTGTAACAAAAACCTCTGTACTGAGTGAGCTATCATAGCTGTGGTAGTATCATAGTCTTTGGGAAACTCTTCGAAGTGTGGGAGTCGTAGCCATTTGGGCCTGTAAACATTAAGAGGCATGAACTAATATGGGAAATGTAAAAGTTTTTTCCCCCGTTTTTCCTTGCCTAGGTGAGTGAGCCATCCTTGTCTAGGTCAGTCGGACTTCTTCCATGACACTATTATAGAGCTTATTGTAGCTGTTTGAAATGCACCCTGTAAAGCTTTTGGCAATTTCTGCTGTACCCTTGTCATATCAGGTTATGGTGAAGTAGCAAAACACTGAGGCTTAGAATACGGACCTGAGGCAATTTATCACAAAACAAAATAAACACGTCTCAATCCAAATTGCAATCCACAAAAACAGGCAAAATCAGAAATCAGGTAGTCTGGGTAAGGAAGAATAAAAATGAGAAGCAGACCAAATACTAATAAACTATATAGATAGGGCATGGCTAGATATTATGCAAAGTAACAAAGGCAAGGCCTCACAAAACATTAAGTATTTAATCATTTCATGTAAATAAGTTTAATATTAGTAGATTGGTGAGGCAGATCATCGGAAAAGGAGGCCAGGCATCAGGCCAGGAGGTGACATAGACGGATTATGATAAGCATGATTTCATGAGTATATAATCTGACCAAGACTGGGTGTCTGTCAGTATCACAATCATGGAGGAAAACAATGAAAAAGTATGTTTATTCAAAAAGTTATTTTCATTCTCATTGGCTAGCTACTGAAGTGTCTGTCTGGGATCATGCAGATCTGTCAGATCATGCAGAATTAATCCAATTATTGTCTCTGTTAATTAGCCTGCTATTCCAAGACTGAGATATAATTCAGTGCATTCTAATTGTTTTGGTGAGATTGTACTGAACGCTAATTAAAATGCAGTGAGAATGATATAGCTTGGCAAGATGTGATAAAGTATTTTGGGG
The DNA here is from genome assembly GCF_023375685.1 of Ictalurus furcatus. Lineage (NCBI taxonomy): Eukaryota > Metazoa > Chordata > Actinopteri > Siluriformes > Ictaluridae > Ictalurus > Ictalurus furcatus. Next base: position 20,416,882 of record NC_071265.1, on the reverse strand, counting down.
CCTGCTGAATGAAGAAAGAAACAAAATGTGCACTATTGTGTGCGGTTTATCTTTATTCAAGAAATGCGTACTGGCCAAACAGAATGTCAGTAAGTAATACAAACGTATTAAAGTGTGTGGTGTTTTAAAGTATCACAAGTCACCCACTAGACCCTGCAGTACATATTTTATTGACACGCTGTATGAAGCTAGGATCATGAAAAGTGTTTGGGGGAAAAAATTACCTCTACTGAGGATGCTAGATCTGCCAGCAGAACAGAGATACATTCATTTAATCTCTTTTAAAACCTTGTAAAACCTTGAGCATCAAAACCTTACAAACAGCAATCCTGTATAAAATAATAACAGGATTAGTGATGCACAGCATTCTGCTACTGCAAAGGACTTTCTGGCCTGAAATGCTGGATCAATATCAGACTGAGTTTGACATTATCTAAACTAATATACTTATATATTTTATGCTGTGAATGTTTGTAATGTCAACTGAGTATATATATATATATATATATATATATATATATATATATATATATACAGTATCTCACAAAAGTGAGATAAAATGTCATTTCTTCAGTGTTGTCACATGAAAAGATATAATCAAATATTTACAAAAATGTGCGGGGTGTACTCACTTTTGTGAGATACTGTATATGATTTGTGTTATATATAATATAACACAAATCATGCATGCAAACATAGGATACAAATTGTCTTAATCCATGCTGTCCCTCCTCAATTGCTGCAAGGGTGTCAGTATTAGATCTGTACCAGGTTTCTGTGGATTCTCAGAAAAAGGAAATAGTGGGATCCCCAATTTATCTATCTTGGGATTAATAAAGTGTTATCTTTGCTTAGTACATTCCTAAGCATGATCATTTTACCTCATTTGTTAATTCTGTACTTTATCAGACCTTCTCCAATGTGTTAATTATGCCTTTTTTGTTGTTGTTTTTTAAAACCTTGTATATAAGAATGCATGTTCTGATATAAACAAGATTAGGTTTGCCAATTTTTTTTTGAATGACCAAAGTCTGTTGACCAGACATGCAAGAAGTATAAATAAAACTATGATGCAATGGAATGAAAACAGCTGGAAAATACCAATAGCTGGTCATTTTGAAAATGCAGTCCAATATCGATAGCTTGAAGGTTTAGATTCTGTCATTTTCACTACACTTATGTAAGGTTACATCAAATTCCCATAAGTTTAAACAACTTCTTTTTATGACAGGTTTTCTTTTACTCATTTCTCAAAATAATGTCAAGTTTAAGACAATGAGCTGGATGCAAGTGCAGGGTGTTTATTAATACTCATGAGGCAGACAAGGACAAAACCAATCACAAACAGGTAAATGGTAAGAAAATCAAACAGTCTAGACTAGACTACACTAGACAGACAGACAGACGGACAGACAGATAGACAGATAGAGAGTTAGAAAGACACAGAGTGTTAGAAAGTATACTAAGAGTAATTTAACTTTATAAATGAAATAAGGGATATGCAGTATTGTATAGAGTGAAAATGAGAAGAAAGAAAAAAGACAAATGAATAGAAGTAAAGTGGCAATGCATATTGGATATGAATGGTGCTACTGGTAAAGTTCAACTGGCGTCCAATGAGCTTATCTTAAGACTAGCTTAGTGTAAAATAGTGTCCCAGCACGGTGATGACTCAGCAATACTCTTGAATGGGCTCCGGGACAAAAAATTGATAGTAAAAACAGAGATCCAAATGCTTGGAATCACATTTGCTAGATTGCTTGAGTGAGACTTTGTGACATATGCGTGATTAGTAATAGGAGATAAATGTCACGTGCCTGGTCAGGTGACGAGGCTTGTAGTGCATAGGCTGACTAATAATTCGGGGATGTGGAGTTCATGGTTGTTCGCTGTGCTGGCTGTGACATGGCATGCTGAGTATTGAGTAGTTTGAGATGGGAGCAGAAAGGAATGTGCCACTAAAAAGTACATTCCTGAAATATGGAAAATACAGTCATTCTGTGTGTCAAGCTAATGAAAAATAACTGTTATATTCTCTGTATTTAAAACAACATTTCTTTGTTGCAAATGAAGCCTGAAAAATAAACCACCATTTTAACTGAAAACACTTTATTTAAATGGATTACTGTTAGGTATGTTAGGGCAAATTGCATTTGAGATGTTGGTGTGACATGTCATTGCGGTAACTATGTAGAGTATTATATGCCCAATAGAACACCATATGAGATTGAGATATACTGGCACCTTTCATGTAGATATCCCAGGGGACTCCCACTTAGTCCTTGAGCGAAAATGCTTTTTATAGGCTATCCTACTGATCTGGTAAAATAAATAAATAAATAAACAAGCAAGCAATCCTGGATATATTTATCATTTTGATCTTTCATTCACCATAAAAGACACAAAACATTCTGATAAAATCATAACAGAATATTCTCTACTAACACTAATTCACTTATTCATCTTTAGTAACCACTTTTAGTCGGAGTGGATTTGGAGCCTATCCTAGTAATGCTGGCCACTAAGCGGGATGCACCCTGGATTGGTGCCTTCATTGCAGGAAAACACACATACACACAAACACACACACACACACATACAATTTGCTCCCTCATTCACACCTAGGGGCCAATTCACCTACCAGCATGTTTTTGCGAGGTGGAAGGAAATGCACACAAACATTGGGAGAACATGAGAAACTCTTCAAAGACAATAACCAGAGCTTAGCATTGAATGTGGAGCTGAAGCAGCAATGCTACCTGCTGGGACAATATGCCGCCTACTAAATGGCCGCCTACTAGGCAATTTTCTATTCATAACTTGTCCCTTTCAGTACAAGAGCTGAATGAAGTAAAACAACAGAAGAAAGTAGAATATTGCTGAGGTTGTACATTGTCTTTAGTTTTCACTGTTTTAATGGCATGGTGAATGTTCTTTAAATAAGTAACTTTAAATGTAACTTTTCAGGATTTCATACTTTTGACTCCATTCATCCATTTCGGCTACTTTTAGTTTAACTGTAGCATTGTCCTTGTGTCTAATTTGGAAATATATGAACGAAGCCTTTAGTTCTCCTTCTCCCAAGGGATGAACTAGGGATGTTCAAGGGATTTTGAGGCATTTTTTTTTTCTCTGTAATGTTTTTTTTCTTCTCCAACAGAAACGTAAGCTTTGAAGACTTGTGAAGAAGGGGATGGTGGGGTTAGAATAGGTCAAGCCACAATGAATTCATTCAGCCTGTGACAGAAATGTTATTTCTTCAGCCCTCTATATTATAAATTCGGACTGAAATTATCTTGTTTAAGGCAGAATTGTGAGGGGCCTGTCAAACTCAGAATGTACCATCTGTCTCAGAAAATAGACTGGAGATCAGTTTAGGATAACAGTAATGGAGGTTCACTTATGCCTTTTGTGTCTGTCCCTATAAAAGGACAACCACCAGTTTAAACTTTATGGCAGCACTAGACTTTTTGGCAGTGCTTTATGGCTGCACTAGACCATTGATAATTAATAAATGGCTGAAACAGGGCAGTTTTCTGAATATGTAAATTAAGATAGTGTAAAATGCACCCAAGTATTTAAAATTTTATGACCTGATGACCCTACTGACCCCCCCCCCCCATTTAACTAAAACTTAGTCATGGACTCTTTAGTGCTAACGTTATTTTTATGTTTTATTTTGTGTTGTGTTTGTGTTTATGTTGTGTTTCATTTACAGCCAATAAATCATACAATAATACATTGGCTTGTCTACTTTAGGCCGTTATTGAAAAATACAATGATATCACTATAACCTCTGTCACTACAATCATTTGTCTTGTGGCTCACAGTGCTACTGTGCTTCATGCAGAGTTTTCACATAATCAGAACAGATGAGGCATTTTGACAGCAGACTTCATGTTGTGACACATTTGGTTGTTCCTTCAGAAGAGCACAGCAGCATAGCACTCTAGACGCTGAGAGTGTTCAAACTCCGAAAAATGCCACCACAGTCGGAGCGACAGGGATGCCAATCTCACTGTCATACAAAGTAGAAGGAGTATATTTCAAGCTGGCGGAACAGCTGCAGTGCCTCTGTCACTGGTACCACAAACCAGGCATTTAGTCCTAGACAGGAGAAGATTAAACAGACCATTGAAGATTTGTGGAGAGGCAGCCACACACAATGGAAGTAATTGAGCCTGCTGTGATTTTACACCACCAAAAGAGCGGCAAGGCATGAAATATTGGTGCTATTATTTGATGGAAATGATAACATGGCATAATAATAATAATAATAATAATAATAATAATAATAATAATAATAATAATGTAATAGTGGTTCACACAGCTTTCCAGGGTGTCTCAACACATAGGGGAAATTAACAGTTTTTTAGCAAAATGGGATTGCTGACTGCCATTTCTTAGTAAACACAAACAGAGTCGTCTCTCCCACTCATGATGAACTCGATTTCACACATCTGTTGGTATGCATGTAATTGCATGTCCATCACAACCTTGCAACAGCTTCCTGATCCAGAGAATGATTTCATTGAGAATGAGTTCAATACGTTCTTCTTTTGTTAAAGGAATCCTTAAAGGCTGTCTGAAAAAAAAAGTTAGAAAATTTTGGAAGACATTTTGCTAAAAATTCTTAATTTCCTCTGTGTATGGAGACTTTTGGGACACCCTGTATAGAGAAATAATTTACGTTTGTTTACATTTGTTTTTACCTTTTTTTTTTTACATTTAGGAAAAAAAGGAGAAAAGAAATAAAAAAGCAAGTTAAATAAGTTAAATAATTAACTTAATGTAAAATGTAAATCCCTGCTAAGAATAAAATGGCTCTAAGTAAAAACTTTTAATAATAATAATAATAAGAAGAAGAAGAAGACAAGATAAGAAAAAAAATACGTTTTTATTAATCCCTTATGGGGAAATTAAAGTGTTACTGTGATATAACAGTAACAATAAGAATAATGAGATAAAAACAAATACAAATATGACAAATGTGTCAAAATGAGAATATGATTAGTATACAGATTGAAAGGTGGACAGTTTGATAATTTATAAGCAATTCAATATAATTAGGAAATGCTACGGGCTTCTGGTCACCATTATTAAATCAAACTTGTTGAAACATATGATAAGCAACTAACCATTAAGAAAAACCTAGATAACACACACAGATAACACACACACACACCCACACGTGTACTTGCACACATGGTCACACCTAGGAGCAAATAATCATAGCCAATCCACCTACCGGTATGTGTTTAGTAGGTGGGAGGAAACCAGGGAACTGAGAGGAAACCTATGCCTCTACACATCAACCTGAGCTCTGGATTGAACCTGGGACCCAGAAGCTTTGATACTGTACCACAGTCCTACCCCTCAACCATTCCTAATGAACTCAGTTTCCACTGACAGCACATCCAGAGGGAAATCAGGCTGTTCTCTCACTACTATTGCAGCACTTTAATAGATTTCATAACTGTTATGATGAACACACACTAGCTAACTTGGTCATAGTCAGCTATGTGTCTTGTTCTTATAGAAGACCTGGAGTGACATTCTTATTTATATTTTATGCATGTTGGAAATTAAGATGCGTTTGATTGACTAGAGCATCTTTTTTTATTTAGTTGGTGATTAATCAAAAATGCATGCTGTCCAGCTTCTGAAGCCTTTAAAAATGGATGAGCAAGCTTGGATGTCTCAAGCACAGATCCACAACAATCCTGATTTATTTGTACTTTTTACATTTCTTACAAGATTTTAAGATGATGATTTTGTTTCCAGCAGAAAAGTATCAATGAAATAGAACAAAACCGCATACAGTCTTGCAACAAACATAATGATTTCATGAATAAAAAGTAAATTAAAGATTACAGTCTTGTCATTTTGAGTTTGCAGAAATATGAGATAACCAAATATTTTGAGATAACCCTAGTTCCCTCTGAGTTGTTCATATAAAAAATAATTACTACTAATAAAAAAAAAAGAAGATTACTTTGTCCTTTCTGTTCTTAGTTGTGTAGTCCTTATGATTAAATGTAAAACAATATACTATACTAGTGATATTTGGGTTAGATTTTGGGTTGATATTAAGTTTCCGTTAAACAGTATCCAAAAGTTTCAACCAGTGTAGTTCTTTGATCTTATATTGTCAGCAGGGGTAGGCATAGCAGCTGTTGGTGGAGTCTGGATCACATTTTTTTTTATTGTTTTTATAGCACTTAGTCTCAACTGAATTATAATCATGTGTTAGTTACCTTCAGGACTAGAAGAAAGAACACAAATTGCAAAAGAAGAAATAAACTGCGTACAAAAAAGAAAAGGATTAAATCAAGGACTGCGTCTCATACTGTGAACACCATTCAGTTTCATTTCAGTGTTTAAAGCTGCCTGCTGTAGTGCAGAAGCCCTGCAGCATACAGTGAGATTAGTAGGGGAAAATAAAATAAGGCAAGTGTATGCATGTAAAGATCTAAAATCCTGGCCTAACATAGTGGACAGCTCTGCCAGCACTTTTGCAATCAAAATGGGCCAGAACATCCCAGGAAGAAATCAGTGGGTGGTGGCAAAGTGTAAACCAACATCCATGGAAAATTTCTATTAGATGAGAGGCCCTGGGACTTTATAGAAAAGGCTTAGAATCCAACTGGGATGTGAACAAGTAGACATGTAGCAGAGGCATGAAGTCCTGCTGGTCTCTCTGTTCTTGTGTACTGGCATATGCTGAAAGTCATGCAAGTGCTTTCAGATTTTTGATGTTTTCAAATGGCCAACCACTGTTCTCTTGATTGTTACTTAACCAACAGCCTGAAGCTGTGCTCTATAAAGTCATATTTTATTGTCAGAAGTAAGTGGTATAATAGAAATATAAATGTATTAATCTGTGAGGCGTTGGGGCTATTTTGGCCATTTTTGCAAGCTTTGAATTTGCCTATACACACAAGCTAGACAATATGAGCAATGCTGTATATACAGTATACACCAATACACACACTTTAACCTGTGTGATCTCTGTGATTTTAACCATAGCATGACTGTTGCTGCCAGATGGGCTGTTTTGAGTATTTCAGAAACTGCTGATTTCCTGGGATTTACAATAGTGTCTAGAGTTTACACAGAATGGAGCGAAAAACAAAAAACATCCTGTGAGCAGAGGGTCGGCAAGCTGAGACACCTTGTTGATGACAGCGATCAAAGGAGAATTACCAGACTGGTTTGAGCTAACAGGAAGTGTATTGTAACTCAACATTTTTTTTTTACAGATTCTGTAAATTCTCTAAATTCCATTTAGGATTCTGTAATTCCTAAATGGTTAATGCAATATTTTTGTTAAACTCCTTGAATTAAAGTTGAAAGTCTACACTTAAAATGCATTGTACAGAGGCAAAATTACATATGGACCTGACTGTATATATACTTTGTATATATATTTTATATTTGTTTATAAAACATAAAATGGCAAATATATTCCAATGAGTGTCCTGTGCCAGTTACAATTAGACCAAACATAAAATAATTTTTATATCAACTTAAAAAAAACAAAAACAAAAAACACTGAAGTTTAAAGCCAGCACTTTCAAAAGAAGTTGGCCGTATTGCTTAGAATTAAAAACTTTTTTGTGTCCTCTGTGTGTTCAGGATTTAGTGTTTAGTTTCATTAAATTCAGGTATATACATTTAGGTTTAGATAGTGTATGAAACTAGTGGTGTGTCTCTGGAAAAGGTGATGTCAATTAGTACAGCTCTGAGAAGACTTCCATACCACAGCTATGGGCCTAGAACTGTAAAACGACCTACTTGTCCTCTCATTAATTGGGTAAAAGGAGCAACCTTTCCTTTACAAAAGAGAAGCATGACTTCATTCTCTCCCATTGGAAAGTCATCTGACCTTAATCTGTCAGAAGGAAAAGAAATCTTTCCTTGCTCTCCCATGAGCATTATGTCCCTGGCCTGAAGATATAGGTATTGGATTTTTAATCGGTCAGAGCACGTTAAAGAGATTGTCATAAAGTATCATCATGTTAATTAGGTGGATCTGAACACAGCTAGGAGTGTAATGGAATTAGCTTTACTGACTGATAAAAGTGACGCATGAGTTATGTCACAGGTTCCCATACTGATCCCGGACTACCCCCTGTCCTGCACATTTTAGTGTTTTTGCTCCTCTGTAACATTCACTTGATCTCATACTGGCCTGTTAATTATCTGAATAGTTGAAATGGGTGTGTTTGGAGCAGGAAAAACACTGTGAAGGACAGAGATACTCTAGGATCAGGCTTTGGAACCTTTGTGAACCGCATCTTTCAACATTTCAGTCAACATTTCAGTCAAAATATGACACACATTATAAAAAGCTAAAGGTGCAAGGACTTTATGCTGCTAATACCAATTATTAGCATTTGAGTCAAAGAAGCTGTTTGATTTAATAGTCATTGCAGTCAAACTACATATGGCTTCTGATGGTTTGCCTTGATGCTGTTTCTGTGACAGCATTGTGATGGCAGCTCTGCATATGTGGGGATAATCCAAGGGAGAGCATTCACTCTCCTGCTTTCAGCCTCACTATCGAGCCCAGCAGAGGAGCTCAGAGTGTGTGGTGTTAATGATGATGATGAAATTAGAGTGGATAGTTAGATTGTGGATCTGATTATTTCACTGAGAGTGTGTCGTTGCCATGGCAAAGCCAGTGTGTTAACCTGATAACAGAGTAGACACAGTCATGAAATAGGAGTTATTCGCTTCAGTCTCCAGTTTCTGCTTTTCCAACTTGCCAATAATTTTCAGAGCAGTACACATTAACCCTCGTATGCACAAAGTTGGAAAATGCAAAAACAGGAGATCCTTTACTTAGCCTAGCTTTTCATAGATTGGCACTCTATTTTGCATCTCACTGACCATTTTCATTTCAATGTGACATTTGATTGAAATGTTGAAAAATTTAATAAGCTATAATTAAATGAAAGTGGCAGTCATTTTTTTTCAAATGATGTCCTCTTTGGAGCTTCGAATTGCTCATAATGGAAGTAAGACAGCCTAAATGCACTTATATTATTGTACCATGCTTAAAATCTTTGTTGATCTAGATATATCTTTATCACAACAAAATGGGATCAATTAGACCTAAAGCAATATTTCACGAACAAAATGATGTTTAAGGACCTAACAAGTCTCAGGAACAAAATGATGTTTAAAGCATTTGCAAGCATGTACATACTTAATATAGCCTTATATCGACTGTTACTGCTAATGAAATCATTAATCAGCTCAGCTTCTTCTTCTGTTTGCTAAGAGTTTGTGCTCATATTTCTCTGTCAATGGCAGTCTTAGATGCTGATGAATATAAATTTTATAGAAGGTCAGCCACATAATTAGAATAGTGATTCAGTAAATGAGTAAACTTGGTTATGTTTTGCTATTTGTACATTTACAGAGATAAAAATTCAGTTTATGTTGTTTAAACCCTATTCTGTTGAACACAAAAAAATGAAGCAAGATTAAGAAGATAAAGTGACAGTATACTGTAGAATTTTATTATAATGGTATTTATAGCTATATTGTATGATACATCAGAGCCAGTATACATGGAGCCTCCATTTCAGGGGAATGTATGTAAACCATCTTAAAGTATCAGAGAATGTGTAGTTGAAATCACGAAATATATGTAGAATAATAAATTATTTTAAAATGTTACAAAATTTAGGAGCATCTTTACACATTTTCCCTCACAGAGGAGTGGAAGGATACATGCAAGGATGCATGAATATGCACAAGTGTATAAAAACTATACTTTAACTATATATCCTGAAGAAAGACTTCTTAGCAATATTACCGAAACTATTCCATTAAAATTAACACAATTAATTTGTTACACAATGAAATACATTACTCAAAATATTACTAAGTATTCCAAAGAACATGAGAAGTTTTGATGGATTTCATATGAATGACATTGTAATAAATAAATAAAAAAGAGGCCACTTACCCTGACCTTACTTTAACCTTGAATGTACTTATTCAGACAGGTTTTTACTCACTCACTCACTCACTTTTAGTAGCTGCTTTATCTTGGTCACATGTAATTTCTTACAAGTTTACAATTATGAGACTGTGGAGACTGGTCTACATTGAGGCAATCAGCTTTATTTTGGTATAGGATATGTGTTGTGCTATTTTAGATGACCTTATCAACAAAGTTTTTTTGATAAGGCAATTATTAGAAAAAGATAAATAATTCATTTATGTTTCACTGACAGCAATAATTATAATACATTTCCTAGTCTGTGTTAATTATTACAAATCAATAATGCAATTATTGCATAGTTACTAAATGTATTTTTTAAGTTATTAGTCTGGATTTAAAAACACATAATATTCCCAATGTTCTCTGGAACATCTTCCACTGGCTTAGTCGCAAATGATTCTGGGAACTAACAGTAGGTCTGCCTCAGCTGAATGAAATGCTCAGGATGAGCTATTTACTGAGCTATTTACTGCTTAAGTAAATATGCAAGTGATACCAGAGGGATATACCATTTAAATGTGCTTTAAATACCAAGAGGAGGATTTTGCGGTCATTGCGATACTGACTAAACAGTGAATGTATATTGAATACTTGGGTAGTATGCACCCTTGATGACTGGATGGGTGAAGTAGAACTGCACATGAGAAGCAATTGCCAATTAACAGAAATTCAAGCAAAAATGATAAGATGCTTGGAATCGCTGAACCAAGTGCTGAATCATTCTTATGAGTTTTGGTTTTGGTTTATTTTTAGGTATACCTGAACTAACAATTTGGTGGTAAAATGAGCCTAACACTATTAAGAAATTACAAAATAAAATACAGTTGGGGCCAAATGTTTACATACACTTAGACTACAGATTTCATGTTACCATACATATATTTTGGCAAGTCAATTTTGGCATCTACTTTGGAGACAGGTTTATTACAGCTTTCAATTAATTATATAAGATTCCAGTTTGTCACAGTTTACGTACACCAAGTTTACTATATCTTTAAATAGGCTGGAAGATCCAGAAAATGTGATGTAATTGATGTAATGACTTTAAGAAGCTTCTGATGCTGAGCTTCTGAGTTAATTGAGAGTGTACTTGTAGCTATAAAAGGGCTTTAGGGACAGTGCCTTTTGCTCTTGATACCATGGGATAATCCTAGCATGGGAAAATCCAAGCAACTCAGCCAAGACCTAAAAAAAAGAAAATTAAGAACCTAAACAATTCTGGTTCCTCCTTAGGAGTAATTTCTGAAATGTCCAAACTGAAGGTACAACAAGCATTTCAGGAAAGAGGCACCAATTATCCCAGGGTTGAAAGAGGTTTGGTCTGAAACTTTCAACTGAACCTCAAAACAACAACAAAGGAATTGGTTCCAGAGTTGAAGGTACCAGGTACCAAATATGTACATCCACATTTAAGAAAGTCCTACATCACCATTGCTTGAAAGGCTGGCATGTAAGGAAGAAGCCACTATTCAAAGACCATCATAAAAATCATGGGCGGCTGTGACTCAGGTGGTTGTCCACTAATCGTAGGGTTGGCGGTTCGATTCCCGGCCCACATGACTCCACATGCCGAAGTGACCTTGGGCAAGACACTGAACCCCAAATTGCTCCCGATTGCAAGTTAGCGCCTTGCATGGCAGCTCTGCTACCTTTGGTGCGTGAGTGTTTGGGTGAATGAGACACAGTGTAAAGCGCTATATAAGTGCGCCATTTACCATTTAAAAAAGCCAGACTGTTCACCAGCCTTTTGGAAGAGTGTTCTCTGGTTCTCAGTTGAAGCAAAAATGGTCAGGAGAACACCATCCCAACTGTGAAGCATGAGGGTGGTAGCATTATGTTATGGAAGAAGGGTGGAATAAGGGCTGGTGCACATCAGAAAATAGATGTCATCATGAGAAAGGAGAATTATCTAAAATATACTGGAACAAAACCTCAAGTCATTAGCCAGAAAGTAAAAAACTTGCTTGCATCAGGACAGTGATCCTTAGCATACCTCCAAAGTTGTAACAAATTGGCTTACGTACAACAAAGTGAACGTATTAGAGTGACCATCACAAACCTTGTCATGAATCCCGTAGAACGTTTGTTGACTGAACTGAAAAAGTAAGATGTGTTCAAGTAAGACAGCCCACAATCCTGACTGAGTTAAACCAGTACTGTCAGGAAGAATGAGCAAAAAGTTTAGCATGGTGAGAAGCTTTTGGAAAGCTACCCCAAGTGATTCAACTTCAAGCAATTAAAAGGCAATGCCACCAAATATGAACAAATTAGTATTAGTAATAGTACACTATCGACCCAATGAAAATCTGATATAGGAAACAAATCTGAAATAAATAAAAAATTGTCTATTAGCTATTATTTTGAAATGACCTCTTATGGAATTTTTTTTTTTCATTTTGAATGACAGTTTACCGGTTCATTTCATGAATAACTGACATTTAAGGAATATGGACTTCATGGTACATGGTGTGAAGCTTTAAAGGTTGCTTGCAATTGTTTAAGTTCTGAGGCATGTTGACTAGCCCTCTGATCTTTGTTTGCTGATTTTGATCTCTGGTATTCTTTACCCTGTTTTTGTTCCTGCATTTGCCTCAGAGTTGGATTTGTTTGCATTCTGTGTATTTTTGGTATTCACCTGGATTGTCTTGATTTTTGTATTAATAAAACCTCCAGAACATGGATCCGTACTCAGCGTCTCTGAGTCCCTTGTTACAAGCACACAAAGAATAATTTTCTGAACTATAAATAATAATTTAGTAAATCAAATTATTCTTTCACACAATGAAGCACTTTTCTTTTCAAGTATACCAAAATAAAAATAAAAACAGTCCAGAACAAGGTCAAAGCAAGCTGTAGGTCATTAACCACTTTAGCCACTATTCAGTCTATGCTATAATGCATCTGTAAACCAGAGTGAAATACATCATGCTTGTTATTCAGTCAACTTTCTTCAAAATCGAAGATTAAAAAGGTGTGTTAAACAACTGGGCCTAAATACCTGCTTCTTTCCGATGATAGGGAACATCAATGGACAGTCTTCTTATAAGGGTTTATTTTACACCCCCATTACCCAGCTCCTATGCAAAAATATGAGTCTGTGTCTATTTTGATTTTTGCTTCTGTATCTGTTTAAAGGGATGCATGGGCCATGGAGATGGGCATCAATGTACCCTGAATGTGGGGAGAAAAACCAGTCACCTGTCAACATCCCAGATGAACATGCATGGGTTTCTCAGGAGTGCCAGGAGCTCACACTGGAGGGCTTTGAAGTCAAGTCATCTAACAAAACCTCCATGAAGAACACAGGCAAAACAGGTAAGACATTAAGTAAGATTGCTTCTGAAGTTCATACTATATGCATCTGATCTCAGTGGCATTTGAAGGATTCATAGAAAATGATTGTTGTAGATACTGGAACCTTATGATGAATAATATCATTTACTGAATTTTTACCTCTTATACAGATCACACTGCTGATCTTTACAGCATATTAAAAAACGTACCTCCTGCTTTAAAGTTAAAGAATGAACTCAAACATGTCAAAAATGCTTGAAAGCTCTCTTTTGATCTTTGGCCTTTACTTTGCCATGTATTTGCATTTTGTTGCAAAAAAAAAACTGAATTGGATTGAATATATTTGTGGATTTCTCTGAATCTATCATCAACAAAAGAGTGCACATTACAAACAGAAATATACAGACATCTTCATTTAACATAATGCTCTTGGCCTTCAACAGATTTCTAATTAAATTGAGTAGTTGTCTATGAATTAAATTATTGTTTATTTGTCAGAATCCCTGTAGAATCAGGGTACCTGCATCATTTATCCTATTTAACTGTGAAGTCATTTCACATTCCATACGATTGAGTGTAAGCTTTACTGAAGCTTGACATTGCCTATTGGCATGTCCACTGATACCATCCACACCAATTGACCAGAGACTCATATTCCTGTGTACCACTGGTAGACACACTCCTTGATAGCACTACACGTTTTCCAGAAATGGCAGTAACTATCTACAGCACCAAGTTGTACCAACTGTAAAAGAAAATCTGCAATGAATTTTAAGGAATGTCTTTCAACATCTTATAAATACAATTATGTGCATTTTGTGTAAACAGGAAACTCTATATATAAACACAAGCTCAAGACCAAGCACCATTGCACATAAAAGGGTTTGACATGGTCTGAAGATGACCAGTATACACCAGTGCATGCCATTCTATCAGCCTACCTAATGGACTTAACGAATTCCTGTCACTTTGACATTACAGTATCTTCTCCCAGGTGGGGACTTGGAGTGGAGGACCAACTGGTACCATTTTTTGTGATCCAGGAAACATTACTCATATAAATGCTGTGAAAACCCCCTGCTTTGCCACCATTCCCAGAACTTGAACTGTTACCATAGCTACCATGTAATTAGTTTAATCTACTTGCAGTCAGCGTTCATCAACTACAGCATACAGTACACCCTGCCTTACATAGTAGTTTTCCTTGAAGTCTTGCTTTATACACTTTGCAATTGTAAGCCATTTATCTTCTTTAATGGTTGGTTACTGCTGGTATTTCTGACACTGACCTGTCTTTTTACACTCTTCAATCATCTTTGAGCACTGTTTCCAGGTTTGTGTGGATTTCTGTATTTATCACTTGTATTTTCCCTTTGAAAACTCTGCACTTGGATCCCTTGCTGTCGTAGAATTCTGTTTGTTATGAAAGACTTTGTTGTACATCATGGATTCAGCAGAATTTGAGACCCAGTGATCTTTGCAATTCCTATAAAGGAATGACTTCAGTTCTGCACCCAATGAAAACCCACCTTCCTAGAGCTGCCATGACTGCATACCTTCTACCTTAATCTGTGGGGTGTAGTACTAATCCAGAGAAAAACTCATTGACTTTTTCTGATGTAGAGCTAAAGTCAAATCCATAACCCTTTGGACAAAGAACAGCAACTGAAAAACTCTGAAGCCCATTTTGTGATTCATTTTAGAGTAAGATGTAGGATCCCAAATCCCTCTTTTTCACTCTCTTGACATTAATAAGACAAAAATGCAACTTGTCATGGTACTGAGAAGCTGCCAAGCTGCCCTTCCTATAGATTTTTCCATGTTGGAAAACTTAAAATCACAATCATGTTACAATCTGACAGTTACAAATAACTCAAAATGCCTTACATGCTTGTAACACTGTTTTTCTGATGACACGCACATTGCTACCGCAATATTCCCCCAAATGTTTCGGTAAATTCATACTTCCATGAATGCAGGACATCCACACATCCACTGCAGAAAGTCTTAAGATTCACCGATGCATAGACTGGTATCCTGAAAACTCTATCTGTGTCACAATGCCGGCATTTCCACCCCAGTACAGACTTGATTACTGACCTCATTCTCAAGGTGACACCGCCAATCAACGATCAATCGTGTATAATGACTATGCCAATTAGACTTCTTCCCATGCTAATTTATTTACCACTGTTGAAATTGATGAAGCTCTTTTATAATGTATGTAGACTGCATGGGTTGTTTGAAAAAGTGGTTTTCAACTGAGATCCATGGTTCATATCATGGCCAGGGAAAGTTCCTCATCCAGGAGCTCCTATTTTTCAAACTGTAGCACATCACTATAAATAGCAATTGGAGTTGCTACTTACCCTGGGTGCAGAGCTCTTAGTATCCACTGGTCTGGAGCTTCAGATGAGCTATTTGACATTCCCCTTTAGATATTAAGACAAACTATGCATATGTTATCCCTACACAAACGTTTAAAGGTCATTAGAACTGAAGACAGGCCTATCTCAGCTCATTCAACTAATCACTACCAGAGACCACTATTATCAGAATACTGAACTGTTACCAATGGTTACCAATTACCACTAACTCAGTCTGTTTGGAATAATCTTTTGTATAGTCACAGCATATATGTCATATATACCTCCTCCCTTATCTAGCACAGCAGACATTTCTAAGGTTTGTAGTTAGTGTTATCAATCCTGTTTCAACTTTTTTTAAATCCTATAAAACCATAATTTAATTCCTAACAACCTTGCAGTTGTTGTGAAAATGAAGTACTGAATTATAAATCTTTTTGTATTAATGACTTCATTGCTCCTTTTTTTGTCACTCCACCCAGCCTCTAGATATGGAGAAAGAGCTCAGCATAGAAGGAAAGAGCTAGTTCTCAACTTAGCTGCAGTAATTAATTGTCATGTCATACCACCCAATCCCCCCTTTTGCACACCTCTCCTTTCTTTTTGCACATCTCTCCTTTTTCTTCCTAGTCTCCATTCTTTTGAAGAATGACTACTTTGTGAGAGGAGCAGGTCTACCTGGGCGGTTCAAGGCAGAGAAAGTGGAGTTTCACTGGGGCCTCAGCAATGGATCAGCCGGCTCAGAGCACAGCATTAATGGAAAGCGTTTTCCAGTTGAGGTAGGGCAAACCGTAATGGTCCTATTAATTCACCTTTGGAAGGGATAACTAGCTACTGTGTTGCAATGGCTCAAACTCACACTATGAGTTAAAGAACTTCAGTGCAGATCAGTATGCATTATTCACCAATGCAAGCCCTGCTCAGTTTTTTTTTTGCTATAGCATTTGTTCTATTCCCAGTTCATTTGCCTTCACCCTAAGACGTTTAACAAAAGAAATGAGCAGTACATGTGCTCTCATAGTAAATCTGCCAGTGTTAAATTGGTTCTGCCAATCTTAAGTGAGATCCTAGAGTGATGAGTTCTGCCCATGCCTCATTTGAACTGTGTATGATCGACTTTAGTAAGTAATCTGCTGAATTGGAAATAGAAATGTTTAGAAAAGTGCTAATAATGTTTTTGTCATTTAGTTTAACTGTCACATGTATATGCTTATGCATTATGTATATAATACATCTTGTTTAGCAGCATAAAAATAAATTTTAATATTAAATTTCATTTAATATTACCCTTTCCTTTAGATCGCTGTGGCATTTCATACATCTGTCATGTGTGCGTTTAAATCTTCCTTTTAAATCTAGCATATTTCTCATTTTTATGTACAATTGCTATTGTTATTTTATTTAGGAGTATTGGCTAAACATGTGTAAGTGGAAGTGTTTCAGACCCCAGATCAATGCTAACCCTTTTCAGAGTATGCAAATTGGCTAATATGATTTAAAGCTGATGAAAACAAGCTAATATGATTCTGTTTGTGAATGCTGATACAAGCTACAAATGGACACCATTAAAGGCTGCAGGAAGAGTAAAAAAAAAGTCAGAGGAAGAGTAATTGGTTCTCATTAGCAAGACTTTGACTGTGTTCCTCTTTCTTTTTTTAAGGTTTTGGAAGGGCTGATTGGTGTTCAGCTGCAACATATGTGGATGCCCTGGGGTCTTGTGATGTGTTGATTTGTCTGGAACATTCAGCAGATATAAAAAGTCTACACACCCCCATTAAAATGGCAGATTTTTTTAAAAGTAAAATAATGACCCTAATATAAATGTTCTCAGATCTTTCCCTGGCTTTAATGTGTAATTGCAAAGTATACAAATAAAGTGAAAAACAATCAGAAACTTTTTAGGGAAAAAAGGAAAAATAAAAACCTTACAATAACCTAGCTGCATAAGTGTGTACATCCCAAACCTAATACTTTGTTGAAGCACTTTTTGATTTTATTACACCACTTTTCTTTCTGGGCAAGACTCTTTCAGCGTGGCACATCTTGATTTGGTAATATTTTCCCACTCTTTCTTGCAAAAACATTCTAGATCCATCAAATTGCAAGGGCATCTCCTATGCACAAGTAGGCTAGGCTACGCCATTCAAAAAGATTGATCTTTTTTTGGATAAGACATCCCTTTGTTGATTTGGATGTATGCTTTGGGTCATTGTTGTGCTGAAAGGTGAAATTTATTTTCACCTTCAGAATAAACTAGCAGACACCTGAATGTTTTGCACTAAAATTGACTGGTATTTGTAGCTATTCATGATTCCCACCACTTTGATAAAAGCCTCAGTTCTGGCTGAAGAAAAGCAGTCCTAAAGCATAATGTTGCCACCACAATGCTTCATCTTGAGTATGGTGTTCTTTTGGTTATGTGCTTTTTTTTGCACCAGACATACTTTTTGGAATTATGGAATTATTATATTTCTGGAATTGGAATCTCATCAGACCATAACACATTTTGCCACATGGTTTGGGGTGACTTAGTTGGGCTTGGATGTTTTTGTGTGAAAGGGCTTCCGTCTAGCCTCCCTACCCTATAGCACAGACATGAAGAATATTAGAGATTGTTGTAACATGCAGAGAGTAATCAGTACTTGTCAGATATTCCTGCAGCTCCTTTAATGTCACTGCAGGTCTCTTGCCAGGCTCCCTGATAATTTTTTGTCTTGTCCTTTTGTAAATTTTGGAGGGACGTCCTGTTCTTGTTGACGTCACTGTGGTGCTCACTTTTCTCCACTTGTTGATGATGGCCTTCACAGTGTTCCATTGTATATTTTACATTGTATGTTTTGGAAATTCTTTTATACCCCTCTCTGATCGATATCTTTCAACAAGTTACCTGTTACATACAAGTTAGATACCATACATGCTTTGTAAACTCTTTACGGACCTTGGCTAAAGGAGTCAGATGAACCCATAGCGATGTCAAGTAAATCATTGGGAAATAGCGGATCTTTGTTTAGGGTTACTCGGAATAATTTCATTGACGACAGCTATATAATAATTACTATTGAACATGAGATTGAATGTGATTGGTTCATTCTGAACACAGCCACATCCCCAATTATAAAAGCATGTGCACACTTATGCAACAAGGTTATTGTAACTTTTTTACCCCTATTTTTAACCCAAAAGTGTTTATGATTGTTTTTCACTTAATTTGTTGATAAGTTGTAATTTCATATTGAGGATTAAAAAAGTTCCGACATGATTTTCTTTTTTTTTGTTTTTTAAACCTGCCATTTTAACATAGGTGTGTAGACTTTTTATATCCAGTGTACCACTCTTAGTTTCAAATGCAGATGTAACCCACTGAAATCAGGCAGGACCCATGTTTAGAGGTTTAATTGTATACAAAGCATAGTAGACAATTGTAGATCAGTACTCAAAGCAGAAAGGTAGGCAGTGCTTGATACACCATTCAGTAAGGCAAACTTAACAAAAGGGCAATCCAAAAGTAGGTTGAGGTTAATGAGATCAAGAAAACACTGAAGGCATTCAGTGCTTTAAAGTTCAAAACTTACACAGCACAGAAATGGGCAAGACTTTGCAATGAATCCATAGACAAACCTGCTGGAACAGGAAATGAATAGTGTTAATATTCACGAGATTGTGATCTCTGACTATGGGGACGGGTGGCGTTCTGATGGTTTGACAACAGACCCTGATTTTAGTTTTAACTCTTGCGCAAGGACAAAATACACTTTGTTCCTAAACCACCGAAACTCCACAGCACTAATATAGAATCTAAATTCACAAAGAGACACACTTAAACCTCCCCTTTTCATTACCTTGGCAGTAGAGTTTTGAAATTATGCAGTGGGTTGCCTACCATTTTCCTGGGAAAAAAAATTAACCAATGTCAAAATAATTAACACATTGTCAATAGTGTATGACACTGATTCATGTGATTCATTTACATTTGAATTCATTTTAATTACCTTCAGAGATGAATGTTAAACTAAATTAGTAACTGGGGACTCTGAGAGTGTTCTTAATATAAAAATGTCCTGTCTAAAATGGATCTGCCTGACAGTTTTGCTTTTTTGCACCTGGATTGGGTTTAGCTCTCTATGCCACTACCTCATTAGAGCGATCGGCATTACATAATTTGACAACCATAACTGACATCACTGATATGTAGCACTTTCAATGTACCAGTTAAAATGATCTACATAGAAAACATAGAAGGTGCAATGGAGGACAGTGAATAAACGTGGAATTTTACATGTTGAGCAAACACAGTGATGTGGAGAATTATGCTGAAAGATGAGAGGTTGCCAGAGAATTAGTTGAGTCAGAACAATATTGTCAGAGAGCGAGAGAGTAAGCGAAAGATAGAGAGAGACTGCTAATCCTATTTCCTTCATTTCAAATATCTTTCGCTTTCTGTCTACTCCCATTGCACGTGTCTTGCGGATTGACATATTTTTTAAAACTAATTTGTGTGACTGCCCTGATACAATGTTCAAGGTCACATGTGAACTGTGTATATTGTGTCATCTTTAAGTGAATTGTTAGGGAACTTTGCATTGCCTCTAAATCCATCCTCTAGGAGAATGAATAATCCTTAATTGTCACAAATGTCAAAATGTGGATAGGCTCCTGAATGAGGATATGCTTGAGATCCTGCATTTATTTGCGCGCACACACACACACACACACACACACACACACACACACAGAGTATATCTGTAGAAATGTGGATGGGATTTTCTGCATGACAAAGAACTGTGAATCAATCAAATAGGATTTTCTCTACAATGTAATGTAGCCCTTTTTGCAAAGCTGTGCATAGGTGTGAGCTGCTCAGTGCTTTGTTAGTTTATTAAAAAGCTGATGAATGCCAGTCACATTTCCCTATGTGTGTTCACAGATGCAGATTTTCTTCTATAATTCGGATGACTTTGACAGTCTCAATACTGCAATAAAGGAGAGGAGAATCATCGCTGCCATGGCTGTCTTCTTCCAGGTGAGGATCCTTTTCTGCAGTTTCCAACGCACAAAGTGGATTTAGTACATATCATCTTACAATTTTGTAAGAATTTGCGCAGACCAACATGCATCAAAAGTCACAAATTGTTAAGGTTATCAGTTATAGCTTCTCTTTTATTGCAACATTCATATGAATTCATCCTCGCTCTTTGCAATTGCTACAAATGCAGTACAAGATTGGGTTGTTTGAATACAACTACAACTAATATGTACAAGAGTATATTACTGGCTGCTATATTTGACGTGCTGCCTGTGGTGGACTGGTGTCTACCTCTTCACAATAGGGTTTATCATAGACTCCGGATCAACTGCTACTTTGGCCAGGATGAATTAGTTACTGAAAATGATTGATTGAATGAATGAATGAATGACTTAATGGATTTGATCTGTTTCATTCAGTGAGGATAATGCTTCAATTGTTTTTCTAAAATTACACTTATCAAAATAGTTTGATAAGTCAGGTGTCTGTGTTACTGAGTTTAAAGTTCTTCAAAGAGAAAGGGGAAAAGAGAGAAGGAGCATAATGCTAAACTTTTCCATGCAGCATCAATACCAAAAGGGCAATAATTTTTTTTATATTGTATAAGTATATTGTTTTTCTCTGACTCTGTGTTCCTTGGGGTAATGTGTGATACTTCTGTACTATACTATACTATATGTGGGATTTACATATATAATATTTCATATATTATGAAATACAAATACATACACAATACTGTGCAAAATTTTTAGGCACCTTATTTTTTTTTTAGTACAAACTTTGTTATAGATTTTTATTTCATGACTTCTACATTATCGAGTCAGTACAAAAACATTTTAGATTCCCAAACATTAGTTTTCCAGCGCAAAATTAAATGTTACAGAAAACCGTTTGTATGACAGTGAAGAAAACAGTATATTAAGTGGTAACAGACGTCTTTTCAGACAAAAATCATAATGAAGGCCGCTGGATTTTGCTGCAAAAATACGAAGCAAGTGCGACAGTCAAAGTCTCCAGAATAACCGTGGCTGGTTCTGCAAGATTCTCAATAAAACTTACAGCTCATTTCCTTATAAAACTGCACTAATTCTACCTGAGACTATTTTTTTTTAAGCAAAGCGTCGTCAAGCTAAATATTGCCTTTGTTTCATTTATTACTGTTTACTGCTCTTTATAATATTTTTTTAAATGGAGAAACATTTAATTTCATTATTTTTGAAGGCATCTTTGTTCTACAACATTTCTTTGCATGTGCCTAAGACTTTTTCACAGTACTGTACATGCAAATTATGTGGCTGTGAACAAAAATACATGTTGTTTTTTTTCACAGCTCTCTGCATATACTTGATTTGATTTTAACTGTCATTTATCTCATCCTTACAATTACTCTGACTGATGCAGAAGCAGCTTGAAATTAATTGCCTTGGTTAAAGATACATTTGTGGGATGAAGATGCAACAGTCTTGTTTTTCAGTTTTTGAAGAAAAAAACAACCTTACTGACACAGAAAAAGCACTTATCTAAGCTGGTGATTTATCTTATTCATCTAATTAGATACTAGATGATTAGATATAGAGAAGCATGGTCTGGTAGGATTAAGGCAGAACCTGAAGGAGATTCCAACATGGAAGCTCCACTGTGATTAGCTATTCACATCCCAGAGGAATGAACACATCCTGCTTTAAATTACAGCAATCCTCTTAATGCCAATAGCAATGAACCATGAAGCTTCCAGAACTCACAGCAAGTGTTTAGGTACTCACAGCTTCTTAGTTTGTCAATGCCTGACAACAGACCTACATTTAACACACCTGTGCTCTACTTTCAGCCTTGAGAAATAGACCTGTCACCTGAGGGACAGTGTGAGAATGCAGTGCATGTTTATCAGCACTACCATAACATCGTAGTCATGTGTAAATATTTATGGATTGTGAACTATATAACAGTGTGTACTATAGAGTGTTAGGTCTGTGTAGGTTCCGTGTAGAGAATTTTGTCACTGTCTTTTGCAGGTAGGAAAGAAGAACAATGTGGCTGCTGAGCCCATCATCACCGGTCTCAAACGGGTTGTTCATCATGGTGAGTTAATTGTTCGACTGGAAGAATGAGTACAATGTTTAAAAGACATTTAAAAATGTCTTTACCAGACATTAGGTGAAATCTCACTTTTGGAACAATTAAAGATGTAAAATATGCTTTCATATGTATTTAAAAAAGAAAAAGATGCATGCAAAAGATATCTACTCTAGTCTTACTCAAGATGTCTAGGCAGACCAGGACTGATTTAAATTGGACAAATACCAAACTTTTTATGGACCAGTAGTCAAGCCAAACTGGCTCAATAATAGTCATGATAAACACCTCTGGTAATTTGGCACTTGGATGTTACCTCCATATAAACACCTGATTTACAAAATTTACTACAAAATACCAGGCCAGATTTATAGCACAGTGATAATGACTACATGACCCAGAGCTTATTTAGAGCTGAAAAAACTGCATTAATTGGGGTATATTTGTTGCATGTGTTGCAATCACCAGAGAAGGAGACGAATCTTGCGCCTTTCGTCCTAAGGGACCTGTTACCATCCTCTTTGGGGAGTTACTATCGTTACGCAGGCTCCTTGACTACTCCTCCATGTAGTAAAGTTGTGGAGTGGATCATCCTCAGTCGACCTGTTTACCTCTCCTACCATCAGGTAAGCACACACACACACACACACACACACACAGAGCTTATCCAATCAGATTTTGCACAAACTAGCTGAAAGAGCAAACGCTATGTTTCACTAGAAGTCTCACTAGATGCACATTTATAGACTTAGTTATGTTTTTTCCTGTTATTTTGCTAAGAATATTATTAAAATGCTTTTTAGTCTGACTTCATGCCTCTATAGATGGAGCCTGTAGGTAGGCGAAAGCTTCAGTGCAGGACAGAAACAACTGTTGAAAAGAAGATGGACTGGAGAGACAGCGAGATGTGTCACCCATACAGTCATGTACACTGCAAAACAAATGACATCTTAGCAACTGAAAATATCTTGAATATAATCAAATGTATATAGTATTTCTTATTATAAGATTTCAATAAACCAAATATAAGATCATTAAAGCTATTTCTAGACATTATTACTCATTTCAAGCTTGTAGTTTTCCTATTCTATTGGCAGATAATTTTGCTTCTTTCTAGAAATAAATGCTTAAAATGAGCAAAATTATCTGACAATAGAGCAAGACTATTTCAAGCTTGAAATTAGTACAAACAGCATGAAATAGGTTAAATAATCTTATGTTCGGTTTATTGTAATCTTGTAATCTTACTAGTGTCCTTATCCCATCCTTCTTCCCACATGCACGTGGAAGTAACCCAACTGTGTATGGTGTTCTGTATATATACATTTCTTGGAATATGAAAGTGCTAGATTGTGCACAAGCCAAACTGAAAGTCCCATTCTCCCACTGGGTCCAAATGCACAGTATCTGAAACTTTCTAATCTACTGCAAGCAACTGCTGTTAACCAGATTTACATATTCAGTATGAAACAGTATAAATAAAAATAAGATTAGGCATGGTAGAAAATGGAACGGCAAGGTGGTGCAATGTGTAGCATTGCCACCTCGCACCTCTAGAGTCCTCAGTTTGTTCCTGAGGTCAGGGTACTGTCTGTGTGGAGTTTATGATGTTCTCCCAGCATGCACAATGGATTGTCTCCAGGTTCTCTGTTTTCCTCCCACCTCCCAAAAACATGCATGTAGGTGGACAGGTTATGCTAAATTGCCCTAGCTGTGAATGTGTGAGCATGGTGTCATGCAATGGACTGGTGTGCAATCCTTTGTGAGCCTGATAAAGCATATAGTGATTATTAAAATTGAATCAATGAATGAATGAATCATAAAAAAAAATGTAGTAGGTCATAGCATCTTATGACTGTGTGAATGCATACACTGCTTTTACTGTACAGAATGTCCAGTTTCCTGAATCTCTATTTGGCAAGTACTTTCTCAGCTCTGATCATTATGTTTCTGCCACATGCATTAGTGAATCAGGTCCTAAAAGGTTGTGTGAATGCACACACCGCTTTACCCTCCAGTGAGGATTATCGCACTGCTGTGTTCAAGCACTTCACTCAATCAGCCCACTCCAGCTGTACACAGCATGCTCTCTATTCTAGCCACTTGTGTGTTTCTTTCACATTAGATATCACTTTACCTAAGGCTGTTAGAATGAAGCATTTCCCAGAGACAACCTGAAAACATTTTGATATTTTTGCTTGACATGTGGACTTAATGGTTGAGGCAGTGTTATCTGTTAGACATTGACAGCCTTGTCAAAATACAAGCTATCAATTTTACAGAGGGGGAAAGCTTATCAGTGCTTGCAGAGTGAACAGCTGTATTTGCACACTATGTTTTTATTAAGTCAAGTATGAACATGGTTCTTAAGGTGTTCAGAAGGATACGCTGATACTGTGACCATGGGAACCAGGTGTTATGCCAGACCATTAACATTATACTACTGTTTATGACTTGTGCCCTACAGTTGGAAGCATTCTACTCTATCTTTACCACTGAGCAACAGGATCACGTGAAGTCAGTGGAGTACCTCAGGAACAACTTTCGGCCCACTCAAGATCTGCACAACCGGCGTGTCTTCAAATCAGCAGTGAAGGACGCCTGGTTTCCAGATCCTATGACTGATGGGCATACCAGCTCCACAGACACTGAGCCCTCCAGAGGTAAAGGGAGGTTAACCAGTTTGTTTGAATAGGGAAAAGATAGAATGTTGAGTTAAAAGAAAATAAACTTTTGGATATTGCTAAACTAAGCTACCTACCCGAAAAACCTATGAAAATTAAAATAGATAAGTGGATGCTTATTTTTGTTTTCTTTTACTTGTCAAATTAAGTGGATTGTAAAGGTGGACTTAGAAATTCTAATATGCGTAGGAACATTCTCTAATAAGTAGGAGCTATGGAGTCCAGTAGTCAGGCATCCTATTTGATAAAAGAGAGTACCATGAAGAGACTGCTCATGCCAGGCCAAGCAGATCAAATGGGCAGGAGTTTGAATGCTCTTGCCATAAATCACTGTTGTTTCCATCCCTGGCAGAGGGAATTGATTGCTTTTGGCGGTGATGAATAGGGAGCAATGCAACTCAGCCAAGGGGCAGAATAATCATCATTAATATTCATTCTAAAAATAAAACAGTGCAAATGGATACTGTGTGGCAAAAATAAAATCTAATTCTAACAGACTGCAGTGTGGCAGAATAGATTGTGAAAACCCCGCATGGACAACAATTTCTATCCTGACTGTTTATGAATCAATCTCTGTCACATTTTCCTTGTGTTTTTTCAATCAGTTGTTTGCAGTCTTATAGCAAGTAAAGCTGTTTGTCTCTGAGGGTGACTTCCTCTCATCCCAAGCTATTTTTTTGTGACAATGGCACATGTGCAAAAACAAGGCATAAGACTGGCGTGTTGTATATTATTGTATCTTCATGACCATCGCACAGTGGATAAAAAAAGTAGGGTTATAATGAATAGGCTTCAATATCAGGACGTGTACTGTGTGCTGCTGCAATAAGTAATCAAATAAGCCCCTTTTCTTCCTATTAAGTCTCTGTGAAGTTTTTTTAATGGCATAAGATTAGATTTCATTTAAAGATTTTTCTGTCCATTTGGAAGATTCATCTATCCATAATATAAATAATCTGCTGGTTGACGGAATTTACAGCAAATACTTTTTCCCGTCTCTGTCATTAGACTGAATGCCAATATTTTAGTGGTAAACTTGAATTTAGTCGTGCCCATGTTCATTTTTATTGCCAAAATCCACAAGAATCCTTAAAACAATGCAAGAGGTTAAAAAAACAGATAACAAGCTAAAGCAGAGAAGGCATTAAAACAGGAAACATGCAGAAGGTCAGTGATGAATCTAAACAGAATGACAGAGTTTACCAGCTGTGCGCTAAACACACACACACTGAGTACATTTTCCCCTCGGCATGGTTTCTCACTATAAACACTATAAAAATACAAGATTCTTTCTTTTTTCTGCTGTGTATATATCTGTACTTATAACAGTATATGGGCTATATTATCAGTTTGTTCCCAGACACAATAAACTATTGCATTTTTGAAAGAAAAGAAAAAAAAATTATATATATATATATATATATATATATATATATATATATATATATATATATATATATATATATATATATATATATATATTGCTTTTATAAGAATTACTGAATGCTCTGGATCACTGCATGTACATACTTATTGTCTGATTGCATTAGAAGCAAACACTTCTTTAAAGAGTTTGCTGCAAATCAGAGAATTAAAGCCCTGTGCCTGAGAGCTTTATCTACATAATTGGCTTCAAACCAGTTTCAACAGCCAAAAAAAAGAAAAAAAGGGAAAGAATCAAATGAAGGTCATGCAAGATAGAAAGTGAAGGTGCAACATAATCCAGGAGATGCAAAATGATGGCTGAGTGCCTTTTATTAGGTATCCTAAAAACATTGATACTGTTAATTATTATGTAAATAAACTGGTTATTTTAATAGATTGATATTATTTTGAATGGATTTTCATGGAGGTTTTGGAATATTTTTTGGTACCTCTTACAGCAGGCATGGATTGAAATGCCAGTTAAAACAGAAGCTTGTTGTCCACTAAAACACTTCATGAAAGCTTTTGGTGTGAAATGGCCTTTGCGCTTGTTGTTAAAGATAAAATAATAATAGTTTATATACCCTAAGCAGTTAATATCCAGAAACAATTCCTTTTTAGGAATGTGACCAGGCTGCACTTGAGGTCATGAAAATGTCTCTGCATCTGCAGAAGAGTCTATTGATTCTGAATGGTACACCACCTTTTGTGCCGCTCCACCTGATTTAGCGTAGAGCATTATTTCATTAATTCATTCATTTATTCACTCATCTTCAGAAACTGCTTTGGGACCCTGGAGCTGTGAGGAGGCAGCACTACACACTGCATCACTGCACTGCCCCTCAGTCATTTATGACAAAAGCAGAAGCAGTGTGCAAAATTTGGCTTGCATCCAACCAAAATAGCAACATGCCAGCATTAACCGACAAATTACCAGCACGGAAATAGAGCACCCTATCTTGTTTAATCCAAAAGTTAAAACTTTGCTTCTTAGAGTGTTTGGCTCTACAGTGCCCGGATTATTACTGGTGTACAGCAGCAGCAGAAGTGATTATAAAGCTGTCGCTTGAACAGATGAAGATAATGGTCTCTTGCTGCGTCACTCAGCCTGATGGAGCTCTAGGGAGGCCAACTTTCACAGCTGATGCCCTTTCTTTAATCACCTCTTGTTCCAAATTTCCACCTTTTTTATATTTCACTGTCTGCTTTCCTCCATGCACATGCAGATGTGAATTGCTGAGTGCTTTCTGGTGCAGATACACCAATTTAAGGGCTCTTTTCAACAAACCAGAGAATTCTTACTTATATTGCTCTATTGTACAGTCCCTCCAGGATTTTGTGATTTTTGCCATCGTAGAAATTTATGCAAAATCAAGGAAACTCCGTAATATTGGGAGGAGCTTGCAATTTTTCAAAATTACACAGATTTGGGCCAAGACGCATAATGTGACGTCATCACAACGCGCTTTCAGCCAAAGATCTCTTTGATTCATATGTGTCGAACATGAGTACAGCTAAAAGGTCTCATTTACCAAGAAACATCACTGTGAAAGACCGTGCAAAACAATTTCGTGCTATTACAATTTCACCAATTCAAGTAGTTTTCTGCAAAAAAAAAGCACAAAAACAGCAAAATCAAGTATTTTTGTCTGCAACAATCACAAAAAACTCTGCAAAATCCTGTGCAGACTGATCGTACTATATTTATTATAGTAGTATTTAATTGTGTGAAATCCCCTTATCTACAGTAAGCAAGATGGATGAGAAAGTTAACTCTTTCATCTCAAAGTGGCTGGGCTTGAAACTGGTCTCTTTGGCAAGAAGATCTTACAGCTGCCAACAGCATGGGCTATAAGCAGGGGAAGACCAGGCTAGTGCTGGAGCTAAGGGAGTCCACTGACCAGGAGGAGTACAAACGTCCAGGTCCACACAGGCCGCAAGTGGAAAGCCCATGCTGAAGGCCTATCGCAGGCTGCATCACAAAGAGAATATTGGCAGGAAGGACAGGCCTTGGTTGGGGAGAAGCTCCATGGGTCTGGACCAAGGCTAGCAGGAAAGAGAGGAAGGAACTGGTGGTGTCTGAAGTGACAAGGATGGAGGATGGGTGCTATAAAAGCATGGCTGTAGCACAGGGATGGCAGGGAGCCTGGACTCCATGAGAAGCCGTTGTTGGCAGAAACATCAGCATGATGGACCTGTGGAAATTCCCAAGGCAAGGCTTAATTTTCTTATCAAGGCAACATATAACACTCTCCGTTGCCCACTGAACCTGCACCAGTGGTTTGGCCAGGAAGAATGCTTCCCCCTCTGCAGCAGTCCAAATGCAAATCTCCAGCATATCTTGTCAGGCTGCAAGATTGCACTCTCCCAAGGGCTCAACAGGCGGCAACACGATAAAGTTCTGAGCATATTGGCCTAGGTGCTGGAGGGGTGTAGACAGGTCATGAGTGGAGGTCATCCTCCACCAGAGTGTCAGCACATCCAATTTGTCAGAGAAGGTGGGGGCAACACAAGCCCTCACCAAGAGTTCCATCAAGGTTAGCTCCCTTCACCCAGTACTGGAGAATGAGCGATGATTTTTGCAGGAAGCTCCAATTCCCTAGTGAGATCACCAACATAAGTCTTCGCCCTGATATAGTGATGTGGTGCAGCGGCGCCAAACCCGTGCTTCTCATCAAGCTAACTGGCCCATGGGAGGAGGTAGTAGAAGCTGCCTTTGAGAGGAAGAGACCGAAGTATTCTGATCACATTGCTGAGTGCAAGGCTGGAGAACCAGCATCTACCCATTAGAAGTAGGATGCCGTGGCTTTGTTGGAACATCAACTGTTTGCCTCCTGAGGAATATGAGAGTAACTGGAGCAAACCAGCAGAAAGAAAGAAACACCTGGTTGAAAAGGCAGAGAAGAGCATCTTTTGGCTCTGGTTGAGGAGAAAGGAGAACTGTTGGGGTAGTAACACCTAACCCGAGGTCGAATTGCAGGGTGTCCCTGCCACTCCTCCTCCACCTGGAGACGTTCCAGCATTAAAGGAGAGAAACGTTGTTGAGTGGTGGTACCCTGCTGACCTATGCCATATGGAACCAGTGGCACTGAGCATGCACTAACGGTGCAAGTGGGGCTTGTCACAGCCTTATTCACTGGGAAGGTCTGTATGGCTCTGGTTATGTTAGGCAAATGTGCCGGAGTGGTATTAGGTGTAGCAGGAGGAAACCATATGAAACCAGTGACACTGAGCATGCATTAACGGTGCCAGTGGGGCTCGCTACAGCCTTAGCCACTGGGGAGGCCTGTATGGCTTTATTTGCGTTAGGCGTGTTTCCAAGGCTCAAGGACAAGTGGGGTAATCCTGTGGGCACTGGAGGAGGTGCCATAGCACGTCAACATCTACCTGTGCGATTAATAGTAAAGTGCTCCACAAGGCAATACAACACATTAATCTAACACTGTAATAAAAGAATACTACTATTACCTACTTATTAACTATTACTAGTACTACTACTGCTACTACTACTACTATTACTACTACTACTACTACTACTACTACTAATAATAATAATAATAATAACCTATAAACAAATACATAAATAACCCCAAACATAAATCAGTTAAAATAAAATAGAAGCTCAGCCTAAAAATAGTAAAAACCCATTACAAATATGCAGTCAAATGGAGTCATTTAATGCAAGAGGTGCTAATGCTAAATGCAAGAGGAAAAAAAGAAATTCAAGGGAACAAAGAGCGCAGTTTCATAAAAACAAGCACAGAGTTCAACAACATTATAGAAAAGAGTAAAGTGTTCCAAGTGTTCAGTTTTAAAATTCACCAGTAGCCAGTGAAGAGAGTCCAGTAGTGGAATAATATAACTGCTACATGTAGTCTTCATAAGAAAATGTACATCACATATATGGTACTCTGTGCCTAATGAAAACAAGAAATAGTCTGCATGATAAGGGATGTCAACAGGAAAATTATTTGTATCATCATTGGTAATGCCACTATTATTATAGCTAATAAGCTTGTTCTTTTGATAGTCTTTAGATAGACAACAACCATGTTTTCTGTGATGTTTGTAATAAAAAAAAATCATTGCCCTTAAAATAATGGCCAATCTATTGATCTTGTGATGAGTTACGCTCTTGTTCATGTTTTTTTTATTATTGAACAGCAAAATAACCTGCAATTATAGCTCAAATTGCATGTAAAATGGGTGGGGGTTATCAGCCATGCAGGATGGGTGCACCTCTTTTGACAGTGCCCAGATATTATACTGCAAATCTCAACTGTATACCTCAATTAAGTCACATCTAGATGCTAGAGGTCACTTTTTGTTTGAGTCAAGCCTGAGGTCGCTAAGATGAAGTTGAAATTATGTCTCAAGACTTTAGCAAGGCACTTCAGAAAGAACTGAGAGTCTTAGTTCAGTTTCAGACTGAAATGTTTCAGAATTCATTTGAATGGCCTTTTCTAATCTCCTGTAATTAAGAATTCTTTTGGGAACGTTAACTGAGATATGAAAACTGCTCTGCTCTTAACACTGCTTCACCCTGTTTTCCAGTGTTGTATTTTACCACTGTGAGTTACACGTGAATAAATTACTGTTCATGGCAGTCATGGAACTGACAAAACCACAAGACACAGATTTATTAATTTAGTTCATTACTTCATCCTAAATGTTTTTTTCTTCACATTTGTATCCTGGACAAATTTTCATGATTCTTCAGTCCTGTGTTCCGAGTCATGTTGTGAATCAGTAAAGGTGTAATTCAGGTCCCCATATCTGCTAAAAACCATACATACTCACATGCATGCACTCACACACACACACACACACATGCAAGCTAACAGCCACACACACATACAAGCACACAGAAGTGGTATGAGAGCTTGGAGACAGAATGAGATGAAATCGTGTGTTATTTGCCTTTTGTGAAGCAGTGTCTGGTTTGAACACTTTGGTGAGTCAGACAGCAAGAAAAGATTTTGCTTCACCTTCAGTCTGTATCAGGGATCCATGTGCCTGAGATCATGGATGTGCTGACAGTATAATTTGCCTCATTTATCTTCAATCACACCATCCCTAATCAATTGAGAAAAGCTCTCTACTTTCTTGTTGAGATGAGATCTCATATTGCCTGTTGCATTTATCTTTCTCTTTTTCTGCTTTGTTTCTTTCTGTCTCTGATTCTTTCTCTCTCTGTATCTCATTCTCTGCCATTTTCTCTCACCTCAGTCTGCAGCAGCATCCCTGACAACATGAAGGTCCGTCCTCTGAACCGAACAGCAATGGTGCTGACCTGGGACCGCCCTTCTACTATCTACCACCCACCCCTTGTGGGCTTCCTTGTCACCTACAGCTGGGTTAAGGATGACATAACAATTGAGAAGATGTTTACCCAGAGCAGCGAGCACCACACTGTGAGTGTCCCAGGTCATAACCATCAACAGACTTCAAGAGACAAGGATATACCTAACAGCAAGCAATTACTTTGGGCTTAAAGGGCATTGTTATCTTAAAACTAGTTGTTATTCTAAGACTAGGTTAGTGCGCCATCAATATTAGCTCAATCACTGTAACAGACATTTACCAAGAAGCAGCTAATGAAAAAGGCCAAGTGGTCCCCCAAGCCAGTATGGAGCCCTAGATACCTCAAAGACTCTGCACAGCTGATAGAATTAGACAACATGTGCTGTATCTTCCTGGGAGTCTGATGACCAGGCACCAAACTCTTTACTTCATCAGTCACAGTGTCAGCCTGGTCTTCTACATCTTGGGCTTCTGGTTTCCATGACAACAAGGGTGGGCACAGCAAGCCGGGGAAACGTCTGCGATGAAAGCTGCCAATCTTTTTTTCTGGCTTGGCCAAATTAGATTTGGATTCAATTGGAGAAATCCATCCACTACGGCCAAAGCCCAATTACAGCTCTCGACTCCAACACATTTTGTCTCCCTAATCATTTCTGCACCCCATTTACATTTTTATTTCAATTTGGAGCTGGGGTGTTGTCTACATTAGGGAGTCAAGACCAATTTTGTCATATGAGACTATCCTACACAGCGTTCCCATTTCTGGGACCTAGAATGTAATTGAATGATCAGGAAATTTCAAGGAATAAATGCAATTTTGGCTTTCATGATGTTGACATAAATCTGAATTTGCATCTACATTTGTGTCCTGGAAAATTACATTTTGTCAATTTTCTGTCTTGTCAGTTTTTGACATGTTGTCATTGAGTAATTCGTCTACATTTAGAAAAATGTGTTTTAAAGACAGTTAAAAATTGAAACTCAAACTCAGTTCCCACACACTAATATTTCCCATCATTCTTAAGTCTTTTGAATGATACCTAATTGTATGTTTATGTTTGTGTGTCTCCAGCGGGCAGTGATCACACACATGTCCCCAGATGCTCTCTATCTCTTTAGGGTGCAGGCCTTGTGCCAGAGGGACCAGCGCAGTGACTTTAGCCAAACACTTTTATTCAAAGGTGAGTATAATTTTGTGTCTTATATTGCAACATAATTACAGCAGTTAAACTTATGTATAAACACACACACATATATTTATTTATTTATTTATTTATTTATTTATTTATTTATTTATTTCATTTTGTGTTGTTTCAGCAAATACCACAAGGATATTTGAAGGAACGAGAATTATAAAAACTGGAATGGTGAGTTATTGAGTAGTTGATGATATAGCTATGTGAACAAACACTGCTGTGAGTGCACTTTAAAATAATCACCCCTTATGTCTCATCTTGCACTTTTCCAGCCCACTGTGTCTTCCTCTTCAGACATGGCACCCATTAGCTCTGGCTCCTCTACATGGTCGTCTTCTGGTCTCCCTTTTTCCTTCGTGTCCATTGCTACCGGCATGGGGCCTCCATCCAGTGGGGGGCAGACCACAATGGCATCTCTGGTCACCAGTACACTGCTGGCTGGACTTGGCTTCAGTGGTGGTGTGATTTCCTCCCTCCCTGGATCCCTTTGGCCCACCCATTCTCCCAGCTCAGGCCCTGCACCAACTCGACAACCAGTCTCCCCTACATCTGAGACCACCCAAAATGGGAACAGGCCTCTCCCCTCAGAAGAGGGAGAACTAACTGAAGAGTTGAACAAGGAAGAACACAAACAAGAGGAAGATGAGGAGGATGATAATGAAGGAGAGAGGGTGGAGGAAAAGAAAAAGAAAGAAAAAAATGTGACAGTAAATGAGAAGAAACAAGAGCAGACAACACTTCAAGAACCAACTGATTCAGTTTCACCATCTGGAGAGAGAGGGCGAGAAGGTGGGCTTGTAAATACAGAAATCTCAACAGTACCACCTATAGCCCCAGAGGAGAAAATCTATACTGTTACACTAAGGCCTTCAAGAGGAGACTTGAGCCAAACAACTTGGCTGCAAGAAAATTACACAACAGATATGCAGCTTGCCAGCAGCCCCACACAGGCCATAAAACTTACCAATAAAGAGATTCATACTGGTAAGTGAGACATACAGAACCTGTTCAAGCTTACATTATAAAACTCAGCGATAGCCAAAGGGTCACTGTCTCAAATTACTGTGGATATTTTCTGTCACTAAACTTCTTCTGAATTTGCTTTTAAAACTCCAATAAGAGCAGGTAATTCTTTTTAAAAAATATAAGTGCATTTTGACTTTTGGAGTCTGCTCTTTTCTTTGTTCACCATTCAGAGCAGAACAGCAAACTCTTAGTGTCCAGGGAACCCACATCCTCAGCAAACAGGATGGAGTGGATTATCCCTTTAATGGTGGTATCAGCTCTTACACTCCTCTGCTTAATCATGCTGCTAGCTGTCCTGGTCTACTGGAGGTAAGATGTTCACCAACAGTGCCCTTCTTATTTAGGGAATGTTGGTCGAGCTAAACACACCTGTTCAAAACATCTGAATTATACCATCAGCTTCAGTTATCACATTCTGATCATATTGATATTTATTAGAGCAGTTATTATCCTGCTGTAATCCATGCTCTGTCTTAATGAACCTGCTCACGATTCCCAGGGAAGCTCCAAATCCTTCTATTAACATTCTCTCAGCCCTGTTCTGGCTACTAAAATATATGCTATTATCATCATAAATTCTGCGATGGCCACACCCATCCATAAGAGTGTAGGATGCAGAACCTTGATTACCAATGAGTCTTTGGAGGTGGGACCCAGCTGTGCTCCAGTATGTAAGGCCTACGCACCAGCTGTGACGACTTGAAGATGCCATTAAAATGCAATGAAATGTAGAACTAGAGATGGAGAAAAAATGAGAAATGCAAATAGCTGTCATATACAAGGGACTTATCTTTGTTTGGAAATTTAGCTTCTTTCAGGTTACATCAGAAACCCAAAATTGCTTAATTTCTGGATCATCCTCACCTTCCAACAAACTGGATGTAACTAGTATTAGAAAAGTAGCAGTAGTCTGGTACTGATGGTTTCAAAAAGTTATGGCTATGGGCTACTGATCATCAGGTTAAAAGTTCAAATACTCCTGTGCTCTTGCGCAAGGCCTTTAACTGCTCAGTTCAGTTGTAAATCACTTTGAGACAAGCACCCACCAAATGAATAAATGTAATGTAAATTTTGCAGAGCAGCACAGCATGTAGCATTGCTACCTCACAGCTCCTGGTTACTGTCTATGTGGAGTTTTGCACATTCTATCCATGTAAGGTTTCCTCCCACCTTCCAAAAACATGCCAGTATGCAGACTGCCAGATCTAAATTGCCCCTAGGTATGACGTGTGTGTCATGCCCAGCTATGAAATGGCCTCCCATCCCAATTGTATACCTGCCTCGAATGCACCATGAACCTGACCAGGATAAAGCTTTTATTGAAGATGAATTAACGTCAATTCTACAGCCACAAGGAGCAACACATATGACTGCTTGGGATTATTTCTGTAACATTGCAATCATGAATCATTCCATTCTGGCAAATTATTCCTAAATAATAAGAGATGAGAAATAATAATAATAATTTTATCATTATCTGTGTGAAACCTATTTTGTTAATCTCATCTCTGTAATTGGCAATCTGGCTTTAGTGGAAGGAAGTTAATGGTGAAGTGAATGAAATGGTGATTTGGTTAAATAGGCTTGTCAGTAATTTAAAGAACAGTTATCTTTTAACTGAACGGAAGGGAAGCAGATGGATATTTGACAGCTTCCAAGAGAGAATGGAATGTGTTTGGTTTATCATTAAGATGCTGGAGCATACTGCGTACTGTATAGCACATTACTGTGCTATCAGCAGTCACACAGTACAGCTCTATTCTCATGTATTTAGGCGTTAGCCTTTCATTTAATCAGGTAAGATTTTTGCTATGCAATTACTTTGCCATTTCTCTCTCTTTCTCTCTCTCTCTCTCATTTAACTCACTTACAAATTGCTATCAGAAAGTATGTTGTACTAACTGAAATAAAGTTTTGAGTTGGCCAAGTCCATAGGTTGATGAGGTTACTATGTGGGCTGTGATCCATCCGGATGGCTCAGAGCCTTTTTCTTAGTCTGCTCAAACACACAAATGCTCAATACCAGTAATAGAGACACAGCCAGTGCTAGATTTCTACTGCTGATAAGATAGTCTGACCTAATAATAAATTAATTAATTAATTAATTAATTAATTAATTAATTAATTAATAAAAGAATATTAAACGGCTCTAGCTTTGGATGGACTTTGTGCTAAACATCCCTTAAACTACACATAGGCATATAGACTCACAGAGACAAAAATAATACATCATTTCAAAGGGTGAGTCATTAATATAAATGAGGTATAGGGGGTGATCCCCAGGGCCCACCTCTTTCATCGCATCCCCTGCCTACTGTTCATCCTTTCTATTCTAACACCCATCTTTTCTTCTCTTTTCATCTCACCTCTCAAGGATGAATAGCATCTGTTCTTTGCTCTGCATTAGTTACAGGTAAGGTGTTCTTTGAAAGCATTTCTGTAATATCTACAAATACACTGTTGCAAATACGTTTTCTCTTTGAACACAGTAAGATCATTTTAAGGGAGAAGACTACTGTCAGAGCTTGGAAAGTTCCACTGCGGCAGACTTGTGATGTCTAAAAATGTCTAAACGGTGTTCTTGCTCCTCAGCCATCAGAGGCTTTGTCAGTCTTAACTGGTTCTCTTTGAAGAGCATGTATACCCGCTGTTAACATTAAATTCTTGCATTCAAAGACATTCAAAGACATACTGAAGAGTTGAATAGCTCTGTTGCCAGTTTCAGACACTGGATGTGGTTTGTTTAAAAGCTGATCATGCTAACCTGAATCATTGTACTCTTAGGAAGTTTTTCCAGACTACTCATATGTACATAGAGGACAGGAACTCCCCTCAAGTGATCCACAATGAGAGCTTAACTGGATTCTTAATAGCTGGTGAGTCATGCTTGTGTGCATTTCACACATGTTTACTTACACGCATATAGAAAGATTGTATTTCTCTCTCTCTCTCTCTCTCTCTCTCTCTCTCTCTCTCTCTCTCTCTTTCTCTCTCTCCCTTTCTCTCTCTCTCTCTCTCTCTCACACACACACACACACACAATGTCGGCTTCCTTACAAACGAGAAAACAAAAATTATATATATATATATATATATATATATATATATATATATATATATATATATATATATATATATATAACCTAACAGCTAAGAATGTAGAGTTTTAAATAGGTCTATTCATGCAATTGATTTTGTTAAAACAACCAGCTGCTGCTAGTGTGTTTCTGCCATCTAGATTCAAGATTTTGTTTGTCACATCCACAACTATGTACAGCACATAATGCAGTGAAATGAAAACCTGGCCTACTCCTCTTTAGACTGTGTATTAAATACTAACTTTAAAAAAAAATCCAGAAATGAATAAGAAATAATAAGAAATATGAAATATATGTACAGGAATGTGCACAAAATGAATGTACAAAATATGCAGTATGTTACGTGTACTGTAGTAAAATACAAAGTGCAGTGTGCGGCGTGTCAGTGGAGTGCAAAGTGACCGTAGAGTCCTTATCCTGCTTTTTCAACTCCTTTTCTTAATGATTTGCCTTTTGTTTATCTGGACTGACAGGACTGTATTGGTGCACAGAGAGGGAGTAAAATCAACTATTAAGGTTTACGAGTGCACCACTTTTTAGTTGATAGTTTAATGTGTCTTTAATGGAGAACCTATCAAAGCAGCCCTGTTAAAGTCATTATCTCTCTCTCTCTCTCTCTCTCTCTCTCTCTCTCTCTCTCTCTCTCTCTTTATCTGTATGTGTGCAAGTGTTTTTTGATTTGATTTGAAAAGACCCTTCCATTATTTTATGTAAGCACTATAAGTTTAATAAAGAACCACAACTAAGGCAAAAAAAATTCAAATACATCATAGCCTAATCAATAATGGTCTCAGCTGTGTACTATGTTCCTACTCAGCAGTGAGCCATTTTGGGTCATATGGGTCATTATATATAACAATGGCCAGTGGCACAGACCTTGTTTATTCAGGGGTAACTGATGAGGTTCCCCACACACAGATGCTGCCCTCTAAATATCACCCACGGTCAGTACCTCCTTCTGTTTAGTGCTGAGACAGGCAGCCATAAACAGATCTTGCCATGTTTCAAGTCCATTGCAACCTTGTGACAGCTTCCCAATCCAGGCATGAGAATGATTTCAATGCATTGTTCTTTTGTCAAAGGCATTCTTATAGGCTTTCTGAAAAAAATAAATATAATATAAACTAAGTATGAAAATTTTTGGAAGGCATTTTGCTCAAAAGTGTTAATTTCCCCTATATATAGAGACTTTGGGACACTCTGTATACTTTATTATAATTTTTTCATGTGTCATGCCATTTTTAACCAGAATACTGCATGACATACAATTACACACGTCATGTGTGATTCCAAGATTCCAATCCGAAGTGGTTGCATATTTGAAAGTAGTTTTACCAAGCTCAGTTCTGACAAGGAGCACACAAAGATTGTAACTTGATTGAGAACGTAATGAGCAATTTCCAGGTAATTTCCACTGAATAAAACAACAAAGTAATGTGTTATCGATAACAATACCAAGGTATTTATACTCCGACACTGGCTCCCCTGAGAAGTCCAAAGACCGCTGGAATTTTCTGTAGAAATTTTAGAGTTTGAGAATAACATGTATTTTGTTTTTTTAAAATTCAAGTCCAGCTTCAAAGTACAAAACCTATTTTGAATGATATCAAAAGCAGATTGTAAAAAAGCCACAGATTGCTGCTTAGAGGGAGCTGGACAATAAATAATAGTATCATCTGCGTAAAAGTGAAACCTTGCAAGACGATTTATATATATACCGAATAATAGCGGCCCCAGCACAGATCCTTCAGGGACTCCCTTAACAACCGCCATAGGATCTGACTGAATACCTTCCATCTGTACACATTCGGTTCTTACCTTTAAATAAGCAGTGAACCACAAACTTACATTTTCTGATAGTCCTACACATCTAAGCCTACTTAATAATATTGTCATGATTCCCCCTTGAAGCAGCGTGCTCTAAGCGCGAATGCGCGAGCACCTGCTTTTCCAATGTTGACAGCAGTGACATTTCAACATGTGCTTTTGTTATTGTTTATGTCATGTCTCCTCTCTGTCCTGTCATTGGTTGTCATGTCACGTGTGTCCGGATTACCCTCAGCTGTTAGCAGTTGCGAGGGTAATCATGTCAGCATATATACCGCATGCCTCGCAACACTCAAGGCGGAATATTAGACTAGAATAGAGTAGATGTGTTTAATGCGTTCCATAGTCATAGTCATAGTCGGTTTCATGTTTAGGCTCGTTAGTTTAGTTTACTGGTTTCTCCGCTACCAGTCCCTCGCTGTATGCCACGTTTCATGTTTTGTTTATCGACCCTGTTTTCCATGCCACGACCTTGATCTCTGCCTTGCCCAAGTTAATGCCTGTTTGCCGATCGTCTGACCTTGCATGTTTTGGATTACGTTTTGGATTACGATTTGGATTTGTCTGCCTGTCTTTCTTTAAATAAAACTCTCGTTCGAACTGCGATTGCATCTGCCTTATCTTCCGCTCCGTCACAAGACGTGACAAATGTGTCATGGTCCACAGTGTCAAAGGCCTTTGATAAATCAATAAAAACACAAGCACAATGTTGCTTATCATCTAAGGATTTCACAATATCATTCAAGACTTTTAAAACGGCAGTAGTAGTACTGTACCCTTTGTGGAACTGTGATTGGTTAATACACAGAATATTTTGACTGTTTAGGTACCGTGTCAATTGTTCGCTAACTAAATTTTCCAGAAATTTCAAGAGAATACAAAGCTTAGATATAGGTCTATAATTATCCATTAAAGAAGGAGCACCCCTTTTTGATAGAGGTACTACAAATGCTGACTTCCAAGTGGAATTTTATTAGTTAATAAAGAAAGATTAAACAAATCCATCAGCAGAGGAGAAGTAAAATCAGCCACTAATTTTAAAAACAACGGGGCAATATGATTATTATCTGGCGATTTATTCACATCTAGTTCTTTTAAAGCAGAACAGATGTCGAACGACATAATTTGTTCAAAAGCGAACTCTCTTGTCCACAGATTATGTTCTGCTTCAAGGAATTCTAAATTATAAAGGCCGTTTCTTCGATCTCGGACAGGAACGTGTCTTGGGAGACCGTTTCTTCGACCTCGGACAGGAACGTGTCTTGAGTGGCCGTCTCTTCGAACTCGGACAGGAACATGTCTTGGGAGGCCATCTCTTCGACCTCGGACAGGAATGTGTCTTGGGAGGCCGTCTCTTCGACCTGGGACAGGAACGTGTCTTGGGAGGCCGTCTGTTCGACCTCGGACAGGAACGTGTCTTGGGAGGCCGTCTGTTCGGCCTCGGACAGGAACGTGTCTTGGGAGGCCGCCTCTTGGCCTCGGACAGGAACGTGTCTTGGGAGGCCGTCTCTTCGGCCTCGGACAGGAACGTGTCTTCGGAGGCTGTCCCTTCGACCTCGGACAGGAAGGTGTCTTGGGAGGCCATCTCTTTCACCTCAGAAAGGAACATGGCTTGGGAGGCCATTTCTTCGACCTCGGACAGGAACGTGGCTTGGGAGGCCGTCTCTTCAACCTCGGACTGGAATTTGACTTTATGCTGAAGCTCTGGAGATGAGACAACCTCATGGGTCTCGTGCTGGGGCTCTGGGGAGAAGGTCACCATGTTGACCTCCAACTGAGGCTCTAGAGTTGAGACTACCTTGTGGGTCTCGAGCTGGGGCTCTGGGGAGGAGGTCGCCACATTGACCTCCAACTGGGGCTCTGGAGCTGAGATTACCTCGTGTGTCTCAGGTTGGAGCTCTGGAGATGAGGTCGCCACATTGACTTCCAACTGGGGCTCTGGAGCTGAAACTACGTCATGAGTCCCGTGCTGGAGCGCTGCAGGTGAGACCACTTTGTGGCTCTCTGGTTTGAGCTCTGGAGATGAGGTTGCCACGTTGACCTCTGGCTGGAGCTCTGTAGATGAGACCACCTCATGGATCTCATGCTGGAGCTCTGGGGGGAGGTCACCACATTGACCTTCGGCTGGAGCTTTGCAGGTGAGACCACCTCATGGGTCTCAGGTTGGAGCTCTGGAGATAAGACAACCTCATGGGTCTCGTGCTGGAGCTCTGGGGAGGAGGTCACCACGTTGACCTCCGGCAGGGGCTCTGCAGTGGAGACCACCTTGTGGATCTAAGGCTGTAGCTCTGGAGATGAGGTCGCCACGTTGACCTCTGGCAGGAACTCTGCATGTGAGACCACCTCGTGGGTCTCAGGTTGGAGCTCTGGAGAGGAGGTCACCACATTGACCTCTGGCTGTAGCTCAGCAGGTGAGACTACCTCATGGGTCTCAAGCTTGAGCTCGGCTCTTGCTCTCTTGTGGAGCTGTTTATGGGTGCGCCAGATGCCTTTGAAACATTCCTGGGAGCAGAAATATGATTTACGTATCCCGAGTTAACTGCACATTGGACACAGTAGGGTGGCTTCTTTACGACATCCCTCAGTCTTGCATGCCTGCATCACCCCTACTGCTGCCCTGTCAACCTGGCTCTGGAGCTGAGCAGTGAAGGCCGCCCTGTCAATCCACTCATAAAATGTGGCTTACTGGAATTTTTGACCACTCTTCCATACAATATTCTTTCAGTTGCAAGATGTTTGAGGGTTTTCTTGCGTATACTGCCTGTTTCATATCCCTCCCACAATATTCCATATCCCTCCATTTCTTCTTTTTGAGCCATTCCTTGGTGGATTTGCTAGTGTGCTTAGGATCATTATCCTGTTGAAAGGTCCACTTTCAGTTCAACTTCAACTTTCGGACAGATGGCCTCACATTATCTTCAAGCACTCTTTGATTCTTTGATTCTCTTTCGAATCTTTGATTCATCTGTCCAGAGTACATTATTCTGAAAGGCCTAGTCTTTGCCTATATGCTCATTGGCAAGCTGTAGTCTTGTAAAGCTTTTTTCCTGGCACGCCTCCCATGCAGGTCAAATTTGTGCAATCTCTTTCTGATTGTAGAAGCATGCACTTTGACACCAACAGTTGCAAGACTTACTAGCAGATCTTGTGATGAAATATTGGGGTTCTCAGAGACTTCTTTTTACATCAGACGGTCTGCTCTTGGGCTGAATTTGCTGGGACAGACAGTCCTTGACAAATTAACCGTAGTTTGAAATCTGCGCCATTTGTAGATGATTTTCCTTACAGTGGAATGATGTATTTCACATAATTTGGAGATCTTTTTAAATCCCTTGCCAGACTCATAGGTATTCACATCCTTTTTTCTGAAGGCTTTACAGAACTCTTTAGATCTTGGCATGATGAATCCACACACCTCAATATCAAAGGGAACACCAGACACTAGATATGAGAGAGGTATAAATAAGACAGGTTACACCTGCACTCCCTAAGTAGGTTCTAATCACTGGCACCCAATCTTGAACACCTGATTGTAATTTTATGGATTTGAAGGTGTGATAAATGTAAGGGTGTACTTTTTTTCCATTTGACTGATCTGTTTTTTGTTAATTTAAAATGTGAAAATTACTACAAAATGTCAATTTTATGTGTCATTTGATAGTGCATATCACCGTTATTATTAGGCACTGTTTCACAGAGGATAAAATGTTTGCTTGTCAAAAAAGTCAACAATTTCCATGGAGTGTACTTATTTTTTTCACACAACTGTATGTGTGGTGAGTTTTAGTCATGAGATCAGAAAATGCCACAGCTATCAAGACCAAACAGCAAATTCAAAACTTTAATTTAAATATTGTCTTTTGTTTCCTAGTCCTACTTTGACAGTGATGTCATTTATGAAATTATAATTTACAAATGACTACCACACAACTGTGTGTGATATAATACATTACACATGATGATAAACCTCTTTTTTGGGTGGTATTAGGAAATCAGGGCTGTAGTATTCTACCAGTATGCATGATTGGCATTGATAAAGCTGTGTGTGTGTGTGTGTGTGTGTGTGTGTGTGTGTGTGTGTGTTTCAGATGACCTAGAAGCACTCTCAGTCATACAGTTCATCAAACATGTAATGGAGCTCTATTCTAATAACCAACAGGGCTTCTCTCAAGAATTCAATGTGAGTATGAACTTTTTTTTTATTGTAATTGTGTGTGTGCGCATCGCTGTTCCTCATAATGCAGATGGTGCTGTGGAAAAAAGAGCTAATTAAAGACGAGAGTCTCATTAAAGCAATCCTCTAACTGCAGCAACACTGCTCAATTTCAGCCTTCTTTGTTTTACTCAGACACAAATCCTCTGCAGCCATCTTCCAAATAAATCCTCAAACCTGCCATCATGCAGATGAGTCCTGAGTGGTTTAATCTTACAGAGTTTTCAAAACATACTTGTACAGAAGGGATCCGTTTAAGTAATAAACATCTGCTGCAACATCCCAGTTAGGACAAAAGACAAACTATTAGCCATATGGTAAGATGAATCTCAGCACTGTCACTGCACACTTGGGTGGTAATTATGGTGACGGTGAAGAAAATGTAGTCAAAGTTGTGTTGATGAGTTAATTAAATGATTTGGACAAATTGGATAATTTATGCGCATTACAATCAGGATTAAAGCTAAGTGGTGGAATAACTAGAGATCTATTTTCAAGCTCTTTTTTTAATGAATTTGGACAGTATAAATATGCCTTGAAACACGCAGCTTTATTCAACGTGTTGACATAATGTCCACTGAAACAGGATGTCAGGACGGGACATATCGAGTGGCTCCTCCCCCTTTTAAAATAGCCAGTAGTGTTTGGCTTACCTCACTGCCTGGGCTAAGCTGGTCTAAATGCCTGTCACAAAGCAGTGAGCTGGCAAAAATACCTCATTCTTCAAAGTGAATGAATTCAAGACATTTCCTTCTTAACCAGTTGGAAAACAGTTGGAAAACTGAAAAAAAAAAAACGCATGTGTGTTTGAACAGCCAAAGACACATTTACGACCCATGCTATGTTGATATAATTTCTTTCGCTCAACAACAGCAACTTCGGCAAGGTGATTTTT
This sequence comes from Ictalurus furcatus, assembly GCF_023375685.1. Lineage (NCBI taxonomy): Eukaryota > Metazoa > Chordata > Actinopteri > Siluriformes > Ictaluridae > Ictalurus > Ictalurus furcatus. The sequence goes on along the minus strand of NC_071265.1, from coordinate 20,372,437 downwards.
ATAATGTCGAGGTGGGACACTTCAGATTCTAGAGCTCATTTAATTGGACAGAAAATCAAAAGTTTGGAGTAAAAGTGCAGAATGATGCAGACAGTGCATTAAGAAAATCAGACCCTATCTCACCGAACAGGCTACACAGCTACTAGTCCAGGTTTTTGTCATCTCAAATCTGGACTATTGCAATGCACTACTCTCTGACCTCCCAACCAGCTCCATCAAACCCCTTCAAATGATTCAGAATGCAGCAGCACGCCTCGTCTTCAACCAGCCCAAAAGAACCCATGTCACACTCCTCTTCATCTCCCTCCACTGGCTTCCTGTAACTGCCCATTTCAAATTCAAGGCCTTGATGCTCATGTACAAGACCTTGTCTGGAACACCACCCCCCCTACCTCAATACTCTCCTTAAGGCTTACGTTCCCTCATGTAATCTGCGATCGATTAACCACCGACGCTTAGTAATACCTACTCGGCGTGGCTCAAGGTCCCTTTCCAGAACCTTCACACTAATTGTCCCTCAGTGGTGGAATGAACTTCCAACCTCAATCCGGACCACAGAATCTGTCACTATCTTCAAAAAACAGCTAAAGACCCACCTCTTCTGTGAACACTTAACTAACCCCTAAAATGCCAACCCCACATTATTTAAAAAAAAACCAAAAAACAAAAAACTTACTCTGTTGAGTTCTCTGGAACTCAATTATAAATCTTGTATGGTAGCACTACTTGTACTGTTCTCCGCTTGGTATATCGCTTTGCTTGTATTTCCTCATTTGTAAGTCACTTTGGATAGAAGCGTCTGCTAAGTGAATAAATGTAAATGATGTCATCAAAATTGTTTATCTGTAGATTGTAAATTTTGAATGCATATATCTTACAAATACGCATTTTGTCATTGTTTATATATATATAGATAACCTTAAGGCTAACATATTCATACTAAAAGTCTCAAAAGTTCCATTTTGCTTTCATGGAGCCTTTAAGTTTTGTTTGTCGAATCAAAGGTTGAGGGATAGGCTCTGACTCCACTTTGAACCTAATAAGTATAAACCGCTGAATAAAAATCAAAGGTTATGGATTTTCAACATGGCATTCTGAAGAATGTGAGAGACATGTTATCATTACTGTAACAACTATACAATATCTTTCTTTCTTTCTTTCTTTCTTTCTTTCTTTCTTTCTTTCTATAGGACATTCAGCATTCTGTGGGTGATATAGAGATTACAGCGGAACATTCGAACCACGCAGACAACAAGCATAAAAACAGATACATCAACATAGTGGCCTGTGGGTGTTCAGTGAAGATGTTAATATGCATACAGGACATTTTGCATTATAGTGCATATCAAATTACAACCCCAATTCTAAAAAAGTTGGGACTCTGTGTAAAATGTAAATAAAAACATAGTACAGTGATTTGCAAATCTCATGAACCCATATGTTATTCACAATAGAACATAGAAAACATATCAAATGTTTAAACTGAGGAAATGTACCATTTTAAGGAAAAAATAAGGTCATTTTTAATTTGATGGCCGCAACACATCTCACAAAATTTGGGAAGGGGGCAACAAAAGGCTGGAAATGTAAGTGTTACTAAAAAGAAAAAGCTGGAGGAATATTTTGCAACTAATTAGGTTCATTGGCAACAGGTCAGTAACATGACTGGGTATAAAAAGAGTATCTTAGAGTACCTTGTTTTTTTTTTTTTGCTTAAAATGGTACATTTCCTCAGTTTAAACATTTGATATGTTTTCTATGTTCTATTGTGAATAACATATGGGTTTATGAGATTTGCAAATCATTGCATTCTGTTTTTATTTCAATTTTACACAGCGTCCCAACTTTTTTTTGGAATGGGGGTCGTAATATTTTGCACAAGTGTGACATAAGCTGTGATATAAACATTGGCTGCATTTTCGTCTGTCCAACAGATGATCACAGCAGAGTGAAGTTGCAACCGTTGGCAGGAAAAGATTCCAAACACACTGACTACATCAACGCAAACTATGTTGATGTAAGTAGGTGTGTGTGTGCGTGTGTGTGTGTGTGTGTGTGTGCGTGCACACGTGTGCATGTGTATGTCTGTATGCTTGTGTTTTAGAAAGCTCTCTTCTCTCTTAGGGTTATAACAGACCAAGGGCATATATTGCTGCTCAGGGGCCACTGAAATCCACCTTTGAAGACTTCTGGAGAATGATCTGGGAACAAAGCATCAGTGTTATTGTCATGATCACCAATCTAGTGGAGCAGGGCAGAGTAAGTCATCAGCAACCCAATTACAATCATAGTCTCTTCTAAGAGTATGTGAACTCTTTGTGCGTTATACGGGATTGTAACCAACTGCTTATTTCTCAACTTAGACCTGCTTGTTGTCTTTTTTCTCACAGAGAAAATGTGATCAATACTGGCCCTCAGAGAACACTGAAGAGTATGGAAGTATAGTAGTGACACTGAAAAGCACTAAGATGCTTGCTTGGTACACACTACGTCACTTTCTCATACGCAACACCAGAGTCACAAAGGTCAGTCACTGCATCAGCAGGACATAAATAGGTTTGTTGTGTGTTGTGTCTCTCCTTTTGGTTAAAGTCCCCATGAAATGCTTTGAAATGTGTAGCGTTATTCGATGTGTTGACATAATTTCCACTGAAACAGGAAGTCAGGGTGGGATATATCGAGTGGGTCCTTCCCTTTTTTTAAGTTACCTCAAAGCCAGGAAACTTACAATTGTTGGGGGAGGGACACTTCAGATTCTGTAGAGCATTTGATTGGACAGAAAATCTGATGAGACAATGAAGTGCAGAGTGATGTAAAAAAAATTGCTGATCCGTATTGGTGGTAGAGAGAGACTGTAAAGTTTGAACACATATATCTTCTACTTGTGAATTCTGTCACTGTTTTGGAGCACACTAGCTTATAGATAACCTTAAGGCTAACATATTCATATTAAAAGCCACAAAACTTCTATTTTGATTTCATGGAGACTTTAAATATAGGCAAAATGTGGTTTTGTGTCAAAATATGTTTTGGTTTTTTTCCTCAGAGTCAAAAGGGAAGACAGAATGAGAGATTAGTGGTTCAGTATCACTACACTCAGTGGCCAGACATGGGTGTGCCTGAGTACACACTACCAGTTCTCACATTCATCTCCAGATCGTCTGCAGCCCGTGCTCCAAAATCTGGCCCTGTCCTAGTGCACTGCAGGTAGGATTATAGTAATAATACTTATATGATGATGATGATTATGATTATTATTATTAGTAGTAGTAGTAGTATAGTATAATTGTGATTATTATCATTGATGTTGTTTTTACAATACATGTAATATTTATATATTTGGCTGATTAAAATACGAAAAGACAAAATATTTATCCTTCTCAGTCCTGTGACTATTAAATAACATCTTCATAATGCTGCACACAGAACATTAATTCTATAATTTTTTATAGACATAAATATATCAAATTCAGTGTCCAGCATACATGACCTTTGGAATTAGACACATGAACCCTGCAATGTTTTGAAAAGCATAATACCATCTGAAAAGTTAATACCGTTTTCACTGTATATTTTTCTGTATATAAATTACATGGTGTAATACAGGTTCCTCATATCAGACTCTCAAACTAAAAATAACAATAGTCATTTTGTATGTATTGATACTGACTGTCCCTAAATGCACATATAAAACTGTCATCTATTACTTAATGGGATGTGCAATAATTAATCTGATTTAATATAATTAAATTATGTACCAAATCAATTAATTTATAGGTATGCATGCATATAAGAGATATTTAGTGTTATAACAAACAGGAGATGGTTGAGGATCCATGTGCTGGAGGTGTTATTTAATAATAATAAAAATCCAGGCAAACAGAGTAGATAAACACAATCCAGAACTCAGCACTCTAGAGCAGACCAGGGTCAAACACTGCAGGGCACAATACAACCAACCACAATAATAATCAGAAAGAGAAAGCAAGGAACACAGCAAAGGATCAATAGAAGAACAATATAAGGCCAGAGGTGGTACCACTGCAATCAAAAAAATCCTAACAGGCTAAAAAAAACCCCACAATTTTTACCACAAAACCCTAGCGTATGTCAGTGGAAGAAAGACTCCATGCTAACAGCATGAATGATAAAAATGGTTTGGTTGAACTGATTTAACTGCAAACTGCCGAAATGTTTGTGTTTATAAGCAATCACTTGAGTGAATAAGCTTTTATATTATATCAGCTGTTAGAAAATGAATAAGTGCATGTTCTCACCAGATTTTCCGTTAGTCGGTAAATACCGGTTTTAACCGACTGTTAAAATTTCAAATTGTCCGATAAAATCTGAAATTTAATAATAACACAAAGCAAACACACGTTAGACAAAGTACATTTGCAGTTGCACACATTATTAAGGTCTCTGTGTCTGCGCAAATATATATTTTTTCTCAAATGCTTCTCCTGTACTGTGTACTCTGATTTGCTCGACATTGTTCAAGTCATTCAACCACACACACACGCACACGGTCATCTCTCTCTATCTCTCTCTCTCTCTCTCTCTCTCTCTCTCTCTCTCTCTCTCTATCTCTGTTGCTCACTCGCTCATTATGGGAGGCACTGTAAGCACAAACAAACACACACAAGTAAACTCAGGCTAATCCAGCACAGGTCAGAATCACCTGCCAATCCGACCCGCCTCTTCTCCATCCACAGCTGACACTTGACCACGCCTCCGCCCCCATAGTCGCATACACTATGCATAGTCCAAAAGTTACAGTGCAAAATAAACACCGAAATGAGATGGCTGGATTTTATTCCAGTTTGTCCGGTAAACTTTATCTTTCCCGGACACGTTGGCTGGCACCAAAATGTCTTAGCGGAAACTCTGGTTCTCACTGCAGTCCATTCCATGTCCACATAATAATAAACTGCATACAAGTGTAGTGAAAGATTGATTACTTTACTTATTTGTTGAACATCAACATACAGACTTTGTAGACTTTCACCTCCTCTCTCTTCTGTGTAGTGCTGGCGTGGGGAGGACAGGCACATATATTGTGATTGACAGCATGCTCCAGCAGATTAAGGATAAAGGAATGGTGAATGTATTGGGCTTTCTCAAACACATCCGCACCCAGCGCAATTACCTTGTCCAGACAGAGGTGAGTATGTAGTGAAGGAACCATATATACCTGTGATTGGTTGTGTGATATGAAGACAATATGGGGACTAGAATCAGGAGAATGATGTTTTGAAGCTATTCCATGTGTTAAGAGCAAAACGAACTATTTTTAATGTTGGATTGTGCCTAATTAAGAAATGAATAAACAACAAAAAAATATTTCTGGCAACATAGTTTGAGCGGGTTTTCTGTGTCTGTGTTCTACAGGAGCAGTACGTGTTCATCCATGATGCTCTGATGGAGGCGATGCTTGGTAAAAATACTGAAGTTCCTGCCTGCAAGCTCCACAGCTATGTGAACAACATCCTCACCCCTAGTCCTTCTGGCACTACTCACATGGAGAAACAGTTTAAGGTGAATCAAGCAATACAAACTAATTCCCCAAGTAGAGCTGTGAATAAATATTATATAAATGTATTTTACATAAATGCCAGATGGCATGGTGGTGCAGCGGGTAGCATTGCTGCCTCGCAGTTATGGCTGGGCAATATGCTAATAAAATATTGATAAATTATATTTAAAAAATATGGAACCTAATAGCAAACTAAGAATTGTGATAAATGATATCTAAATGCACTGTTCTGAGATATGGAGATATCTTTTTATTTTTGTGCTTGCTTTTTATAAATTGAACTACTACAAACTGAATGGAAGCAAATTTTGTTCTTCATTTTCAAAATTGTAAAATGTTAAAAGTTTGTTTTGGGTTTTTTTTTTTTTTTTACAGATTTTTATGAATAAGATACATTTATTTTTGTAGACATGTACATAAGCAAAAAAACTAACAAACTAGTGTATTGCTAGAAACATATTAGTAAACCTATATATCATGATACGTATTGTGTATAGTGAAATGCCTTCAATAATAGTGATGTGATATTTTTGTCCATTGATATATTGCAAGAGGCATGGTGGGTTAGTGGTTAGCGCATTTGCCTCTCACCACCAGGGTTGGGGGCTTGTTTCCCGCCTCCGCCCTGTGTGCACGGGGCTTGCATGTTCTCCCTGTGCTTCAGGGGTTTCCTCTGGGTACTCTGGTTTCTTCCCCCAGTCCAAAGACATATGTCATAGGCTGACTGGCATTTCCAAATTGTCCGTATTGTGTGTGTGATTGTACCTTGCTATGGCTTGGCACCTCGTCCATGGTGTCGCCTGGGATATGCTCCAGGCTCCATGCGACCCTGTGTAGGATAAGTGGAACAGAAAATGGCTGGATAATACAATGTACATGCCTCCTCACAGCTCGATTATTGTCTGTATGGAGTTTTTCATGTTCTCCCTGTGTCCCCTGGGATTTCCGGTTTTCTCCCGCCTTCCAAAAACACACATGCAGGTGCATTGGCACAGATCAATTGCCTCTAGATGTAAATGTATGTGTGCATGGTGTTCTACGATGGACTGATGCCCCATCCAGGGTTTATTCCTGCATTATGCCCAGTGTCCTCAGGATCCAGGATAAAGTGCAGGCTGAAGAACAGACTTTACATTGGGAGAATCAAAATAAAATTTCAACCTGGCCAAAATAATTTTTAAAAACTATGATTAGCCTGTAATTCTCAGGGTTTGAAGAGCCACTGACTAAGCTCATGAAAATTTTGGCTTCATTAATATAATCTTCATTACGGCTTTATTACACATTATGAACAATGTTTCCTGAGAGCTATACTGTTTTTTACTCTTTGCTCAGTTAAACTATCTTGCTCCCCCTGCTGGTTAATTGTTATACATCTCCTCAGCTGGTGATGCAGTGTAACATCCAGAAGTGCTTCAGTGCCCAGAAAGACTGCAACAAAGTGAAGAACCGAAACTCCTCAGTGGTGCCGTGTGAGTCTCAGTAAACATCATGCACCACTCCCTTCATTATAAAGAAGTTAACATGAGAATTGGAGTTATAAATTTCACATTTTCCAAATGATGAAAGATCATTTTCTGTTTCTGCACACACTGCAATTTAAGCTTAACCTTCACAAATATTATTAAATGATCTTTCTATAGAAGGATGTCGTTTATCATTCAAGTGACCTTTAGTAGATAGCATTATGTAGTGTACTCTGCAGTCGTTTGCAGCTGTTACAGTCAGGTGAAATATAGGATTTTTTTTTCTCTGCCCAGCGGAGCAAGCTCGGGTCTCGCTTTCTCCTCTCCGTGGAATGAAGGGCACGGACTACATCAATGCCTCTTACATTACGGTACAAACTAAATGTTTTTAGTCAAAACTGGATGAGAAAATGAATACAATGTTTGACACAATCCACAATCATGGAAAAAGTTTGAGACAGCCTAAAAATACAAACAATTGTGTGTGTGTTAGTTTTATCACACTTTTGATGGTAGATGGATCTAAGGCTAAAATGTGTGTTAAATCAATGACAGGGTTACTACAGAAGCAATGAGTTCATTATTACCCAGCATCCGTTGCCTCACACAACCATGGACTTCTGGAGGATGATCTGGGATCACAACGTTCAAGTCATCATCATGCTGCCAGATAATCTCAGTCTAGTAAGTAGAGTGTTAGCAATGAAAATATAATTTTAAAATGTTATGTGGCTTACATTTCATAATTAACTTTCCACTTAATTAGGATAACAAATCAGATCAGAAGCAGCTGAAATATTATAATTAAGCTGTTTCAGAACCCAGCTTGCACTGAACAGTTACCAAAACGTATTATGTAGACCTCAAGACATGTGTGTGGAGGATAATATTTAACATGTAGTTCTACATATGCTGGTTTTATAGCACTATATTTATATTAGTGATTGATTGCTCTTGGTACTAGTCGAGCAATTAGGGTACATTGTGTAAAATGAGGCAAATAGTTCATATCTAAAGAGTCAAAAATGCTGATGTATGATTGATGGCGTGGCTTGTGTATTCTCACAGACGGAGGACGAGTTTGTGTACTGGCCCAGTAGAGAACAGCCCATGAACTGTGCAGCATTTACCGTAACCCTCATCAACACTGATACACTGTGTTTGTGCAATGAAGAGCAGATCATCATCCATGACTTTATCCTCGAGGCCACACAAGTACTTCATTCTCTCAGCAATACAAACATTTATGCTTGTAGTTCAGAGTCTACCCTGGCTGTAGGTCATTATATCAAGCTGATTTTATTTTTATTTTTTTTAAATAGGGAAAATACTTCACAACATAAGCATCTTTTTAAACATGAAATTTGGTTTATCAATCTCTACAATTCCTCTTAAATGATTTGGAATGGACGTGTTGACAGCACCATGGAAAACATCTCCACAAACATAAACTACAACTACTCTGTGAACAGTCTGCATTAAACACTAAAAATTCATTGCTCTCAGAATGTCAAAATATTCCTATTTGTAGTTTTTTGCAACATTTCAAGGATTTATAAACAATTTATCCACTACACTCAAACAAAAGTGGGTTATTGTAGATATTTGTTACATTTTCAATAAGTGCTGATTAACGCTGCGTTCATGGTGCCTTGTAATTGGTGATTTGCAAGTTGACGTCTAATGACGTCATTTCCCATCTCGTTCGAAATGGAAAAAACATGGACACCCCCACAAAAGCTTGTCTTTTGTTTGCTATGTCAGAGCATGTAAAACTCATAAAAAGCTACTTTACTGCACTTTTACAATTACAGGCCTGAGTGGCTACTGGTACTGTTTTTTTTTTACAGTTACATTTATATAGCGCTCTTCTAGACACTCAAAGCGCTTTACATAGTATTGGGGTGGGAGAAATCTCCTCAACCACCACTAGTGTGTAGCATCCTCCTGGATGATGTGACAGCAGCCATTGGTGGAGAGGAGAGAGTTATGTAGCCAATGATTTGAAGTTCAATATAGTAGAACAGTGTGTGTGTATATATATATATATATATATATATATATATATATATATATATATATATATATATATTCTGTTCTACTATAGTGAACTTCAAATATTCATGCAACATGTTGGACTGAAATTGCAGTACAGTAACAATAGCAGACAATAGCAAATAACATTAGCAACAAGCTAGCCAGTGATAACATTAGTTATATGAGTGATAACTCATGACATTGATGATTATCCTGCTCATAACAGTGATTACAATGGTCATTGTTACAGATTTAACCAAGTACTTTGTCTGTATGCTAACTCATCTAAAGCCAGTACTGCTATAAACGAATTTAAAAGTTCACAGTGGGAGCGACAATGTTGATTTGACGTCACTCCATAAAAGGGGAAGGAACTGGTAGTTGAGAAAACTACCCCACGACTTGAAATTTCTTGAAGTTTGGAGGCGGGAATTCCAAGTTGCAACCTCGCCATGAATGCAGCATTAGACAGGGGTACACCCTGGATGGGATGCCTATCCATCACAAAGCACCACATTCACACACCCATTCACACAAGGCAATTCAGAGTAGCCAGTCCCTCAAATTATAGTTGTCATATCTGTAAAGAACAGTAGATATAGTATGCTAATAATCAGACAATGAAACTGTTATAGTTGACTTTGTGTCTGTGTGTGTGTATTTGAGGACGACTACGTGCTTGAAGTTCGCCATTTTCAGTGTCCAAACTGGCCTGAACTCACTGGTCCTGTTAGCAACACATTTGAGCTCATCAAAATCATCAAAGAGGAGGCCATGACCAGAGATGGTCCCACTATTGTACATGATGAGTGAGTGTCCTGCACATGTCTTACAGTATGGATGGTGACGGAGATGTTACAGTGACTACTGGTTAGAAATACGTTCGGTTCCTCACTCCTCCTGCTTTGACTCTGCAGGTTTGGAGGTGTTTCTGCAGGGATGCTGTGTGCTCTCACCACCCTGTATCAGCAGCTGGAGATAGAAAGCGCTGTGGACATCTACCAGGTGGCCAAAATGATCAATCTCATGCGCCCAGGGGTCTTCACAGACATTGTAAGATTTTAAGAGTAGTGAAATTTTATGTCTTTCCAGATATACTGGAATACTGGAATATCTATTTCCAAATAGATAAAGCCTTATCAAATCAAAATTAATGTTTTGCCTTTAGGTTATCTATAAACTAGTGTGACTCAAACAATGACAAAATTTGTATTTGTAAGATATATGCATTCAAAATGTACAGTCTCTCTCTACCACCAATACAGATCAACAATTTTGATAACATCATTCTGCACTTCAGCATCTCATCAGATTTTCTGTCCAATCAAATGCTCTCTAGAATCTGAAGTGTCCCGCCCCAACAATATAAAAATCTATGGTACTAACTGTCAAGTACGGCTTAGCCCGTGCTGTGAGGTGAGCTATTGAGGTTGGCTATTTTAAAAGGGGGCGGAGCCACTCAATATGTCCTACCCTGACTTCCTGATTCAGTGAAAATTATGTAAACACATCAAATAACGCTGCGAGTTTCAAGGCACTTCACTGAGACTTTAAAGGAGGCTTCCACCCTGAAACACCTTAAATATGTTTATATTGAATTATTTGTGATGTGCTTTGTGATTCTGATGCTAATTTGTTGATTGGGGTTGAATTTTCATTATTCCAATGACACGTTAGTGGTTATCAGCAGCTCTGTTGTCACAGGGGCACATTGCCAGTGAAGTTACATCAGAGTTAAATAGATAAAATGAGGAAAAAATCGAGCAGAGAGTCGACAAAATGATGAACATGATGGTATTAGCATGGAAGTTGAAGCTTTGGAAACTTACAGTATGTGTTTGAGCAGAGCGTACAGATGAGAAAGTGAGAGAGCTGGACAGACTAAAGGACTAAAGCGCCGGTGCATCAGTCAGTTTAGGTTGAGAACATGTCAAAGCTTAAACTAGAATTAACTCAGAATTTCAATTCAAAATCCATTTTTGATGCCACTTAAGATCAGGTGTCAGGGTGGATTTGTCCTTTAATGAATGCAGGTCCATCGATCACCAACTGAAAGCGCACTGCAATCTGTATTCCTCTGTCATTTCTTCTCTACCTCTTTTTCAGGAGCATTATCAGTATCTTTACAAAGCAATGCTCAGCCTGGTTGGTAGTACAGACAGTGAAATTTTCTGTTCCTATATGGAAAGACATGGGAGGATTCTGAAAATGGATAAAGCCAATCCATCGGAGAGCATGGAGTCTCTGGTGTGAAGGTTCCGGAAAACAAGAAGGGACGAGTTCATTTGGCAGACTTTCCTTGAGGCCTTTATTTTTGCCTGACTCGTTGATAAAGTTAAAAAAAAAAAAAAAAAAGTCTAAAGACTTTTTGTACACTGATGAAAAATTCTTTTGATATTTATTTTTGCTGCTTTTTGTTATCCTGCTGAGTGTCACAACTTATTCTTCAACACACCTACACACAACAAAATGCAGCTGTCTACTTTGCACTATATTGTCAGTGTTACTGCCTGATGCCTAGATGATTTCCACCCACTCTGGCCATTTAACTCGTTGTTTTATTGGAAGGACAATAAGCAGTGAAACTGGACTGAAAACAACTGCAACTCAGCACACTAGCACATAGATAGCTGCCTAATACACACCTAAACAGTTCACACTAAAGCTCTTCATGTTCACCTTATTACCTTCGTGACAGGAAATATTGGATTAATGGGTTTTTTCCTTTATAATATGTTATTAAGATATACCATGTTCAGTCTAACTCAGGGGTGCACAACAGCAGCCTGGAAAGCAGGACTCCAGCCCAGTATATATTATTTCCCTGTTCTCACCCAGCTCACTCAACATGTCAGTTAATGACCAGGGTTAGTAAATGTGTTTGAACAGAGAATCATCAAACTGTGCTCAATGGACTGTCACCGTGTGCCCTTGGTTTATCTTATTTAATATAGATATTATTTCAATGTGGTATCATAACACCAACTGTGAACATATATTGTTATTGGTAGAATTTCTATTGTTTTGTAAAATATATAAATATATTGATATAAAAAAGGTGTGTTCTATCTTTTTATTTGTCTGAACTTTTCTAATTAAATGAAATCAGCTTAAATCAAAGACTCCACAGAGCCACAGCTAACCTGAGGCAGGTAATTAAGGGCTGTTGTTAGGCATGTTGAAACCAGGATTCCCTTACGAAACATTAATATACAGGCTGCAATATACAGGGTATAAAAGTCTCCATACATAGGGAAAATGTCTTTCAAAATCTTTTATACTTAATTTTTATACATGCAATAGGGGAAATAAGTATTGAACGCATCAACATTTTTTTCTGTAAATATATTTCCAATGAGGCTATTCACATGAAATTTCCATCAGACTTTGGTATTAACTCAAGAAATCCACACATATAAAGAAATTCAAACATTAAAGTCCATAAATGAAGTTATGTGTAATAAAGAGGAATGACACAGGAAAAAAGTATTGAACACACTAACTGAAATTTATTTAATACTTAGTACAGAAGCCTTTATTGACAGCTTAAAGATGGTTCCTGTATGAAGAAATTAATCGGCTGCAGTATTCAGGTGTGATTTTGGCCCATTCTTCTAAAAATGTTGTCTTTAAATCTTGTTCAATTGGATTCAAGTCAGGTGATTGACTGGGCCATTCTAACACCTTGATTTTTTTTCTCTGAAACCAATTGAGAGTTTCCTTTGCTGTATGCTTTGGATCGTTGTCCTGCTGAAAGGTCCAGCCACGTCTCATCTTCATCATCCTGGTGAATGGCAGAAGATTCTTCTCAAGAATCTCCCGGTAAAGAGCTCCATTCATCGTTCCTTCAATTATATGAAGTCTGACAGTACCATGCGATGAAAAACAGCCCCACACCATGATGCTTCCAGCTCCAAACTTCACTGTTGGTGTAGTGTTCTTAGAGTGGTGTGCAGTGCCATTTCTTCTCCAAACATAGTGTATAGTATGACAGCCAAAAAGTTCAATTTTGCTCTCGTCTGACCAGACTACACTCTTCCAGTATTTCATAGGCTTGTCCAAATGAGTTGTCGCAAACTTTAAACAAGCTTCGACATGCCTTTTCTTTAGTAATCGAGTCTTGCGGGATGAGCGTGAGCAGTGGAGTGCATTGCCTATAGTTTTCTCTGTGACGATGGCACCTTCTGCTTCCAAGTGTTTCTGGAGCTCTTTCCGAGTGGTCCTTGGCTCTTGGGCTACTCTTCTGATTATTCTTGTAAGGAGCTCCTGTACCTGGCTGGTTGATGACGGAGTGATGTTGCTTCCACTTGCAGATAATGGCCCCAGTGGTGCTGACTGGAAGATTCAGATGTTTTGAAATACGTCTGTATCCGATTCCATCAATATGTTTCGCAACAATACGGTTACGAAGGTCTTGGGAGAGCTCTTTGCTTTTATACATCATGAGATGTTTCTTGTGTAACACCTTGGTAACGAAAAGCCTTTTTATAGACCATCAATTTACTAACCCTGCTGATATTAATTTGCACAGATAGGAGGTATAATTACTTTCTATCTACTTACAGATTTCAGCTGGTACCCTGCCGTACCATGCTTTGGAGAATTGCTTGTTCTTAGCGTGTGACCTGTGTCATTCCACTTTATTACACATAACTTTATTTATGGACTTTAATGTTGTGAATTCTTTATATTTCCAGATTTCTTGAGTTAATACTAATGTCTGAATATATAAATATATATATATAAGTTCAACATGGCACCTCATGACAAAGAACTATCTGAGGATCAGAAAAAAAGAATTGTTGCGCTACATAAATGGCCTAGGCTATAAGATTGCAAAGACATTGACACTGAGCTGCAGCACGGTGGCCAAGACCATACAGCGGTTTAACAGGACAGGTTCCACTCAGAACAGGCCTCGCCATGGTCGACCAAAGAAGTTGAGTGCATGTGCTCAGTGTCATATCCAGAGGTTGTCTTTAGGAAATAGACGTATGAGTGCTGCCAGCATTGCTGCAGAGGTTGAAGGGGTGGGGGTCAGCTTGTCAGTGCTCAGACCATACGCCGCACACTGCATCAAATTGGTCTGTATGGCTGTCGTCCCAAAAGGAACCCTCTTCTAAAGATGATGCACAAGAAAGCCCGCAAATAGTTTGCTGAAGACAAGCAGACCGAGGACATGGATTACTGGAACCATGTCCTGTGGTCTGATGAGACCAAAATAAACTTATTTGGTTCAGATGGTGACAAGCATGTGTGGCGGCAACCAGGTGAGGAGTACAAAGACAAGTTTGTCTTGCCTCAGGCATGGTGGTGGGAGTGTCATGGTCTGGGGCTGCATGAGTGCTGCAGGCACTGGGGAACTACAGTTCATTGAGGGAACCATGAATGCCAACATGTACTGTGACATACTGAAGCAGAGCATGATCCCCTCCCTTCGGAGACTGGGCTGCAGGAAAGTATTCCAGCATGATAACGACCCCAAACACACCTCCAAGACGACCATTGCCTTGCTAAAGAAGCTGAGGGTGAAGGGGATGGACTGGCCAAGCATGTCTCCAGACCTAAACCATATTGAGCATCTGTGGGGCATCCTCAAACGGAAGGTGGAGGAGCACAAGGTCTCTAACATCCACCAGCTCTGTGATGTCATCATGGAGGAGTGGAAGAGGACTCCAGTGGCAACCTGTGAAGCTCTGGTGAACTCCATTAAAAAAATAATGGAGGCCACAAAAAAATAATGGTGGCCACAAAAAATATTGACACTTTGGGCCCAATTTGGACATTTTCACTTAGTGGTGTACTCACTTTTGTTGCCAGCGGTTTAGACATTAATGGCTGTGTGTTGAGTTATTTTGAGTGGACAGCAAATTTACACTGTTACACAAGCTGTAGACTCACTACTTTACATTGTAGCAAAGTGTCATTTCTTCAGTGTTGTCACATGAAAAGATATAATCAAATATTTACAAAAATGTGAGGGGTGTACTCACTTTTGTGAGATACTATATATATATTTCCCACATAGCCTTTAAGAATGCCTTTGTCAAACGAAGAACGATATGAATGGTTGTGTGAATGTGTATGTGAGTGTGCCCTGTGGTGGATGGATGGAATGGATGGAAAAGAAGAACGTATCGAAATCATTCTCACGGCTTGATCGGGAAGGTGTCACAAGGTTGCGGTGGCCTACACATAAATACATGCTGGGCCATATACATCTAATTCAACTGTCTTTAAATGTGGAAATAAAAAGCTGTATGTATAAAATTTAAATAAACAAATGTATACAATGTATGGAAGTTTACAGCCCTCCTACAATAAACATTATATAGATAATAATATATGGTCACTATATAAACTATAATGTATGTGAACTTTATTGGAGGGGGGGTGAATCACTATAATCCTATCCTATCCTATATACTATAACTATCCATATATCCATAATCCATGTATTTTACCATAAGGAAGATGAAGAAAAAGCCAACAAAAATATGCACATTGTTAAATAGTATATTTACAATATAATGTCAATACATCATGCAATCCAAAATGCTGGATGCTAATATACTGTTATTTGTTGTTGT
This sequence comes from Ictalurus furcatus, assembly GCF_023375685.1. Lineage (NCBI taxonomy): Eukaryota > Metazoa > Chordata > Actinopteri > Siluriformes > Ictaluridae > Ictalurus > Ictalurus furcatus. Next base: position 20,356,808 of record NC_071265.1, on the reverse strand, counting down.
TTTGTAAGCATTCAGACATGATTAGAACATTTTGAGTGGCTCAGGCCACTGAATATGTAACTGAGTGTAAGTTGTTTTGAGTAAGAATTGGAGTCTCAAAAAAAAAATATATATATATATATATATATATATATATTATTATTATTATTATTATTATTATTATCATTAGTAGTAGTAGTAGTAGTAGTAATCATCTATCTGAGCTAGTTTTGTAGGACTCAGTGTCTCTCAAGCTTTCCAATAAAGCTCCTGTTTATGGGAAGTCTTACTGATCCATTAGCACCATCTTCTGGCATGACTGTTACATTTTTTATAACCAACAGCTTCTTTACAAATCTTTCCGGGGTTACAGAGTTTAGAAGGCTGTGACTATCTCCAACTTCATCACAAGAGTCTGCGCTATGCAATACAGAAGGTTCTGTGCTTTTAACTGATCTGGTCTCTTTCCGCAAATATGGATTCGTAAGTATATTCTTTCAATATTCCCTTTGAAAGTATTGTTATCTACAGATTTAATACATTATCACAAGTTATAATTTATATGGAAAAGTTTAATATGGCAAAAAAAAAATTATATAAAATAAACGCTACACGAATTTCCGTTTCAAGCCATTTTAGAATTTATTTCATTTTTGGTTAAGGTCTTTGGTTAGTTACTCTTTATGCACTTTATTGAAAGTCCCTTTCAAACGGTCATGATGAAAGATAACAAGCGTGCTTAGAGTAAAACTGGGTTTTGTTTGTTTGTTTTTTTACACACGAGGCCTTTACCGTTTAATTGTCATGCTACGGGTGACCTATACACTTACTCTCCTGCTCGTAAGATTTATACCTTTAGCTATCAGTATTCCATTTTATACACTGTTGTGCAATCTAATTTATTTAAAGTAAATAGAATACATTTAATTATAGATGGGCATAACCGTAATCTCCCTAGATACTAGGACAGAATAGGAAATCTATTATAAAAAATAAAAGTCTTTTTTCCCTGGCATGACAACTGCAAGTTTCAGGCAGCCATTTCCGGTTTCATGCGGCCTGTTTATTAGCGGGGGGAGGGTATACCGAATTCGCTTATCGAATACGTGAATAACCAGGAGAAACAACTGTTGTGAGTAGCTGTGTGAATTCTGTTTTGTTATCTCACTTTCATGTGTAGTTCATTTGGACTTAAATGCTATTGGTGTAGTTATGCGTTAACTACATGTATCCACTTCGACGTCCCCCACCAAAAAATGGTTCCTTCCGAAGATGACGTATATCCCTCCATGACTTAGGTTACGTCTTTTGCTACGAAAACAACAGACGCGTGAGGTTTATGGAATTCAGTAATTGTTTGTTTTAGGACTGAGAGTTGAATTCGCAATACACTACGAAGTTGGTTAACATCAGGGTTTGTGTTTCGCACGCTGTGTGAGCCGTAGAGAGGAAACATTAGCCACTCGGCTCGCTCATTCATTCAAGCAGCACGCTTCGAGAGGGGGAGGCAGCTGTAGACCAGCAACCGCTAACAAAGAAAGAGCAGAACCGACCGGGGCTACTGTCGGCTCGCTTGTGGTGTTCTCCACCATTTAAATTCACTACAGATTCAATTTTCATAGACAAGGTACACTTCCCACAAATGTGAAGGGGGGGGGGTCTGTTCAACTAGCCGTCTTGTATTTTAAAACCGCGTCCTTAGCACGCGATAGTAGCAACTAGCTAACATTTAGCGGTCAGGACCTCGTTTTTTGTTTTTTTTTAAACCCAGTTCATCTCTGTATAAATATTTCTTCTTGCCCACAGAGCAGAGATGGCCGACATGTACATTCGCGTGGCTGAGGAGGAGAACGAAGAGCCGATGGAGATTCCCTCGGAAGACGACGGCACGGTGCTGTTGTCCACGGTGGCGGCGCAGTTCCCCGGCGCGTGCGGCCTTCGCTACCGGAGCCCTATCTCTCAGTGCATGCGCGGCGTGCGCCTAGCGGAGGGAGTGCTGCACGCGCCGGAAAACGGCTGGGGCAACCTCGTGTACGTCGTGAATTATCCAAAAGGTTTGTGTTGGAATAATATAAAAATCCATATAGCAACCATTAGTCACAGAGAAAATAGAAAACAGGGTTTTTTTTTTAGTATGCAGTCATGCGTCCTAAAGTGGTCAGAGGCAGCCTTTTTTTTTTTAACCTTTTAATAATTTAGCAAACTGTTATCCAAATTTACTTATAAAATGTTTAAACAGAAATACAAAATTCTAAGTATCTACAAGCACTTTGAGGGTAGTCAACTCCTTTAAATTGAACTGGTGAGTCAAATATTCTAATAAGTTCTCATGGGTACATTTCATTTGAAATGTAGTTTGTGTGTGGTGTTTTTTTTTTTTTTTAAATGATTTTATTTCTTTATTTTTAAATCACCCACCCTCTGGCTGTGTTTTTCAGACTGCGGGGGTTTCATGGACCCCACTTATGGCACTTTTCCACTGCACGGTATGCCTCGACTCAACTCACTTTTGGGGGGGCTTTCCAAAGTAAATAGTACCTGGTAGATTTATTTATTTATTTATTTATTTATTTATTTTTGTACCACCTCGGTCGAGGTTCCAAGTGAGCCGAGATGACACTAAACATGAGTCACGCACTGAGGGAGTGAGGATTCTCCGTAACGAGTGGTTCTGCATTGTGCCTGAATAAATGTCATTTAATACATACTTTGCGTGTGGTAATATTCTGTTACTTGAAAAGTATGCATCATTTATCTAACTGCAGATAAAATTACAACAAAGGTTTCTGTCTTAGATTTTTACACCTCGTTCATTACTGATTTCCAAATGGGCTTTATCGAAGTCCCTCCTGTCACAGCTGAATCTAACTTCGTCATATTGAGCACTGCGTAGGTTTTAGAATGCGTTATTTTACATCCTTAATCAGGTTCAGTGAACAGGAAAGGCATTTGGAATACACCCTGACCGTTTTTGTACAAGGCTTCGATAATACGTTATTCCTGTGTAAAGGCGAGTGGAAGATGGCACCCACGTTGAGGCGGCACTAAACTGCAGTGGAAAAGCAAGCTCAGAAAAGTAAATTGAGTTGAGTCGTGTCGAGCCGTACTGTGCAGTGGAGAAGTGGCTATTGAGAACCACAGGTCTAGTCAGGTGCAGAAGGACTGGTTTCAAACTCAAGTACATATAAATACAAATAATCAGGACAAAAGAACTATGAAGCAACACAAATCATAATTCTAGCCAGTGCAGAGAAATGATGGCAAAATGGTTGCAAAATTCCTGAGATTTGTCAGAATAGGTAACACTCACCTTGCTGTTCTCAATTTAAAGAATCGGCAGACAACAAGCGCAAAATGGACGAGATAGATGCCTCATCAGCGAAGATCAAGAGAGGAGACCAGAAGACCTCAGATCTGATCGTGTTAGGCTTGCCATGGAAAACTACAGAACAGGACCTGAAAGATTACTTCAGTACCTTCGGTGACGTAATCATGGTGCAGGTACATTTCTGATATTACTTATCTAAGCAGAAAGTGTTGTTCAAGAGTGGAGCTTGCCCCTTGCATCTCGATGTGAAGAATTCGTTTGTCTTGGCGTACAACGCTCTAACGCAGTTCATATTTTTCTCTCTAGGTGAAACGAGATGCGAAGACTGGAAATTCGAAAGGCTTTGGCTTTGTTCGTTTTACTGACTGGGAGGCCCAGGGTAAAGTGATTACCCAGCGGCACATGATTGATGGGAGGTGGTGTGACTGCAAGCTGCCCAACTCAAAGGTTAACAAGAACCTGTACATTTTTTTTTCAAATTGTATTGATATGTGCAGTATACAGTCACATATATATATATATATATATATATATATATATATATATATATATATATATATATATATATATATGGAAATCTACAGTCATCTGAAGTCACAACTTACTGTGAGTGCGACGCAGCCGACCACAGCTTGTTTTTTGTCATGTCTAACAGCAAGGTCCTGACGAGCCAATGAGGAGCAGGAAGGTGTTTGTTGGCCGTTGCACCGAGGACATGACTTCTGATGATCTACGCCAGTTTTTCATGCAATATGGCGAAGTCACAGATGTCTTCATCCCCAAGCCTTTCAGAGCTTTTGCTTTTGTTACCTTTGCTGATGACCAGGTTAGTCATGTCATTCATTTAAAGTACAGTTTAGCCAGACAGCACTAATGCAAGCTTAAATTTCACGAGTCTCTACTGACTCTGATTCTTTTCTTTTTTTTAAAGGATATTTAGCAAGTATATCATTTGAGCACAATATATTTAGAAAATTTTATTGCTGAATGTCTATAGCTCAATATTAAAACTGAACATAATTTCTCCCATCTAACTTGCATAGATTGCTGCTTCCCTGTGTGGGGAGGATCTAATCATCAAGGGAGTGAGTGTTCATATATCCAATGCTGAACCCAAGCACAGTGGCAGAGGGCACATGATGGATCGGGTTCGCTACGGGAATGGTTTCGGTGCTCAGGCATTTGGAAGCAGCAGCAGTCGCAGCAGCTCCAGCAGCCTGGGAAACTTCAGCAACTTCAACCTGAACCCGGCCATGATGGCTGCCGCTCAGGCTGCCCTGCAGAGTAGCTGGGGAATGATGGGAATGTTGGCGCAGCAGGGTCAGTCAGCTACGTCTGGCTCGAGTGCGAGTGGGGCAAGCTCTGCTCGAGACCAGACGCAGTACAGCACAGGAACCAGCAACTACAGCAGCGGCTCAGCTGCACTCGGCTGGGGCGCAGGCACTAACGCTGCTAGCAGTGGAAGTGGGTTTAACTCGAGCTTTGGCTCCAGTATGGAGTCCAAGTCTACGGGGTGGGGGATGTAAGTGGTGGGGTTTGTTTTTGCAGTGTTGGTATTTTTAGTGTGTGTTTGGTAAGTATTTTCTGAGAGACTTAACTCTTTTTGTGCATTGCGGGTATGGGAGCAGGAGCAAATGGGGAGTTTGGGGAGAACAGAATGTTTTTCTACATTTGAACAAGATATTAAATAAGATTTAAAAACAGGCAGTGTTACACAAACATTATCTGTGTAGTTTACTTCCCCCTTCTTTATGCTGTATTGGTTAATTTTGGTTAGGGACACAATATTTCAACTGGATTCTTGAAAATGCACGCAGTTTAAGCTGTGCTCACAGAAACATGCATGTTTTACAGACCACCAAATTTTGTACTTCTTGAAAGCTTGTTTTTAAAATCTTGCATTGGAAAGAATCTGGTTGAAACTTAAGTCTTCTTGAGTACATGTTTTATTTGCAGCCAGACAAATTTAAAAAGCCTTCATCGAAATCTCTTCTGCAGTTGCCATCTGTGGGTTTTGCCTGAGAAGAAGGCCCTCTGTGGCAGCACTGTGCGGCTGAGATCATAATCCCATCTTCCTCATGTCTAAAAGCTCTCCTCGCTCGGCTCGCTGACACGGTGGGTGTCTTCTTTTTTTTTTTAAGTCAGCATATTTTTCTGATTTCACAAGAACTGTACAGAGAAAGTGAACATTTTTAACAACTGTTGAGTGCGCTTGGTGGTGGCGAAGAGTGAGCGAACGGAGAGAAAGGAAGGCATGGAAGCGAGCGAGCGAAAAAGACTGATGAGAGTGCGATGAAAGAGCTGAAATATGACTGGGTGGCATTTGTGAGCGCGTGAATGAGAGCTTGTTGACACTTCCCAGCCTCACCTATACACAACCCTGAACAAATGGACAATTAGTTTACCTGTATCTGAAGGATCACATTTTCCCTCCTAGGCTTCCCGTTTTGCTTTTCTCCTATCATATACTGACAATGTGTTTAAATAGCTAGTGGAATGTTGTGATGAGTGTTTTTTTTTTTTTTTTCTTTTTTTTGGTGTCATGCTTCTATCAAACTGAACTGAATGCTGTATGGTGTGTGTGCTTTTCCTTGTGATTTTGACCTGTAAGTGTGAACTTGTGGATGACATCTTCAGTGGCCACTGAGGGGTGGGAGAACGAGTGATTGTGTAAGTGAGACCTGTATGTTGAGTGATGTGGATGTCTGTGGAATGAATTTCTTCTAGATAACATTTGCTTAATGTTTTCAAAAATATTTTATATGGCTTGTGAAAAGAGTGCTCCAATAAAACTTAATTTGAATATCAGGGTTTTTTTTTTTTTTTTTTCATACTGGATTTACCTCAAGTGATTTGAACTAGGGGGAAAAAATCTGAAAACTAACTGAATTCACACATTTAGGGGCCTGGAAAATGGCTGGCTGCAGGTTGCATCTGAACCCCAGGTGGAAAGTCCGTTTGGGGACGGAGGAAGACGGAGGAGTGTCTGGTTCCCCATTACAGCATTAGCATCTCTGGTAACAGAAATACAGACTGTAGAATGTACCTAACCAACAGCCACCACAATGTTGGGCTTCATTTTTAGAGCCAGCTTAAGCTTGGCCTTGTGCTGCTAGTAAATCATTTAATGCAGGATTAATTGAGCTTAATCTGGATCCAGAACAATGGCCCAAACATTCTGGTGCAAAATGGCAAAACACTGGTTTTGTATAAAATTTGAGTTTGCTACATAATGCAATAATTGGTCATTTTTGTGCCTCACTTTTTTTTTGGTCAAAATGGGGTCAATTCTGGGATTTGTAATTAAACAAAGTCTTTATTCCAGATCTATTTACCAAATGTCTCACCCTTCAAATCTGTTTTATACACACTCAAATTTCTTACATTCACAGGCAATGAAAATGTTTTGCATCTTCTATATTACAATAAAATACACAATCTTGATGCATGGCTATGAGTAATTAATTGATGCACTTCATGTAAAAGATTTTTCCTGAAAAAGTCAGACCATGTGTTTGTGGTTCCCCCCCCCCCCCCCCCCCCCCCCCCGGTTAGATCTGTGTGCTTCTTGTCCACACTGGCAGTGTCAGGCAGTGGGTTTGTGGTCAAGTGAATCAGGTCTCTGTCTCTCCTTCATTTCCCTCCATCTCCTTACTCTTTCTCTTGGCAGCATTCTTCTTCCTCTTCTCCTTCAGCTCCTGGTTGTTTATTGCCATTTCTTCACTCTTTTGCTGGATGTGGCTGGACTATAGTAGCATAAAACATTTTAAATGGCCCATTCTTTTAAATAAATAAATAAATAAATATAGAACAAGATGTTACTTTGCACTGCTATTTCTGATGAGTCCTTCATAGATCAACACTCATCCTGCAGTGTAATGTCTTAACAGGATTATAATTTGAACTTGAACCACATCCTAAAGAGGCAAATAAATTCTCAAAATAAACCTGATTTAAAAAGGACATTTGTTTGTAAGCCAGTTTTGGTGTGTGCCTCAGAGACTCGTACCAGTGCTGCGCTCTTTCTTGCTAGAAGTTTCACATCATCCACAGTGACCGTGTGTCTTTTGGCATGTCTGGAAGAAGCGCAACAAATAAAAGACTTTTTGCAGGTCTGTAAACATGCCATCAAAACACATTTGACAATTAGCCATGTTTTCCCAATCCTGGAATTAAAAGTAGCCCTTCACTACAGAATTTAGAGATTTTATATTTATTTTATGCTCAGGAAGCATTTGCATGCTGATAAGTTGATAGGTGTGTGTTATTCTGTGGAAAAACACTGCAATGTGCTACAGCTACTTCATGATCAGGATCGGAAAACAACGCTGTACGAATAGGTCAAAGTTACCTTGCGAAGGCCTCCAGATCTTGTGCAAATACCTCTACAATGTAGAAAGACAGTGGGGACATGGTGAACTGATCTACAACGTTAATGAGGAAATGAACACCAGCGTGTTAAACTTACCACATTGTCTGAAAGTCGTTTCAGCAATTGCGGCCATGGCTTGCCTGCTCATCTCCTTCTCACAGTCCGCTGCTGCGCTCTGGCAAAGTTTACTGACAGTGTAGTGAACAGCTGCTTTCAGTCTCTGAGACAACAGTTATTGCCAACAATTTATTTTATTTTAAAGTTTATGTATTTCCATATTTGACACTGTTTCTTTTGCTCTAGTACAGGGGGGTCCAATCTTATCCAGAAAGGGCCGGTGTGTGTGCAGGTTTTCATTCCAACCAAGCAGGAGCCACACCTGAGTCTATTGAAAGCCAATAACAACTGATTAAACAGGTGGAGTCAGGTGTGGCTCCTGCTTGGTTGGAATGAAAACCTGCACCCACACCGGCACTTTGCGGATAAGATTGGACACCCCTGCTCTAGTAACATTTTAACTGACAGTTTATTAATACGCCAACAATACAATTCAGCAACATAATCACAAGGAATGATGCACACCAACTGTTCAGTAACCTCTCCATGTACACTGATATTCTGGACTTCACTATTTATTATTATTAGAAAGGGTTTTATTCCTGAACATTTCCATTAAAGTTTGGTGGAGGAAGTGTAATGCTCTGGGCAGTGTTCTGCTGGGAAATCTTGGGTCCTGGCATTCATGTGGATGTTACTTTGACACATATCTAAACATTGTCCCAACTTACAGGACTTAAAGGATCTGCTGTTAATGTCTTGGTGCCAGATCCCACAGCTTCAGAGGTTTTGAGGAGGCCAGGCCTGGACGGCTCAGAGCTGTTTTGGTGGCACAAGGAGGACCTAGACAATATTAGGCAGGTGGTTTTAATGTTATGGCTGCTGGGTGTATTTCTGAGTTAAACCCATCCAATTCAAGTGACTATTCGTTCACAGGGATAGTGAAATATTACTTTGATTCTATTTAAAGCGCTTGAACGAAAACGTTTTTACAAATAATTGTTTATGTCCACAAGGAGGAGGCGTGTGTTGATGGTCAAACCAGCTGGCGTGCATCACTTTGTACTCATCCTGTTCATCTGTAAAAGTATTAGCCAGAGTCGAAAAGACCATTCTAAAATAAAATTAACTTTACATGGTATAAAACACACTCATCCGAATGAAAGCAAATCGACTAATTCAGACCTATAAAGTGTAATCGAATGTTTTCACTTATCATTAGCTTCCCTGAGGTTCCTACCTGCGTGTACGCCTCTTTCTCGTCCATTGCGACTTCACTAAACGTCGTCAACAAATGGCTACTTTTATATTAATTCAGTTTTAAGTTTCTCACACACAAAAAAGAAGACATCAAAACAAAACTGACACCGATATGACTTACATCTTTACCGGTTTAAAAAGTGCGCGAAATCACTTTTTTTTTTATTAGAAGCGGTTTATACGCTGTGAAATATAAGCAGCGCCCTCTGCTGGTTCGGAATAAACCTTGTAGATTCCCACGAATGGTTTTCGATTACAAAAGTTTACATCCCTTTCCTATAACCCAGGGGTTCCCACACTTTTCCAGGGCAAGGCCCCCCCAAATGGCATTAACATTTGACCGAGGCCCCCCTTTTGCAAGAGGTTTTTAAAACACATTAAAATACAGACTTCTGAATGTATCCCCCCTTTTTTTATTATTATTAATAAATACATCTTACATCTTTACATTACATTACATTAGGAATTGATTGTATGTGTGTGTGTGTGTGTGTGTGTGTGTGTGTGTGGTTGTCTGAGAGTAAGAAAGAAAAAATCATGTATTTATTTATTTTTCACACCAAACTGTTGAGGTCCCCCGGGCGCCTCCTGGCGGCCCCCACTTTGAAAACCACTGATATAGCCTACCTATTATACCCATTGTACCCATACATGACATCCCGTGACATCATTTATCAACATTGCATAATAAAGGTTCTAAATTGTTGCTTACGCATAAAATGTTGATGCCTCATACGCACAGTAACTAAGATTCACCCAATGTGATTATGCAGGTCTTACACACAAATGTGAATAATGAAGTTGAAAGCAGTCCCTCCAGGATTTTGCGATCACAGAAATTTAGCCAGAATCAAGCAAACTCGGCAATATTCTGAGGAGCTTGCGTTTTTTCAAAATTTCTGCAGATTTGGGCCAAGACGCGTCGTGTGATGGCATCACAACTCACATGCGCCGAGCATGAGTACAACTAAAAGGTTTTTTAGTTTTGCCAAATTCAAGAAGTTTTCGATGACAAAAAAAAAAAACACCCACACACAAAATACTCTTCAATACTCTTCAATACTCTTCATAATTGCGTCACAAATTTAGAAAAAATCCCCAGCAAAATCAAGCATATTTGGCGGTAACGATCACAAAGAAAAACTCAGAGAAATCCTGTATGGACTGTTAAAGGAAAACTCAATCCTAAAACACATTAAATATGTTTATAATGACATATTTGTGATGCATTTTGAATTTTGGTTTTCATTTATTGGTTGCTGCTGTATTTTCAATATTCCTGTGAAAAGTTTAGGCTCACCGTGGCTCCAGAGCCTATCCTGGGCACACTGGGTGTATTCTGGGAACACATCCTGAATGGGATGACAAGGCACCATCCACACGCACATTCACACAGTCAGCCAATTTAGTGCCTGTATCTTTTGGGAGGTGTGAGGGAAAAACACAACCCGGACGAAACTTACACAAACTTACAAGGGAAAAACATAGACAGAAACATGACACACACACAGAAACCAGAGCCCAGGTTCGAACTGGAGACCCTGGAGCTGTTCTTGCATTGTTCTTAAGATCCCCTGAGAAAAAAAGAAGAAAAAAAACCTGTAAAACTTTGTAAAGTTCTGTTCAGCCACAAAGAAAAGTCTTTCCAACCAGTTCTCTAAAATAGACATTGTGTGTGTGTGATCACCCTTTGCACCATATTACTACACACACAGCACAAAGAACTGAAATGTGACACATTACAGCTGTGCTTCTCTTACATGCTTGAATGAGCCTGAATTCCACCCAGCTCTTTAAAAAGTGTGCAGAAATTATCGAGATGTCTTCTGACTCTCTTTAGTGTGCATGTCAGCACCAATTAGTATGCCATCTAATTACAGTGGGACATGGGTCACTGTGAAAATGAAACCCTCAAATGTTACATGCTTACATTCTTTCAATACAGTCTTTCAAATATACTAGGCTGTACAATTTATGGAGGTTGTATGTTATTATTTGAATAGGTCCTTATTTATTCGGAGAATTTAAAAGGATCAATATTATAAATTATAATTATTTAATTTTGGATAATAAGTGCAACACATGGCCACCTATTCATGCTGGTCCATGGCTGGCCTTTCCTCCTCTACTATTGATTCTACCCACTCTGAAGGATTTGGAAACTAGACCACAGTGTCCTGCTTATGGCTCCTCAAAAGCTGGCAAGACCTTGGTTTCCTCTACTGCTTTATCTAGTTGGTTGTAGTACTCTGAGCACAACTGCTGGCCCAAACGCAGAGAGATTTGGCACCTTCAGCCAGGTCACCTGTGCCTGTGAGTCTACCCTTTGGACTACACGGCCAACTGCGTAAATCACATCGCCTGATTCTAATAATGCTAACCTTTTGTACCAGAGATTAATGGACAGTGGCAAGTTCTCATCTATGCTAAACGTGTATGTGGCAGCCATTGCAGCACATAGCACTGTAGGTGGCATGGCTTTGGCAAATAGTTGGGGAACTGCATGCTCTGTCGATAAGCTCACCTTGCATAAGCACACCTTGTGGTCGAATTCAGGATTCCTGCCCAAGGTCATATCATCCAACTTAGTGAATTAGTAGATTGACTTTGCAGCTTTCATTGAAGTTGAACCTGCACAGCGTTCCTTGTTACACTCTACAGTACACCCCCTAAAGTATAATTCAGACCAGTTGGTGTCCATTCTATCATCAAACAACACTGTTGAGGGAAGTGCCATGGGGCTCTTTGTCTAAGCAGAGGCTGGGCCACTGGGTGGTGGAGATCATCATTAAGGCTGGAAGTCCAGGCCCTACTCTAACATGCTGTTCTACAAGGAGCATCATCTCCTCATGGGCATTATTTAGAGGCATGTCGCTCCAGGAAGTGGCACTACTGATTCTTGGGCATCACCAGGCACCTTGTCCAGATTCTACAAGATTAACATCACTCTTCTCTCCGCACCTTTCTGGTTAGTCCAGTTCCTCATTACACTGTGGCTTACATTATCTTATTGAGTTTCACTGCCCCAGGCAGCTGGCCGAGATTAAATAGGTTAGTTACGTATGTAATCATAGTTCTTTGAAAATTCAGTTTCTGACGAATTACACATCATTGCATGACTTGCTTGGAAGGTCTCGGCATGTGTATGCATGCACACAAGAAGGTGTCCAGGTGATTCATACCATCCCTGGCATTTATCTAGGATACATAGAAACCATTAAATGTGTGATTAGTATTTTGTCTATTTAATAAGTAGCTTTGTTTAGATAGTAGAAAACAAAATATGGCTTAGTGGGTAGCATGTTTGTCTCGCACCACCGGGGATCGGGGTTTGATTCCTGCCTCCACCCTGAGTGACCGGCGTTTGCATGTTCTCTCTGTGCTTCAGGGGTTTCCACTGGGTACTCCAGGTTTCCTCCCCCAGTCCAAAGACGTATGTCGTAGGCTTATTGGCATCTTTAAATTGTATGTGGTTTGTGACTATGTGTGCGATTGTGCCCTGTGATGGGTTGGCACCCCCTGCAGGGTGTCCCCTACTTTGAGCCTTGTGCCCTGAGTTGCCTGGGATAGGCTCTGGGTTCCCTGTGACCCTGTGTAGGATAAGCGGCACAGAAAATGGATGGATGGATGGACATTGTACTACTGGTATATACTAAATTACTATACTATTGGTATATAATATATGGAAATGGCCTCATATATTCATATTTGAAATCTATCATATTTATAGAGAATTTTTTGTCCTTTCTCCAGTACATAACTAGCCTTGGCTAAAAATACTGATTATATGAAAATGGTAAATAGCTTTTTATTTTAATTTCCACGTTTCAAAAGTGATTTATATTTGATAAGAATCCTGGTTTTGTGCTTAGTCCATCCACAGGATGGTGCTATATGCAAAGTTCATGTGAAATGGCCTTTAATGTATGACTAAGTCCACATGAAGTCCAGCAGCATTCTGGTGAGTTCAGTTCCTCTTTCTTTATTTTTGTCCTATTAGAATTAGTTTGCTTCTTTAACAGTGTACTGAATCTTATTGTGTCTGTTCATACTCTTTCTTTTAAAATGTGTTTCTCTTGTGCAAAATCAACCTGTAACCTTCTGCATGTTTTGCATCTCCACAGCCTGTTTGAGTGACTTTGTGCCTTAGAAGGAAATGTTTCATCACTTCTTGGTTCATGCAGCTTTTCAGAGCAGCAGATGGCTTCCACGAGACCAACGTCTGAAATTGTAAGCTGCTGATATGAAACTGACTTTCACAATGCTTGACATTCAAAACAGACAAGATCTGATGCATGATTCTGATTGAATTGCAGTTTCTTTGAATGGTCTTAGTCATGTCCTGACATTATGAAATTCTGGACTTGTCTTCTTTTGCAGCCAAATAGTTCTTTTTATTTTTGTGGTGCTTTTTCTGACACCCCAGGTTTACATATTGACAAGGTAAGTCATAAGAATATATATTTCCTTCATGTTTAATTAACATAATTAATGTTGTCAGTTTTTGAATATGCACAGCTAAAAGTAATCTGAGACCAACATTTCTATTAATGCTTTGTTGGTAAATGCAAATGATATCTTTCCAGGCCAAAATCTTCCCGCTACTGTGAAAAGCCGCTCTTGAACAACCTCATAGCTCTCATTGTGTTTTCAGTCATGGCTACAGGTGGTCATTCACTATGGTACTAATTATTCCACATCATCATCATGTGACTGCTTTACAAAGTAACACCTGTATCACCGTTTCTATATCTGCTGAAGGCTTAGCGGTGACTCTTACTCTCACTGACCCCGTGCCCAAGAGTATCAGGGCGGCTTATCACACATTCGGAGTGCTCTCATTCACTCAGGGACTTTGTACCATCATTCTGACCTTCAATGCTCCCCAGTGTGTGAGTGTATCTGTTTCTAGTAAATGCTAGTTGTAGTCATCTGTAGGTCTGTCAGCAATATAATGTTATAGTAATATATTTTTCCTTTTTTTTTTTTTTTTTTCAGGCGAATACCACACCAGAGCTCTATCTCTTTTCACTGGTACTTTCATGGGCTTGTATCATATCAACAGGTAAATAACTGCAGTCAGTTCTCATTTAAACCACTAAATACAGTATGTTAATAGAGAACTAAATCACTGAATTGTATTTCATCATGTTGGCTATCTTAGCACAAATAATATCTTTTATAAAATGTTATTGCATAACATAGGATAAGCCATAAGACGACACACACTAAGAAGATCTTTCAGATAGTCTGAAGGAATGAGTTTACAATCATTAATGTTAAACCAACCTAACAATTTCTATACATCTCTACACAGGATTCTTCATGATAAGAGGTTGCCTTTGGATGTTCCACAGAATGTGTCCAAACTGATTCAGAGAAACACTCGTCTAGGCTGGTCTGTCCGCCTCACTGCCTCGTGCAGCCCCATGTATTATTCAGAATCTCCTGTTGAGTTTGAGATCAGTCTACAGCTGAGCTTGGTTAGCTCCTGTTACAGCGAATATTGGTTTACAGTGCTGGCCATATGAACAATCTAAAAATGTGAAATGACTTTCATAAGCAACATAAGCAAAGTAAATCCTTCTGCAGATTAGTACACTGCATGTAAATGAAATATTTAATACAGATAAAATATATTTTGTACAATTATTAATAATTATTCATTATGATAACCATGCAAAGTTTAATAAATTACACACTTAATCTTGAAATATTTGCTGCAGTTGAACATGTATTCAAATGTAATCAATTCTGTTGAATGACTGATAATCATCCTTTAACAGTAAGATAAATTAATAGGAAAGTTGAAATATCAGTCCCTCCAGGATTATATGATTTTTACAATCACAGAAATGAACACAAAATCAAGCAAGCTCCACAATATTTGGAGAAGCTTGCAATTAAAAAATAATTTTTAAAAATTTTCTGCAGATTTGGGCCAAGACGTGTAATGTGATGTCACAACGCACATTTAGTCAAAGCCCTCTTTGATTCAAGTGCACTGAAATTGTGTACAGTTAAAACGGTCTCATTTACAAACATTTTGCCAGTTCAAGTAGTTTTCCTGCAAAAAAGCACAAAAAACTTTGCAAACCTTCATCGTAAATGTTTTAAAAAGCCACAGAAAATCAAGCATTCCTGGCCGCAATAATCACAAATGGACCAACATATGATAGTCTTTGTTGACCCCTAAACCCCCAGCTCTTATAAACCTGTTCTTTTTTGCTCAGCACTGATATTTAATACATAAAGAATGGCTTCACTCACTCACATAAAATAAAACTTTATTTCACTCTTTAACAAATCTTTTATGTAGAGAAAGAACATGTGAAACTTACTGAGTGGAATGGCACTATACTGTATAATGCATTTTTATCAGTCCAATTATACATTGTGATTTAAACCAGGCCACATTGTTTCAACTGCCATTTAAATGGAAACCAATATAAAAATCTCATACACTTTATATCAGATATTCAAGTCATTTTTATGCATGTGTCAATGAAAATGCTACTCCAGTGTCATCCCACCTTCCCTGTGTTGTCCACAAAAATGTTTATCCAGACAAATGTGTGATTTCATAATTGTTTTAATGAAATGGGGAGTTTGAATGAACATCACTGGGTTTGTGCCAAGCTTCCAAGATTAATAACTATTACAAAAGATAAGGCACTTCTTTTTCCTGAGGTATTTTTTTGTAGTGGCACACTGTGAAAAATATACAGTTTTGCATATTTCTGGAATGTCTGACTGTGTGGTGAACTGGAAAGCCACTTTCTGCTGGTACTACAATCGAAAGACCACACATTAATATATACAAATAGCATCCTTCAAAATTTCACAAGCCAGTGCTTTGGAAGCCAATTTATTTGAGAAGGCTTCCCAGACACACATTCAGACCAATCACAGATAATTACAGTTCCAAAATTTCATTTTACGTGATGACTCCTAACATATTATCTATGTGCATACCTTAAAAACCAGCCCTACCAGAGGCGATAGGCACGGCTTGTGGACCAGCGTGTCTAAATACTCGTTTCATATGGCAATTACAAGGCAGTCTCTATAACCCACTGAAATGTTCACAGTAGATAAGTGTTTTTAGATTCAAACATGATGCTCGTAAAAATGAAATTTCCCTTCTTTTTAAAATTAGCACAGTAAACTATTCCAAATATCAAATTTAGTTTTAATATTAACATTCACAGTGTCGTAGTTTTCCCTTGCAACCCAACTTGAAGGCATAAGAAATGGAAAACAAGTAATGCAATATTATCCAAAGGCTGAAAAAGTTGACAAGTATACAATAATAAAAGATGACCTTTCAGTCTTCTCTTTATAATGGTTCTGTTAATTTGGATCTACTCCAAATTATTTATACAAATTGGCATCTGTTTTTTTCCCCCTAATAAAAAGTCCAACACAGGATTTCTGGCAGTGACAACTATTATTATCAATGTGGTTTAATCACCTCTCACTTATCTCAAGGCAGTTCCATTTCAATACCGATATTTCTACACAATGTTTCTATATGCATTTTTATGGGCAGAATTTAAAAAAAATGTGTTTTATAATTAACTGAGTATTATTCAAATCCCCATACACCTAGTGGGTCCCTGATATTATGGTAAACTGAATATTATATTTAACACTGTAGTTATACTACACTGTGGTATACCTGAGGTTATCCTAAAAGTGCATCATAGTCTATATACCATATTAGATGGCCATCTTTTAGCTGTACACTTGTGATTGGATACTTGGGAGTTTCACCCTTAATTCTACTGAGTTGAACAACAAGCTCATGTTTTCTCTTCCCCATGATCAGTACTCCTACCCTGTGAGCTTTGTTGATTGCAGTGAATGTAAGACTCATTCGCTGGTGGGGTTTGATTGGACTTTCAGTTAGGGCCACCAGTCTTTTCCCAATATTGTTCAGATTGGTGTCTTGGAACAGTGAAGCAGTGTGACCATCCTCACCTACACCAAGCAGTATATAATGGAAACGAGAGCCATTGACAAGCTGGCTTATTTGCTTCTCATAGAGGAGTGCACCTCCATCTTCCTCAACACACAAGCGCTGGTTGAGCTGCACTGGCATGGGGTGGATGTTGAAGTAAGGAACGTGGACATTCTGCAGTAGCCGGTCGTGAATGGAACGGAAGTTGGAATCTGCCTCAGTGGGAGGCACACACCGCTCGTCTGCTAACCAAATGTGAGTGCTGTGCCACGGGAAGGTGTAGTGGTGCTGTGCAAGCTGAAGAAACAGGGCAATGGGACTGGAACCACCTGACAAGGCCAGGTGGAATTGACCTTCAGCTTGAACTACCTCTTCGGCCACATTGTGCAGGTCAGAGGCTAAGCGCTCCACTAGTTCGTCGGACCAGGCAGACACCATGTTGGCACTGCGGAATTTCCCTTGCATAACCTGGAAGTTCTCTTCAGGACCATGCTGAATCACGTTCACTTCCTCATCACTAATGAAACCAAGCAGCCGACCTTGCAGCTGAAAGTTCAGGAGGTCACCGTTAGCAGCACCACCCGGGTACAGCCGTGGAACGACATTGATCAGGCTGTTCAAGAGCGGTGTCCAGAAAGCCCACGAAGCCATGAGGTTCTCAGCACTGACAAAGCTATCCTTACGTCCATAGAACACATTAGATACGAGTTCATAATAAGCCTCTGAGGGAACCTCTGGGGACTGGATGTGATAGTCAGAAAGTGGTAACCCAAGCACAGAAATGTCTTTATGCTCGGTAACCTCTTTCCAATCACTGTTTAGCAGATCCGGCTTAAACAAATTTTTGCTAACAAGAATGGCTGAGTACTGGAGATTCCCATGGCCGAGATAGAATACAATCTGTTTGGGCTTGCAGTGGACACTGTTGTATTCCTGAATGCAAAATTTGTCATTTTTGAAAATAACTCGAGCATATCCAACACGTTCGTCAAGCATCTTACCAGATGACATAAATATGGGAATGCCGTCATACTGAGGACCGTCTCCAATGATGACCACACCTGCAAACACATTTCAACTGGGTAATAACTGAACTAATATTATTTTACAACCAAAAAAAGGATCCGAAAGCAGCCAGTTAAAGTCATATACTCACCAGCAAAAGTCGGGGTACGGCTGAAATAATCCTTTGTTTTGTTGAGTTCCATCTGGACTTGTGCATTATAGCCCTGATACTGACCTATAACCACACTGTTCCTATCAATGTATTCAAGGCTACTAAAAACTTTGAGTTTGTTCTGTAGGACTTCTTCGCTGTTAGAGAGGTTAGCAGGTATGTTCATCATCAAAAGGGTCATAATTTCCGTAAGGTGGTTCTGGAGCATGTCTCTGATGACCCCGTATTGGTCATAAAACTGAATCCGGCCTGTAAATGCCAGAGCAAAAAAAAAAAAAAGAAACACATTGGCCAGATGGCTTATGCATGTTTACATAGGTTTTAAAACAAAATAGCAGTATAACAATCACAATGTAAACTTAAACTAAGCAGTTTTACTGTATGTTGTAGTCATTTATTTGCAGTAGTAAGTAAATGACACTGTCATTACCTTTGCAATCCAACATTTCCTTCAACACAATCTCTATTCTCTCAATGTGGTGCCTGTTCCAAATCGGCTTTAGAATCTTGTGATTTTTTTTCCTGAAGGGCAATATCTGGGAGACAACCTATAGAAAGAAAACACATAAAACAATAACACATAAAACTCATTTTGATTCAGGATCTCGGGAACTCAGAAACTCAGGAAAGCTGTGCTCTCACCTGCTTCCCTAAATAGTGATCAATCCTGTACATCTCCTCCTCTTTCAGAAAACTGTACAGCTGTGCGGCTAGAAGTTGGGCGCTGTTGAAACTGTGTCCGAATGGTTTCTCCAGAACAACCCGGAGCCATGCTCCAGCTGGAGGCCGACAGGTGCTATTGATCTTTTCTGCGATTTCAGCATAGGCGAAGGCTGGGACAGACATGTAAAAGAGCCTTCCTGCTTCCATCATGCCCTCCTGCTTCAGCTGCACTTGGATCTGGTCACTGAGCTTCTCATAATCCTCCACGCTCTTAAGCTGCAGGTACTGGGACAGACGCAAGAACTGCTCTTTAACCAGAGCACAACGCTCAGGTTTAAGTTCTGACGGGCAGTTCAGCTCCTTTAATATCTCAAACAGGAGCGGAGTGCCCTTCTCAGCTGATGAGAGGCCTCCTCCATAGAAGGAGAAGGAGTGGCCTTTGCCTAATTGGGTGGCATAAAGATGGAAAAATCCTTGCCAAAGGTATTTTTTGGCCAGGTCTCCGGTGCCACCTACAATAACCACAGAAACGTGCCCAGGGTGTGGATAATCTTCACTGTCTTTGGCGTGGCCTCTTAGCCAACATGTGGTGGCCAGCAGCAGCAGACACCATTGTATCCTCCACATGGTTTCACCAATCCCTTTGCATAATAACAAAACAAAATTAATACACGAATCAAAATTTAAACTAACAAAAAGTTACAAGACAAATTCCAGACAAGTTCTTTGATGCATTTCGTACAAGTACATGATCTTATCCATTCTGCTGTGCAGATTAGGAGCGGGCAATATCACATCACAACAGTTAGACATTTTGATGATACATAAAACACAGTATATGGCTAAAAGTATGTGGACACGTGATCATCACACCCATATGTGCTTGCTGAACACCCCATTCCAGATTCAGTCCTCCTTTGCAGTTATATTAAGCTCCACTCTTCTGGGAAAGCTTTGCACTAGATTTTGAAGTGTGGCTGTGGGGATTGTGCTCATTCAACCATAAGAGCATTAGTGAGTTCAGGCATTGATGTTGGGCTAGGAGGCTTGGGGGGAGGTCAGCATTCCAGTTCATTCTAAAGGTTTCATTGGGGTTGAGGTCAGGGCTCTGTGCAAGCCACTCGAGTTCTTCCACCATGTTTTTAAGCATGCCTTTAATCATTTCTTTATGGATCTAAGTTTGTGAACACGTTCATTGTCATGCTGGAACAGGTTTGGGCTTCTTAGTTCCAGTGAAGGGAAACTGTAATGCTATAGGAAACAAAGATATTCTAGACAATTTTGTGCTTCCAACATTGTGGCAGCAGTCTGGGGAAGGACCACATATGGTTATGAAGATCATGTGTCCTCATACTTCTGGCCATATAATGTGCATCACAATACTTAGGATTACTATAAAAGTTCCAGCAAAACAGCGCTGCCACACCTGTGAAAAACCATGCAGTAGGTTGAACAACGGTTTAATTTTCATGTCTGCACTAATAAATAATTGAACATGAAAAATGATGGAAGATGTCACTACAAAAATATATTTTAATATCCAAATCAGTTGGTTCTTAGTGAAATCAACAACATTGCTGTTCAGCAATGATGGCTGGTTGTGATAATAGACATGAGGGCTAAAATCTATATCTATCAACAGCTCGACAGTGAAACAGAGCAATGCAGTACATCACTTAATTTCAAGGCAGATTGACAGCTCATTTGCAATTTATTAAAGTTTAAGTGTTTCAACTCTGTAAAGCTTTGTTTGCAGAAAACAAGTCTAACTTATTTTAAACCAAAATGTTCTGTTGTCTGTTCTTTTGAGTAAATTGTACTTTGACTGGACAATGTGTACTCAGTCTATCAACATTCTGTTTCTCCTCCAAAGATATTTTGGGATGATAGAGTAAATAATCCACCTCGCTCGTGTTCGTTACACCCATGACTGGATTTCACGTGTGCCTTCTCAATAAGTGCTGATAAAAGTTTTACAGATGCATCAGCATCATGGGGTGAAGAAAATCAGTCCCAATGCACACGAAACCTCGGAGACATTTCACTCTGTGTAATCAACAGTCATTGATAGGCTGCATAAATCTGCTGTCTGGGTAACAAAGAATACAGCCATAGTTGTCCTAGCTGTGCATTGGTGGTACTGTTGAGTTTTGTTCCGGAAAAATCCAAAATAATCCACTTTAAGACATCTGTTAACAGTAAATAATCTGATGCAGATGGAAAAAATGTAACTTTTATATTGATGTCTTTGAAAAACAAGGGGGCTTATCCTTGCTAGCCCATGTATACCAACTGCTCCTTTTGGGCAGTCTTTTAAAGTCCTGATATTGATATCATTTTAACCTTTTGCACAACCCTAATGCACTTTACATGTAAAGATCAGACTGTCACTAACTCAGAGTGTCTTACTTACATTTGAAGTGTTGATTTTTTTTTTTTTAAATGTTGTAATCAAACTAATTGTATACCAACTGCTCCTTTTGGGCAGTCTTTTAAAGTCCTGATATTGATATCATTTTAACCTTTTGCACAACCCTAATGCACTTTACATGTAAAAATCAGACTGTCACTAACTCAGAGTGTCTTACTTACATTTGAAGTGTTGATTTTTTTTTTTTAAATGTTGTAATCAAACTAATTGTAGTACTTTACATGTAAAAATCAGACTGTCACTAACTCAGTGTGTCTTACTTACATTTGAAGTGTTGATTTTTTTTTTTAATGTTGTAATCAAACTAATTGTAGTTTTTATATGAATTTAAGTTAACGATCGTAATTACAAAATCCCTAAAAGACAAAAAAGCAATAAAATCAGCATTAAAACCTGTGCCAAACCTGACAAATCTCTTTATGAGGACACTGATTATAAAATGATAATGTTTCACATTTAGCTACAGCAATAATGCAGTGGTCAAAATGTCTCTTTGTCTCTTTGAGACTTTAAAACCTGTTTTTGAGAAAAGTATTAAGCATTAAGCGCAAAGGGAATACATCAGCAGCACATAAGCATTATATACTGTAAATTGAGCAAGCACTGCTGTCTTCCAGTGTGACTGTGTGTTCCAGTTCATGATAAGGTTAACACCTTACACAAACAAACACTACATTATAATCTGTTCCTAACTGACTATCACAACACAGGAAAAGATCAGTATGGAGCACTGTGTAAATAACTGGTAATCTAACACTGAACTGTCAGTTTAATTAGTCCCATTGAAAAATAAATCAATTTAGTAAATTGTAACCAACTGAATAGCTAAAACTCTGATTCAAGCATTGACGTATTCAGTTGCACTGTAACAACAATAGCTTGTCACAAGTACTGTCTTTTCACTGAGGTCCATTTAACACTTTTATTGCCAAAGTACTCTCAAAAAATATATCTACCTTAGATCTAGCAGCCGTTTATGAGTCTGAATAAGATAATCAGTACTTATTTACTCATCACTGGTTGTTTGGCTTGAGTTTCAATACCAGTATCAACTAGTCCAGAAATGATGACACTCAGGTTAATGATAAATGTCCCACTATGGACGCGAGTCCACACAAGTAAGGTTAAGCCAACAAAGTTTTTTTTTTTTTAATTGTTTAGTACCTTGGCCAAAAGACTGTCAGTTACAGTAAAAGACATTTAGGGACTGGAGGCAGATCTAAATATGCAAGACAAATGTAAAACCAAAACATAATTTTTTTAAAGCAGTTGTTATTTCTCAGATGCTCTCACATTCCATCTAATGGTAATCCATTTCCAAAATGAATCCATTGCTTAATAATTTTTGATTAAACAAAGAAATAAAAGCTAACCATCTAAAGTGTTTTACCTGTGGATAAGGCAAAGGGTCATCACAACAAATATTGACTTATTTCATTTACTGTTTACTGCTCTTTATAGTATTTTATTTTTTTTTAATGGAGAAACATTTAACTATGATTTTTGAAGGCAACTTTGCTCTACAGCATTTCTTTGCATGCGCCTAAGACTTTTGCACAGTACTGTGTGTGTGTATATATTATATATATATATATATATATATATATATATATATATATATATATATCAGTCAGGTTTGGTAAATATGAGTGCCTGCAGACCTAACATGATCTTTTTTAAGGAATTTATAATATCCTCCTTATTTGGTCACGGGAATGGTATTTTGGTATTTTTCACTTGAGTGAGGAGGCTGTGTGGGTACTATGGTGTGTCAGGCATTACATCTTACACAGTCCAAAAATGTTGAGAATCAAATCTTTTTTTCTACTATATATTTGGGCTAAACCTTCTAACTAATGCTTTGACTATGTGAGGGATGACTTAATATGAACACATTATTTATGTTCTAAACTGCAAATGCACATATGAACAGAAGGCACACTACTGTTTTGTCCCACACATATCTCAAGCTGAGAAGTAATGTTTCTGAGGTTGAGGAAGTGTCATGCTGACAGTGCTGACAGTTGTACCACTGAGGTTATTTAAAAAAAAAAAAAAAAAAAAAAAAAAAATTTACTTCTGGTTTAGGTTGGATATTTGGAGCATAAACAAATACAGATAGTTGCATTATTCCTATAATGTATACCGCACATACTATATATAGTGTAATAATGAAAGAAAACTGATTGATGAAGGGGGTAATCCCTGGTAATAAGATATTATGAACTGTAAAGATAGAGAATCAACATCTGACATAACTCAGAACAATCCTGCATGAAACACAAACTATATTGCAATTGAGATGTGCCGTGTACTACAGTAAAATTCTTAATATCACACCCACTTCAAGGTTTCTTAGGCTAGTTGTGGGTTCTTAGCTTTGTAAAAGGATTACACTTGTCCCACGCTGGACTGATGCATTCACACCGAACCCTATTCTACACCAGTGTATACATATTTAAGTGTCCAGTTTTACATCCTACTTTATCTGTAGCTACACCGATCAGCCATAAACCACAAGCTGGCGGAGGAAGTGTGATGCTCTGGGCAACGTTCTGCTGGGAAACCTTGGGTCCTGGAATTCATGTGGATGTTACTTTGTCATGTACCACCTACCTAAACACTGTTGCAGACCAAGTACACCCCTTCATGGCAACGATATTCCCTAATGGCACTGACCTCTTTCAGCAGGATAATGCGCCCTGCCACAAAAATTGTTCAGGAATTGTTCTGTAGGATGTGCTGGACAAACAAGTGGAGGCCACACCTGACAACTTACAGGACTTAAAGGATCTGCTGTTAAAGTCTTGGTGCCAGAACCCACACCTTCAGATGTCTTGTGGAATCAATACCTCGACGGGTCAGAGCTGTTCTGGCGACACAAGGAGGATCTACACAATATTATGCAGGTGGTTTTAATGTTATGGCTGCTCGGTGTATATAAGACATTAATGAAGACAACCCTATGATCACCATCAGCCGGATTGGCTCCGGATGCACCGCAACCCTGCTCATGATAAAATACGCTTACTGAAAGTCGATTAATGGTTCGTGTTAGCCCATGTGAATACAAGAGAAGCCTTTTACGATGTATTAAACTGTACTGAGGGATAAGAATTAAAAACAGCAAGAGAGGACAGGATGTGTTGGCTTACCTGGGATCCAACGCGCAGTGTGCAATGTGTATCATGACAGGCGCTTCCGTGTGCGTGGTCACGTGACACCAAGCAACTTAGATCTTGTGTTTCACATTGTATTATTTGAGTGCTGCAGTGTAAGTTTTTGAACCACAGAGTTGGGTGTTTCAAAACAACAGAGAGCCCTTACTGACGGTGAATATATGATGTCCTGTGTTTTGTGTCTTAAACAGTCTTGATCCCGGATTTATGCATGATTGCACGAACAGACTTATAACATTGCATGAATATACCTCTAATGCCTGCACTTATTTTAGTGGAACCCTTTCACAGTTTGACTCAGTTTGCAAAAAAAAAAAAAAAAAGACATATGAACAAGTGATACAATAAAAGAGGTGTGTGTGTGTGGGGGGGGGGGGGGGGGGATAGTGGATCTTATTCTGCAGCATTTTTCTGACTGTATTTTGGATCCGCTTGTCCCTTGTATTCAAACTGTGTGGTGTGCGGCCCCTTGTGGGGTGCGAAGGAATTGCAGGGGCACGGGTGACGGGAGAGATGGAAATGATCCATCCATCCATCCATCCATCGTTCCATATCTATCCATTTTCTTATCCCAGGGGTTCCCAAACTTTTCCAGGGCAAGGCCCCCCAAATGGCATTAACATTTGACCGAGGCCCCCCTTTTGCAAGATGTCTTTAAACACATTAAAAATACAGACTTCTGAATATATCCCCTTTTTTTATTATTAATAATTACATCTTGCATCTTTACATTACATTATATTAGGAAGTGATTGTATGTGTGTGTGGTTGTCTAAGAGTGAGAATTTATTTTTCACACCAAATTGTTGAGGCCCCCTGGGTGGCCCCCAATTTGAAAACCACTGGCTTATTATACATACGCAGGCTCGTGGGGAAGCCTGGAGGCTATCCCAGGGAACTCGGTCAAAAGGCAGCCTGGACATTTTGGAAAAGCCATTCAGCCTACAGCCAGACGCAAACCTAGATTATGTGGGGTCTACTGTGCGTTTACTGCGATTCCTCCACGGAAGTAAAGGGTCACAAAAATATCTCTAGGTAACACAAAAACCTAAACACAACATACATTTATGTTGTTATTAGGTTTTCGTGTTACCTAGAGATACTGTTGTGACTTCATTTCTTTATTGAAAACAATCATAAGAACATAGAAAAACTAATAAAGAAACATTTTTCAGTAAATATATTTCTAATGAGGCTATTCACATGACATGAATTTTCACCAGACATCAGTATTAACTCAAGAAATCCAGAAATATAAAGAATTGACAACATTAAAGTCCATAAATAAAGTTATGTGTAATGAAGTGGTGAAGATAAGAAAAGTATTGAACTTTTTTCTGCAAAATCTTGGATAAAATGCTTCAGTGTAAATGCCCTAGAGCTTGCCTTGTATTCCCTTACCAGTGTAACCTGGTGCATACTCAGAAAGCACATTATAAAATGTATAATATAGTCATTAAACAAATAAAATACAGTTTCTACATAAGCTGGGAATTCAGTGTGTCAATATATTGATGTATGATTACAAATTTTAATGTCCAGTAATTAATTACAGAAAACAGTGTGATTAATTACTTAAATGTTTTTAATCAATTCACAGCCCTAAATCCATAGTGAAATGTGTGAAAAATGTGTCAAATAACAGACAGTAGGCTATTTGTTCATTATGCACCCTTGTCAAATATACATCAAGGCGTTTTACCTTAGCACTGAAAACTAAAATAAAACTAAAATGAAAAGTAATGACTTTCAAAAAATAAAAACTAAATAAAAGCTATTTATGCACCATTAAAACTAACTGAAGCTAAACTGAAATTGAAAAGTAAGATACAAAACAAAATAAAAATAAACACTATAAAAATTTTCAAAATGATTATAACCCTGTTTCAAAGTCCATTTACCTAAAAGTAAGTGGTGGTCATTTTCTTGTAAATGTCTTTGTTTGCATTTGGATGGCATGAGGATAAGTAAATGAGAGAATTTTCATTTTTGGATGAACTATTCCTTTTAACTGCCTTAAGTTTTTTAAAAGCTAGAGTTTATTCACAAATTTACACAAAAAATGTATATTCAGTGTAGTCCTAAAACGTGTGAAAACCGCCACAAGACATTACCTGCTTATGGTCTGTAGTGTCCATAACCTGGAAAGCCTGGAGAGATTGTAGAAACTGATTGCAGAAACATTTTGCAAAAAATAAAAAGATCTTGTAAGACATAGCAGATTGTAATTTCACTCTAAAAAACACTGGGTTAAAAACATTTTTAACCCAATGGCTGGGTAAATATAGGACAGGACACATTTTGGGTTAAATTAACCCATCAAGTTGGATTGTTAATTTTAACCCAGCAAATGGGTTGTTTTTCAACCCAAATGATTTTCATTTATACAAAAACGCTGGGTTAATTTTATTTCATAAATGTGTTAATATTTTCAGGTTTATTTTATCCTTTAAAAATGTCAAAAATACCACATTATAAACAAATATGTCAACATGGTATCTCCATCTTCAACTAATGTAAACTAATATTAACTAATATATTAACTAACATATTAACTAATGTAAAGTATTGAGCACAATACACAGTACCGGTACTTGCCAAACGGTGCCACCGGTGTTGTGCTCACCATTCCCTGTACTTATTGCATTACAGCCCACATTAAGAACTGCTAATACTAGTAAAAACATGTTAACCCTAGCTAACTATTACCAATTAGTCATCTTATAATAAGGTGAAATAAAACTGAAATTGGACAACTAGTTGTTGGTTTGTTTATCTTTAATAGTCTTTTGTTCATTCGTCATTATCTAAACAACTGTCCTGTTTCCTCTTTTCCTCCTCCTCTTGTTTTCTCTTGCGCTTCTGGCTGCCAGATTCAGGTTCATTTTCCAGATTCATTTTCAGGAATTAAAGCTTGTGCAACTCTGGAGAGGTGGCGGAGTATAAACGAGATACAAGATAGGGTCCCTCTTTAAGGGGGCTGCTGAGATGTTGCTGCGCATTATTTTAAGATGAAAATTTCTGATTATTTAAATGATCAACCCTCAGGGGCCCTCACAGTATGTGGGGCCCCAGGCAATTGCTTGCCTTGCCTGCCCTGTAGATACGTTTCTCCTACAACACATTTATTTGGAGTAGGGGAGGTAACCGGAGTACCCAGAGGAAACCAGCGAAGCGTGGGAAGAATATGCAAACTCCATGCAGAGTCGGGATTCAAACCACCAACCCCAGAGATACGAGGCAAACATGGTAACCATTTTAATAACCATTTAAACAAGCATTTAATTAATTAAAATGTAAAAATATTTAAATAACTTTAACAGAGCCACCAACCTTTACCTATTTTGCGCAGCAGCTCTATATTTTAGTATCAGATTATATTAGAACGAGTTACCATTAAAAAAATGCTCCAACAGAGCAGTGCTCCTTTCCCATAATAAAAACTGCAGGGGAGCCAATGGATGTGTGAGTCTGAATGGTTGACAGTACCACCCCTTCCATTCACAACAGATGTGTTCAAATAGTTTCTATGATGGACATTAAAGTTGTAGATTAGATTTGTAAAGATTACCAGAAATGCACTATGTTGTTGTTGTTGTTGTTGTTGTTGTTTTTATACTGTTCATTACTACTAGATACTACTAGATGCCAATACTTCAATCCCAATACTTGGATGTCCCTTTCTTCCAGATTGTGCTGAGTATATAACATTTTTAAACCCTTAAATAGTGTTCTAAACATAGTTGAAAAGTAGGTATTTTATAAAATATGAAAAGGTTCTGTTAAAGCAATAAGGTTTTTATTTTTTTATTTTTAATCCCAATTCGTGCCAACAACCAATACACCACAGATTCCCGGCCCTGGTCCTGGAGTACCTACTGTCTATCATATTTTAGTGTTTTCATTGCTCCAGACACACCTGACTCAAATGATCAGCTAAGTAAGAGTCCTTCCTGAATTATGTGGGTGTGTTAAAGCTGTGAAAACACTAAAATGTGCAAGAAGGGACACTTCAACACCAATGTTGTGAACCTGTACAATCCACCACACGGTTTTAAAAGAGAACTCTATAGGCGTAATATCTTAGCTGCAATCATTTAACATGGAACAACAACTTCGAATAAGAACTTGCAAATGAGAAACCAACTTCAGACCTTTCTGTGGAGAGGTGTTAGAAGTAGTTACGCCATCTAGTAGTTATGTATATCATTTTCTTTTCTTTTTCTTCTTCTTCTCAGTTTCTTCCATTTATTAACATGTAAAAGTTTCATTTATTCATTTTCAGTAAGATGTGGTGGATCAGGATGCCGGGGACACTGGGTATAAGGCAGAAATGGGCTTAATATCTTTCAGCGTATTCAGTGCACTTTTTTTTATAGTACAAACTGTCTTCCTGTAGCTACAGTTACCAAAGCAGAGTTAAATAAAAACGACTTAAAAAATCTTTACAAATAAAAGAGCTGCTAACGGCGGCCATGTTTTTGTGTCATGCTTTCTAAGCCTGACTTCCATAGTGCCTTATATTTACTATTTAACTTGTAACTTAACCCAGACAGAAATCTCTCTCTCTCTCTCTCTCTGTTTTTGCCTGCTTTTCTTTAACCCTGTTTTAATTATTATAAAAATTGTTTAAGTTAAATGGCAGTATCACAGGGCACAATATACTGCTGAAAGAGGCCACTGCCATTAAGGAATACTGTTGCCATGAAGGGGTGTATTTGGTCTGCAACAATGTATAGATAGGTGGTACGTATCAAAGTAACATCCACATGAACGCCAGGACCCAAGGTTTTCCTGAATATTCCGTCAATTATGTAATTGTCTAGGCTTACACCCTGATATTTCCATGAAGTAACACCTTACCAAAACTCTAACTGATGCCTCCTTGTTTCCTCAGTCCAATATCTTTTAATATGTGACTCAGAATTCGATTGAGGTTTGCCATTTTTAACGACATACCAATTCTATGTTAACTAGGAGGCTCCTAGATCAAGAATACACAGGTGCTTCTTATGTGGAAGTCTTTTTATTATAGTGTGTGCACTGAAAGCCTAAGATGCTCAACCTTTCCCAAAAAGCCTATTCCAATAAAAGATAGAATAATAAGAATGAAAAAAAAAAACAACAGTAAAATGAATTAGACAAAATGTGTTGAAATAAAATCCTTGGATTAAAATGTCTAGCTTTAAAAATGGTGATATGAGAACATGCATACTAAAACATGTAATAATACTTTAGATATAGTTAACTGAGTGTAGTCACTGTGGTATAGGCCTATAGGCAGACCTGTTGTACATTTAGCCTAATACAACTAGGCAGTTCACTTGTGTCTCTAAAATTATGTATCAGTGAGCAAGGACGTCTCATTTGCTAAATATCTTTGTTCTTGTTTCCTCCTGTCCAGATTTCCTTTCCTTGTACACTTTCTCTGCTTTCTCAAAGGGAGGTGCTGAGAAGTGAGGAAGGGAAGCATGCAAAGGAAATGAGAAGGTGCAATTTAAGAAATGAGATGTATACCCTTGGCTTTTGTTATACTAATCTGAAGGTGTTTTCCTCTGCAGCACTCTACAAAACTGTCCATCAGATCTGTATACTTCCCTCCTGTCATCCACAACACACCTAACAATAGCAGAATCATCTGAAACCTTCTCCATGTGACAGATGTTCAGGTTGTGAAAATGACTAAAGTACAATGAGTGAATGAGAAGGACACGGGCAAGCCCTAAAACGTAAAGCTCCCTGTATATACCATAGACCACATGTGGCTCAGACACAGTCATGTTATATTGTGATATTTCCAGTGCCATAAAGCACTACAGTGTCTGTGAGAGTGTTTGTACAAAATTTAGGTTCAAACCCTGGACCATGGAACCATGAGACAGAAACACTACCAGCTGCACATCCGTGCCAGCCTATAAAATGATAATATGATACAAATCTAAAAATAAAGTCATATAAAAATAAACCATATAATAATAAAGTCAGGTAAATTGAGCCGAACTGATTGGAGCATTATAGCTCTTTGAAATTTCATTGCCAATTGCTGCAACTAGTTTCATGCTGTTATCAGAACACTACTTGTATCAAATTATTTGAGTGACTTTGATAAGGCAATCTCGGTACTGTCTTTTTTTCTTTCTTTTTTTTTTTTGGAGACAGAAAACTACATAGTGACCATCCTGACATTAAAAATTTGTGAATGCAAAATGAAAAACAATCATCATTAACACGTTTCATGATCCATATCTTTAAGACCTCTATAATTCAGAATGCTGACATTTGTGAAATATAACATCCTTATGCACTAATTCAGGTACTTGTGCTGACGTACACACAAGCTGACACATCAGTATACACAGATAAATTTACTCGCTTAAACCCACATACGCTGATCTGTGCATTGGTTTCAAGGTTGCAAACGAAGAATGCAACATAGAGTTCAACAGAGCTACTTACCACTTTTGATCTCTCTCACACATATACACAGAATATTAAAAAATGATTTGTTTTGAATGTAACTTTTGAATTTTAATTTAATTACTGTTAATTTAATATTATTAACCGGTTCAACTGTAACAAACATTCATTGTTGCATTATTCACACACCTACACACAGTTTTTTTTTTTCTCAAAGAATTTCTCAATGCTAATTTTTACTAAAGCTTAAGTATAGCACAGAGAGCATTTTGCTTTGTTCAAAGTGATGGTTTTGTCACTGGCCAACTTTAGCTGAACAGGTGGCCATTTTAGCTGAGTGGAGTGGGACATCTGACACTTAAATAGCTGTAGGGCAGAGGAGTTCATTTTTCAACATAGTATAATTGAGGAGATCTCTCTTAGCAAAAGGACACACAAATGAAATTAATACATTATGTTCAAAGTTATTTTTACTCTCTCTCTCTCTCTCTCTCTCTCTCTCTCTCTCTCTCTCTCTGTCTCTCTGTTTTCAGTTTTCATGTGCTTTATTGGTGGCATGACAAATAATTGTACATTAGAATTGCCATAGCAAGTACAAAGGAAGGGTACTGTAAAAACAAGAGAAATAAAATAAAATTGAATAAAATACTAATAGATCAAATTGAAAGAAAATAGTTCAAAATTAAGGACAATGTAAAGGCACTACGTACAGAAAATTTAAAAAAAAAAAAAAAAAAAAAAGGATCAAATGAGTAAAATTACAAAATAAAAGTGAATTTACTAATAAAGGTAAGGAAACAATAATAATAATAAAGAAGAGCAGTCACAACAATTACAAGAAACATAAGAGCAATACAGATCACTCACTGTCTCTCATCTTGTGGCAGGCTAGGACATATTGTGCTCTTTCTCTCTCTCTGTGTAGATGGGGGGGTCACAGTAAGGCCTCCCAGCTACACAAAGAGGTCAAAGTGAGACAAACAGTACACAAGAGGACAGAGTTCCTGTTTGTGTGACAAGTGTAAGAGAACCTCTGAAAAAACCAATGATCCCAGCTGTCACTGTAATACCGTAGCATCAGAGCACGTGACGTGTGTGTGTGTGTGTGTGTGTGTGTGTGTGTGTGTGTTAAAGACAGCTATTCAGGTCACCAGGAGGTCTATTGTGTTGAAGATCACCCACACTTCTTGCCTCAGTCCAATATCCCTGTTTCCTACTGCCAGCCTGACACTTGCCTTCCTTCCAGTTAGTGCTTTGTTCCAACTGCAGTGTGAAATTCCAGTCAAGATGAGTACACAGAAGTGTGCATATGAATGTGTACTGTCATGTTTACTGCACTGTTTCACCAGTACATGTTAGACACTAAATTTACAATTCAAAGTCAAAGCAATTCAGCAGCAATGTAATATGTATCCCATGATGTTCAAAGACTTTCAACTGGTAGTTCAGTACTAGGCTAAGAGAAATTAACTGTGCTAAACTAGGCATCTAGCAAACAAAAATCCCAAACAAAACTAACTATGTATTTACATTTACATTTATGGCATTTGGCAGACAAACGTCTAAGTCCAACATCTTAACCACTAAGCTACCACTGCCCCTTTTTGAGATATTGCTCAAGAAAATCCTAAACAAATCTAGGTAGCTAACATTAAAGAATATCACCAAGGGATGTTCGTTAACTATCTAAAATCAGAGAAAATCCCCAATCAAAACTAATTAGCTAACATTAAAAATATCTCTAAAACTATCTAAAGTATAAATAGTATTCTACCTAGCTAACATAAGAAGAAAGCCCCAAACAAAGTTAACTAGATATTGCTCAAGAAAATTCCCAAACAATGCTAGGTAGCTAACATTAATAAATATCACCAAGGGATGTTAGTTAACTATCTAACATCAGAGAAAATCGCCAATCAAATCTATTAAAAACATTAGAAATATCGCTAAAACTATTTTGTTTAAATAGCTAGTTATCTACCCAGCTAACATTAGAGGTAAACCCCAAACAAAGATAATTAGATATTGCTTGAGTAATCTCAAGCAATATCTAGAATATCCCCAAGAAAGTTCAGCAACTAGCTAACATCAGAGAAAACCCCCAATCGAAATGAGTTAGCTAACAGTAACAATACCTCTAAATCTATCTTTAAAAAGATAGTTATCTATCTAGCTAACATTAGAGGAAAGCCTCAGACAAAGCTAACTAGATAGTGCTTGAGAAAATCCTCTAAAAAGCTAGCCAGCTAACATTAATGAATATCCCCAAGAGACTTGGGTGACTAGCTTGCATCAGAGGAAATCTCTCATCAAAGCTAGTGAATAGGAATTCTGCAGGTTCTACAAACAAGACAACTGGCAAAAAGTCTGAATACTCACTAAAGTACACTTGTGTAAATAGCAGTGTGTGTGTGTGTGTGTGTGTTCAACAATACAGTTGATAAGTTTCAGGCATGATCTCTGTGTCTTAATTCTGAAGGTCTCTAGTTTGTGTCACGATGTACCGGAACCAAATTGTTTTGTGTATGTGTTGTTTTGAGCATTCGTAATCATCCCACCTTTCGCCTTCTCTCTCTCTCTCTCTCTCTCTCGTTCTTCTTCTCTTATTATCTGGTAGACAAGACGTCTTGTAGTTCTTATGTCACTCCATACGTAATAGATGTTTTGATTTCATATATGACCTGTTCCAATTGACATTTATCATTCTTTATCAATATTTTTTGTGTATATATACTATGCTTTCTGTATCATTACA
This sequence comes from Ictalurus furcatus, assembly GCF_023375685.1. Lineage (NCBI taxonomy): Eukaryota > Metazoa > Chordata > Actinopteri > Siluriformes > Ictaluridae > Ictalurus > Ictalurus furcatus. The sequence goes on along the minus strand of NC_071265.1, from coordinate 20,323,227 downwards.
CTAAGAAGCTTTCACTGAACGATGGTGTCACTGTGACTTCTTCCCGAGCTCGGACCAGACGAAATCAGCCAATGCAGGGTCCAAATTCTGGTTCTGTGACTGGTATCGGAAAAAGAACTTAACAGCAGTTCATTATTAATTGTACAGTGTCAACTTTTGCGGTTTTACCTCCTTCTGCTTGTCCCCATTGTGTTTAACTGTGAAATATCTTTTTCTGATTTCTAAATTCTGATTTTGAAATCATAATGGCCCAATTTACTAATATACTCTCATAAGGATGAGCGACAGCTGCACTCCAGATGTAAATGCCACAAGTAGAAATTCAAGCTTTTCTAGTTCCATTCTAGCATATCTTACGATCCATATGATGACCGTCCCTAATGACCTTGTCATAATGTTTAATACAGCTAATTAATACTATACCTAAACCTAAATTTAACCAAAACCTTAACAGTTTAACAAAAAAGGAAAAAACTGCATTTAATAAATAAATAAATAAATAACAGTTTTCCTCATCATGAACAACCAAATGTTTCACAATCCTTGTGGGGATACTTGGTCCCCACCAAAAAAAAAAGAAAAAAAAAAAAGCATGGCCACCTAACACACACACACACACACACACACACACAGCAGCTAATCATCCAGTTTCTTATAAAACTTTGAAAGGGGCTATAATTCAAGTGATTTGTTATGAATGTACATGATGTCCATTTAAGGATGACATTCTGCACTTAATGGATGAAGTTTCATTTCAAATGCAGATTTCTACAATACAAAGCCATTACATGAAACATTGTTCACTTGTCCACTGAAAGACTTTATGTGTTTACATATAAATATTGCTACCAGATATTTTTATATTGATTGCGATTCTAATATGAAAATACAACAAAGCCTTAAAATAAAGATTTTTATATTTAAACTTAAAATACCATCAATGTCGACATTTGGGATCAAACTTATAGCACAGACCTTGACAACTATTTTGTTAACTAACGAGTGAAAAATGTGTTAACAGCCCCCCATATGTCTCTAACACATATCTCACGCCACCGCCTGAGAGTTCAGCGGTGTGTCGCGACTGTTAACAAAGCATTTGAGGAGCAGACACACTCAACGCTGCACACAAAGGAGTGCTGCCTCTGAGTTACTCTGTTGAGTTGAGAGCTTCTGGAAAGGAGAGACAAGTGGGAGGCAGGAGGGGTGGGTGAGCGAAATGACCTCGCCATGTTGGTTCTGTGACCCCTTAAGCCTGAGCCCAGCCTCCTGGAGTGAACGCTTTTATAAGGGTGGATGTGTGGCACAGGGTGCCACAGAGGGGGAGAGAGAAGAAAAGAAGCCGGCTATGCTGTGAAGAATAGTGGGAGTGAGGTGGAAAACCCCAGGCTCCTGCTCCACACATGGCCCTTGAGTGAAAAGGAGACCTTCTCATTGTGAGCATGTCTCAACGGCCATGGCACCTCATTTGCTGAAGAAAAACACCCTTCGTAACGTGAGTGTTTTGCCCCTACAAACCAAACAAACCAAAGTCATTAATCATTCTCTTTACATGAGCACTTCTAGGAGATATGAAAATGACTTCCAACATTCCAAATGAAAAAGAAATATAGAAAAGTCGTATATGTTGGTTTTCTTGACCCTCATTTGCATGTGAAGTGTTATTTCACTCAGGTCCAATCCACATGAACGTCTGCTTGAACTTGCCTAAAATTACAGGAGAGATCTTTCATTCAGCTTCTGTCTAATGAATATTCATAGTACTAGCACAATGCAGGCAGCTTCCTAAGCTCTTGAGAAGAAGTCAGCTTGCTTTTGACGCTCGGGTCACGGGACTCTTGACAGACTGCTGCACAAAAAAGACCTGACTGCAGAATTCCTCAGTGTTGCCCAGCGACGCCATTGTGTGACGTATTTCTGTGTCTACATATTCATAGCTATTGAAGTTATTAGTGGTGATTCATTCATGATGGCACTCCCACTCGACCCTTTCCCCTTTTATCGTGGGAATGTTGAAGGGGTGGTCACATTTTCTACATGTTTAGTTAAGACAACCATATACAAATAACTCTTTCTCCTATTAAATATGACATTGCTGTGCAGAAATGGTCTGAAAACAAAAATAAATAAATAAAAAAGTAATACTCATTCACTTTCTTGATAGCACTTTAGGTTTCAAATTTAGTTTTGGAGGTTAGTAAGCAGAAAGAAATAAAAAGTCCAAAAACCACATATTCTACTACCATGCTAAATAAGCTGTATGTTAATAGAACTGTAGACTGGAGTAGCGGTGTGTAGAATTCAGGTATATTGGGACAGTTTAAATAAGCTGCATTGATTTTATGGCCTGATCAGTAAAAGTCAAAACCTATATTACTAAGTACTAGCAATGGAAGTGCTTGATATAAATATGGTTTAATTCATGTAAAATCTCAATCTCATAAGGGGGTGTGGCCAGAATCAACAAGATGTTTACCCCAATGAAAATGGAGCAGGAAAAATTACATGTTTTGACAATTTTTTTTTTACTTAAGGTTATAAATTTGTCATGACTAATACTTATGATGTATATATTCACAGGATGTACATAATATGAACAAAATTACCAAAAGATTCACTGCAAAGCATATACATATGTTTATTATTCAAACATTTTCAAGATGGTTACCCTACAAGAAACTCCCCACATCTGTGGTTAAAAATGAGGTGTTAATAGATTATATGTGGATTAGATCGTGTTTTATGAAGTATCTTAATAAGCAGGAGAATAAAGTGGACTTAATTAGGCCTATTGTTGAGTATGCATTAGAGATTTTTTTATTTTGTGGACTGTTTTCCATATAATTTTAGAATGTGACTAAGTACAATACCTGAAAGTGTGTCCTAAATTACCAAACCTGCTGTCCCAAATGATCACTTAAAAATTGTTTTCAGCCAGTCTCGACTAAAGGGTAAGCCATGCTTCTTTAGAATATGACAAAGCATTTTTTCTTCACATGTAGACAGTCAATCCCTTGAGGATTTCAGAAATGTGTTGGGGTATTGTTTTATTAATGGCAAGAAAGCTTAGACCAGCTTTTAAAAAACTGTCCCAATATACGCTACGTGGCCAAAATGTGGACACCCGACCATCGCATCCATGATTCCAGATTTAGTACCCCTTTGCTGTTATAATAACCTCCACTCTTCTCGGAAGGTTTTCCACTAGATTTTCGAGTGTGACTGTAGGGATTTGCTCATTTAGCTATAAGTGCATTAGTTCGATCAGACACTGATGTCAGGTGTGCAGGCCAGGTGTGCAATCAGCATTCCAGTTCATCCCAAAGGTGTTTAGTGGAGTTGACGTCAGGGCTCTGTGCAGGACACTCAAGTTCTTCCACTCCAACATTGGCAAACCATGTCTTTGTGAACCTCGCTTTGTCTAAAGGTCTTGCTGGAGTATGTCTGGGCCCTTCAGTTCCAGTGATGAGAAATTAATCCTACATATAAAACTGTGTGCTTCCAACTTTGTGGTAACAGTGTGGGGAAGACCTACATATGGGTGTGATGGTCAGGTGTCCACATACGTTTGTATCTGAATTCACCCTATATTACTGTAATATTAGAAGTATGGTACCATGCCATTTGGAATATAGTCTAGGCTAAAGTCTATTGCAGTATTAAAATCGTGTTTAGGTCAGATTAGAGTGGAATAAATTTAAAAATATTCTGTAGACTTTAGGCCTTCTTTCCGTTTCGGCCTAAGCTAAAGTCTGTGTACATAAAATGTACATATCTCGGAAATGAGCAAACTCAAACACTGGAATCCTTGCACGAAGTTGGACCAAGTGATGATGTTGAACGAACCGGCTCTTTGAACCGAGTATTTTTGGTGAACGTTGAGTAACTTGCAAATATGACAGGGAGGGGTCCGCTACACTCCTTCTTGTTGACTAACGCACAGCCAAATGTATTAAGATAGTTATCACGAAAAATGTAAATGAATCCATAGTTAGACAAAGAAGAATATCTACTGGTCAAAAATTTGAAAGCTGTCCGGTTTACCGTGGGGAGCTGAGCCAAATGAAAAGATCCGACTCACTGAAAAGATCCGACTCACTGAAAAGATCCGGAATTAGCGCTGCTCGCCCACGCGCTCCGCTCTGACCCCGCCCACTCCTTATTAGACCCTGAGGCGACATTCCAGTGGGCGGAGCTAATGTCATTCAATTCCTCATGAATGAGGCTCGCGGTCGCAGTGTGGAAAAGTTGTGCGAGCGTGTCAGACACACCGTCCAGTGAAAACAGCTAATGTTCAGATAAAAGAAAGAAACGGAACTTTAAAAAAAATAAAAAATGGATTACCACTTTCGCTCTTTGCTTTCTTATTTATTTATTAACAGCATGTTTATTCTAATCCAAGCCAAGGAACGTAAGTAGTCTATACTTCCTTAAAAAGTCGTTCAGTTCTTTATAAATGTAAAACTTTTCAAATGATTCATGTGTAGTCTTACTTGTAAAATACCTTTATAACTACATAACTCTACATAACTCGTTGTTTTTCATTTATCCGTTTTAATGAATCATGTGAAATGTGGTGTTTTAACTAAGTGGTTTGAAAATTTTAGGCTTTCAATAAGATATATTTATTATTTAATTACATGTTAATTCACTGGTGTTTCTATACTATTTTTTTGTGTGTTTTCTTTTTGTTTTGTTTTATTTGTGTTTTAAAATACAGCCATTGTCATCCACCAGAGGAAACAGATAAAAGTCCATACCCATGTAGTTTATGTCTTTTCTTATTTGAAATGGTTTCATAATCTTCTTATTTATTTATTTTTTTAAACATATACCATTAAATATTTTCTTGTAGACATTCTGCTTGATATGAAGGCATCTGGAGGAGAGCTGGGCTGGTTGACATCACCAAATGAAGAAGGGGTGAGTAGGCTTATAGGCTTATCAAAAACTTCACGTTTTCAAGCCGTGGTATCTATCATAGTCAGAGACCCAACTTACCAGTTGTTCATGTTGAATGTGGTTTATAATATGGCCTTTGGTCTTGCTATGTCTTTTTTTTTAAAAAATTTTAATAAAACACTCCTGATAGTCTTATCTGGTGGTAAATTTTCCGTATTACTTTAACGCTCTTTATCGTGTTAAAATGATCTGATTCATATTTCTCATTCAATAATGTGAACAGTTTTACAGCTTAATAGATCCCATGAACAGTGTTATACGGTAGGGACAGAGACACCAAAGCCCTGGGTTAGAGGGAGTGTGCAGTCCTCTATCTTTAGTCATGTGGTTTCCTTTCTGAGGAACTGGAGGAAATGGAGACATGGTCAGGAACAGCGGCGAGCTGTTGGGATTAAAAGAACCGGCTGTAGATTCCTTCTGTGGCCCCAGGGCCTCATGAGAGATTTACACACCAAGTTTACTCTCTTAAACCTATAGGGCCAAGGAGATGACTGTACAGGTTTGAGGGCAAGTTCAAGGCTTTCACACTCTCAGGGTGGGGATGGGGCTTTTTTAATTACTCCTTTGGAGACTAGTCCTGTCATTTTCTTGTTCTGATGTTGAAGGCTTTGGCTGGGATCTCTGAGCTCTTGAGCCGTTGTGTCCACACAAGGCCTTTGAGGTTTGCATGCCTGGCCTGATCTGCTGTTCAAGTGCTTTTAGGGGAGCTGAGGGAAGTGGAAGGTTTATAACTAGGGATAACAAAGGAATGAGCTTTAAACTGATGCATCATTTCATTTGGGATGGCCTGTCTTTCCTCTCTTTGATACATCTTTAGCAGGTCTAAGGAAAGATATGCCTAGACATGCAATTCCCACACCCACATGTCTGTTACAAAAAGTCATTATTCCACAGAAGAATAACTGCAATATTAACAAATGATCAAATATATAAATTTACTCAAAAATATGTGATTATAATTGACTCTATTCTCTTTATATTTACAATGTAGAATGGAATGCATCTTAATGTACTTATAATAATGTTAGTATACGATGTAGTAACTACAAATCTTTCTCTCTGTCACTCAGTGGGAAATTGTCCAGACAGTGGTGAATGGCTCCCTTCTTTACACCTACAGCGTGTGCAATGTGGCCAGTGATACCGAACAAGACAATTGGCTTCGTACCACCTTCATCCAGCGTCCTCTTGAAGCCTCACGTATCTCCGTTGAGCTGCGGTTTGTTGTCCGTGACTGCAACACCTTTGATGGCACGTCCCCTTCTTGCCGCGAGACCTTCAGCCTTTACCTTTCCGAAACGGACAAGGACGTGGGCACCAGTTTCCGGAAAGGTCAGTTCCGTAAGGTCGCCACAGTGGCCCCGGATGAAGTGACCGCAAACAGAGATGGTGGCCGAGCATCATTGAGGGTGAATGTGGAAACGCGGAGCATCGGAACACTATCAAGGCAAGGTTTCTACCTGGCTTTTCAAGATGTAGGTGCCTGCGTGGCTCTGTTGGGTGTGAAGGTGTTCTACACCACCTGTCCGGCCATCCAGCGCAACCTGGCTACTTTTCCTGAGCGTGTGACTGCAACAGCTCTAACTGAGGTGGAAGGTTCATGTGTGAAGAACGCAGTGACTGTCGGCCAGGCACCTCCTCGCATGTACTGCACAGCTGAAGCAGAGTGGGTCGTTCCTGTCGGGCAGTGCTACTGCAGAGCCGGCTATCAGGCTGTGGGACAGACCTGCCAAGGTAAGCGGTTTGTAGTGCAGTGTGTGTGGGGTAGTGCTGGAATAATGTTTTAATGTGAGTGAAATACCACTCTATTTCTTTTTTTTTATTTCGGTTGTGAAAGCGGCTGACTGTTTTATCTTGAACCACTGGATCCCCTTAAATCAAGGTTGAGTTCTAATTAAAAAATCCTTGCAAAGCAGTCTGTGGTTTGATGGTTGAGGAACAACTGCAGGGCTTTGTGGGTGGGCTGCCAGTGTGTGTTTCTGAATATGTGTGTGTGTGTGTGTGTGTGTGTGTGTGTGTGCGTGCTAAGATGCCTTACTGTATCGTGCTGTTACCAAAGAGCTGTCTAACAAGTTGCCTGTGAGCACACTGGAGACAGAGAACATGACTTCAGTGTAAAGGAATGTCCGTCTTGTCCACACCCTCTCACCTGCTCACATTTTATTTCGGATCTGTGTGAGAGTTTATTGCTTTAGGAAGGAAGTTTAAAGATACCAGGTTACCAGCGGGGAAGTGTGTGTGTGTGTGTGTGTGTGTGTGTGTGTGTGTGTGTGTGTGTGTGTGTGTGTGTGTGTGTGTGTGTGTGTGTGTGTGTGTGTGTGTGTGTGTGTGTGTGTGTGTGTGTGTGTGTGTGTGTGTGTGTGTGTGTGTGTGTGTGTGTGAATGTATCTGTGTAGAAAGGCAATAATGGCAGAACTGGCTGTATAGATTCCCAACATAAGAGAAAATGAATAGAATCCTAAAAGACACTGTGAGAATTTTTTTTTTTTTGTAAATAAAAATAAATGAAATAAAATAAAGTAAAACAAAAATATATAAAGAGGGTAAAGGGCCTCTCATTCTTTCTAATTTCAGATCATGTTGTAATATAATGAATAAGCTGGTTTAGTCCATTTTAGGCTTACATGATACAAGGATTTAGGAATTTGGGGGGGATTTTTTCCCAAGGCGTTTCTCTGGTGTGAATTCTCATGTCATCCGGTAGCTGAAATGACTCAGTGGACAGGCCTAGCATTACCTGAATACTACCTTGTTTCTGTGTGTGTGTTTCTATGACTACACTTTACCACAGATTACAGAGAAGGCTTGGCACACCCTCGCTACACTGACTCAGTTATCATGTAATTGAGGGCTTCAGCTCTGTGGAAGGCTTTTGTAGTGGTGGGAAATATAGGTTTAGTCAATGGTGTTGAAACGTAGGCTTTCTCATGCTGACTAACTGTAACTCTAAATCCTATCAACGATAAAGGAGATAAAGGATTGTAAAGTCAACTTCCTAAAGCTTTTGCCTGCTCATCAAAAGCAAAACCTCATTTTACATGTTTTAATTGTTATGTCTTTTCAGTTTCCAAAATTGTTAGGCATTAAGATAATTTCCCTCACTTGCAAACAATAAAAAAAAAAAAAACTTTTGACAAATCCCTTGACTACTTGGCTTACACGTAAAATGAAGTGATTTTCCTAATGGGCAACTGTGTATTGAAATAATACGGAAGGGCAAATCTCAGGAAGGAATGTTCTGGAGATCCTGACTTCTGGTGCTTTAACAGGATCCATCAGGCTGCACCTGAAACGGACGCTGGCTTCATCAGGGATTGGGAGGTTTTACTGGTATGCAGGTCTGTGGAAAAGGGTAGATTCCAAAACTTTCGGACATTCCGTCGTTTCCAGGAGACGCTCCAAATATTTTTGCCCACCTTCAGTCATGGCTGAATGAGGAGGATTAGGGGAGGAATGTGATTATAAGAGGGGCACCTTGTTATCACTGTATGACAGCACAAATCAGGAACGAAAGTACAAGCCCAGACTTCACACATTTCCCTTTTTTTTTTTTTTCCTTCAAACACTTCTGCGCTACTCATTGTTAATTGAATGCTTTCTACTCATCACCTATTGTTGCGTTCATTTTTTTATGCTACTCACTTAACACTTTATGGTTTGCAGCATTTGGCTTGTTAAAAGGTTGTGAACCTTAAAGTTTAATGGGTCAGCTGAACTACCCTTAAGCAGAAAGTCTTCAGGCTTTCAGTGAAAAAGAAGATGCTTACGCCTAAACAACTATAGAGACAATAATGTTGCTGGTGACATTGTTCTCATTGGACTTTTACGATCGGCTCTTTGTGCGCGGCTTCTGTTCTTCCAGGCTTATCGCCACCTGCCAGTCTTCATCAAGCCCTCCTGTGATTGGATGCCAGGCTGGAGTGGGGGTAGTGACTGATTAGTAGGTTAGTTTAGTAGGGGAATTCCGTGGCTGCTTAATGTTTCGGTTTCACCGAGATCAGAGTGCATTTAGGCCTTCTGACTTTGTAGGGAAGTTAGCATTTTATTGATTTATGATGGAATGTCCGGTTCCCTCCCTGCTACATTAAAATGACTGGTTTATAACGCTGATAAGGCTCCATAAACAGCGACATCAAGAGATTAGGAGAGATTAGTATAATGATTGTCAATAGGTGTGTCTCGAACTTGTTCTAATTATGTTAAGATAATGTTAACAGGTTCAAAAAAATAGAACATTCGCATGTCTTTCAAGACCAGTGATTTGTCTGAAAACTGACATTTCCAGTGCACTTTACAGTGGTGACTTTATTGTTTTAACTGTTGACTCCTCCACCCATATGACCCTGACTAGTCTCTTTGTGTGGTGTGTTGCAATGAAATGACTTCAGAGGGCCAGATCTGTAGCATTGCTCAGCCTTATCTTGTTTGTCAGTATTCCGTCGCATGAATCAAACTGCTAGGAGATAACAACAACACAAATATTTTGTGTTAGAACACACAGTCATTCTTTAGACACTCTTCCTACACAGTGTCATTGATGTTCATCATAGCTGTAGCCACCCGCAGCGGGCTCAGAGCAAATACGTTAATGCTGTATCCAAAGCTCACACAATCTGCATGTATTTCTGGCTGTGACATAAAAAGCATTACTTGTAAGCCATCTACGTGTTTGTAATGTGCAGTGTGGACTTGTTGACTTCCATGAACTGTTGGAAACAAATTCTTTGTTCTACAGTGCTGGAGAAGCAGTATTAAATCAGTTTAACTGGCTCTATGGTCAGCTAGATAGCTTTGATTTTAAAACTCAAAGCTCCTCTCTCAGAACAGATACGGACGTTAGGCTTGAAGAATGGAGTGGGTGTTTTCCGCTCACTCCCGACTTCAAACAGCATGGAAAGGGAGGCTGCTTTTCTTATGTGAACATCTCTTCCACCCCCCTTCCTCTATTCATACGCTCTTAAACGCAAACACACAGCAAATACACATACCCCCACCGAAAATCCCCTTGAGAGAACTGCTGTCAGCAATCCCTAAGAGCAAGTCCCCATTCTCACACACACGCACGCATGCACCACCTACTGCTCGTCAAACTCAAACTCTTTTGCTTAAAGCAGAGGCTGAAAGACTGATCCCTGGGAGGTCAGACACTCATTCAGAAGAAGCCCTTCTACAGAAACTCTTTTTTGCAAGCTTATGAGTTTCTCATGGTCATTAAATGTACATATATCACCACCAACCACCTCTTTGTACTGTTCATGTGCTTCAGAATGACCCCTACATCCTCTTTGCCAGTGATTGTTAATGTTGTTGCGTTGCTTCTTCTCTGGAATCCTGTACTCTGTGCTAGCATGTTCTCATCAGTTGACACAGGAAGGAAAGGAGGAGAGGATGAAGCCTATACAAACTCACAATTCCCGCATCCTGTTTTGTCCAACCAACATCCACCCATCCACACTGCTCTACAGCTCACCTGCAGGGCTCAAAACTTTTCTGTTGGCATTCTTTTATTCAGCGTTTAAACTTGCCTGAAGGCTTTTTTTCACATGCCTGTAACTGCTTTGCTTTTGTTAGAAGCTAGGATCACTGCAGGTCTGTTGTCTTGATAAGTATATGCTGTGAGGATTTGTGTCGTCGTTGATGGATTCGTCCTGCCTGTAGCTTAGTTGGTGTGAATCCTTTGGCCCCTATTGTTCCTCTCAGATGGGGATAGGGGATAACAGCAGCCTCCTGCAGCTCTATCACTTACATAGATGTTGAGTCTGATGAAATCTCAACTTAAGTCTCTTCATTAACCCATTCCACGCTTGCATACCATGTGACAAGGCAGCGATAGAAGATTCAATAATAAAAATGGAAAAAGGCATGCTCAATGGCACATATGTAGTATAGGAAAGCCTTCTAAGAGATATTGTTTTGGTATATTTTTCTTCAGTTTGCCCATGCCTAGCTGAATGACATATTTCAAAACTCGACTTTCCTATCTTTTTTTTAGCATGTGATGGAGGCTACTACAAGAGCTCGGATTCCAGCCAGCCATGTGAAGTCTGTCCAGCAAACACACAGCACTCAGGTCCTGGTGCACTCCACTGTCCCTGCTTGGAAGGATTTTACCGAGCAGCTACAGACCCCAGCTCTACTCCATGTTCTGGTGAGTGTTTCTGGCTACAGCGCTTACAATGAGGAGTTAAGACACCCCCTCCCCCCCCCACCCCATCTTATATTACTCATGAATTGTTCATAAAATTTGTGAAGTACAAATAGTTTTCAGTCCTTCAATCCCACAAACTGTCACTCCCTCAGGTCCACCTTCTCCTCCAGAAGACCTCAAGTCCACTCCTCGCCTAACAGCAGGGAGCGTACTGCTAACCTGGAGACCTCCAGCTAATACAGGTGGCAGGACTGACATTGTATACAATGTGGTGTGTGAGCGTTGTAATGGTGTCGTGTGTGCGCCGTGCGGAGGGAGGGTGCACTTCGAACCTACACATACATCTCTGAGCCAGCCGGAGGTTACAGTCAGTGAGCTGGAGCCTCACATCAACTACACTTTCAAAGTGGAAGCCTTGAATGGAGTGTCCCATTTGAGCCCTCAAAAATCAACTGTCAGCATCACAACTGTGCTACACTTCACAGGTATAAACTTCAGCTCATAGCATTTTAAATAAAAGCAGGTCTTTTGTGTATTCAATAAAATTAAGCAGTGAAATGTTTCACAACTGTTTTATGCCTTTCTCATCACAGAGCCTCCTAAAGTAACATTCCTCCGAGTAGAGGATCGTACCTCTACTAGTCTTTCTCTGTCCTGGACTGTGGACCAACACACAACTTCTCATCATTCGCCTCACTACGAGCTCATGTACCGCATCAAGGTATCTAGGTTAATCCCAGTGTTTAATTTCGAAGTCTGTTTGCCTCTTGTTTCACGTGGGCTTACGATGTCTCTTTCGAATAGGACAATAAGGGAGAGCAGGACGTCACCACATACAATGTTCTGAGGTTGGACAAGAACTTGGTCCAGATTTATGACCTTTCACCTGGCACTAAGTACGTGTTCCGTGTTCAGACTTTAACACCAGAGGGCCATCCTAGCAGCCAGAGTGCAGAACAAGAATTTGAGACCCTGCCCATGGGTATGTGTCTGTGTGTGTGTCTGTGTGTGTGTGGATATCCTTGTCCTAAAATAATATAGAAGTAGAGAATTGTGTGTAACCAGATGCCTTGTATCTATCCAACAGCTGAATCACACACACAGGGCAGTTCCATGATTGTCATGGGAGCTATTGCTGGAGGCGGAGCCATGTTGCTTATCGTGGTGGTTATTTTACTTCTACACAAAAGGTTAGAGGAGTCTTTATGCTTTCTTCCTTTTTCCTCCCCCTCACTATGTTCTTATCATATTTCCTCTTCAAAGCTTGCCTCACCCTGTCCACCCTGTGATCTGTTGACATGAAAACTCAGCATGAAAACATGAAGCTAGTCTGATTACAGTACAAGCTTGAAAGAACTGATGTGCAAATATATAATTTTGACTTTGCCCTTTCTCTTATCAGGAGGCTAAATTCACATATCCGGCAAAGAACAGGGGGCAACTACTTCTCCTGTCCAGGTAGGACAGAGCCCAGTATAACTGCATTAATGTCATTTGTTATATGTTGTGTGTGTGTTAAAGACTTGTTTCATAAGCTACAGTGTACCATTCTTCCTTTTCCACAGAAAAACATCAGCCTCTGAAGACCTATGTGGACCCACACACGTATGAGGACCCTTGCACAGCTATCCTTAAGTTTGCCAGTGAAATTCACCCCAATCACATTACTAAACAGAAAGTCATTGGAGCAGGTAATCTATCAAATAATCACATTATTGTTACTATTATTTTTAATACTAGAATACTATCTCTCTCTCTCTCTCTCTCTCTCTCTCTCTCTCTCTCTCTATATATATATATATATATATATATACATATATATATATATATATATATATATATATATATATATATATATATATATATATATATATATATATTATATAATATAATATAATATAATAAATGCAATTCACAAATACTGCCTCTTTTTTTGTCCCATAGGAGAGTTTGGTGAAGTGTACCGTGGTATCCTGAAGCTTCCGGGCCGTAATGAGGTGGTCGTTGCAATAAAGACACTGAAACCTGGCTACACAGAAAAGCAGAGGCAGGACTTCCTGAGCGAGGCCAGCATCATGGGCCAATTCTCCCATCAGAACATCATACGCCTGGAGGGGGTTGTCACCAAATGTACGTGTCAACTCTATCACCATGGCTCACAATGCACCCACTCAGCCGAGTCATTTAACATGTAAAGCACGTCATATGCCAGTGACCGATGACTGTGTTGTCATATTCTAATTGGATGCTTCTGTTGTTTTCATTTCAGTCAAACATGCTATGATCGTCACAGAGTACATGGAAAATGGAGCGCTGGATCAGTACCTGCGGGTAAGTCAAACACCCTAAAGCTCATGTTGTTTGGATTTATTGTATTGTGATATTTCTGGTCATTTGCTTCTATGGAATGAATAAATATCCCTCTACTATAATGTGTAGGACCATGATGAGGAGTTGTCCTCATACCAGTTGGTGGGCATGCTTAGTGGCATTGCAGCAGGGATGAAGTATCTGTCCGATATGAACTACGTACACAGAGATCTTGCTGCACGCAACATCCTGGTAAATGGCAACCTGGAGTGCAAAGTATCAGACTTCGGCCTGTCACGCGTGTTGGAAGACTATCCTGAAGGCACCTATACCACTACTGTAAGCTACTTTAATAGTGATGCTTAATATCGTAGCTTCAATTTAGATTAGAAATACATAACAACAGTACAATATAGAATGGTTCCTTAACGCTCTTTAGATTACATAATCTGTATTCATTTTGTTTCTTAGGGAGGAAAGATTCCCATTCGTTGGACAGCACCAGAGGCTATAGCGTACAGGAAGTTCACTTCTGCCAGTGATGTATGGAGTTTTGGTGTTGTCATGTGGGAGGTGATGGCTTTTGGAGAGAGACCCTACTGGGACATGAGCAACCATGAGGTACATAATTTTTACTCCGAATTTTAGATAATTTCGCTTAGTTTACATCATCATGAATAAAAATACACAAAGCCAAATATGTACGCCAGGGTTATTCTATTCTATGAATATACAGGATGTGTATAGATCTGTATGTGTGCTTAAAGTTGTTTAATCAAGAGCTGTTACTCATTGAGTGTGGGTTTAAAGAGCAAGAAGGTGACCTGTTTTCCTCTCTACATCTCAGGTTATGAAGGCCATACATGAAGGGTTCAGGCTGCCAGCACCAATGGACTGTCCATCTGCTATTTACCAGTTAATGCTACAGTGCTGGATGCAGGACCACTCCAAACGCCCACGCTTCCTCGATATTGTCAATGTGCTGGACAAACTTCTGCATAGTCCCGAGTCCCTTGCAGCAATTGCCAACATAGACTTACGGTAGGAATCACTGCTCATATAATATAGGAATAAAAAAAAAAAACAACTAATAAAATAAAAAATATTTTAACAAAAATTGCAGTTGGCATGATTATGGGATAGAAATAGCCATTGTGAGGTGTGTCTCTCTCTTAGTAAGCCATGGATTTAATCAATCAACCTAATTACCTTTTTACTCCTGCAGAGTGTCTATTCGCCTGCCTAGCACTAGTGGAAATGATGGCAGCCCCTTCAGGTCTGTGGATAAATGGTTAGATTCTATGAAGATGGTTCAGTATAAAGAAGCCTTTGCCCATGCTGGAATTACCACCATGGAGCAGGTGATGCACTTGAAGATTGAGTAAGTAAACAAACATTCAGACAGCCCCCTTCAATAAAACAATTAACTACATACCACTATAATCTTTTAGCATTGTTTTATACCAATCTCACCATTCTTTTATCTCTTGTTTGATAAATAGGGATATCAAGAAGATTGGGGTGCGTTTGCCAGGTCATCAGAAAAGAATGGCCTACAGCATTCTGGGCCTTCAGGAGCCCACTGCAGGTCCCGTGGATGTCTTTGCAGTGTGACACTAAGATTCATCACCAGAGCTACATTCTTCTAAACTCTGAATGAGCGCAGCCAAACTGGCCTCAGATCTTTACCTCAGCTTGCACTGGGCTGGTTGGCAAATACACAGAATGCTCCTCTCTACTGAAACGGACTCCCATTGTGAATAAATGGACCAATTAGCCATTGAATAGTGACTGAAATTTTTACTGTTATTTTTTCACTGTTTCACATAACTGTATACAGTTTTGTGACAGAACCTCTTTGTGTGCCCTCATTTCAAATGCTGGCCAAATTGAAAATTTAGCTTGGTGTTTAATCGCACATCGAGGGTGTGGCACTACAGAACACCTGTCAAGGGCAGGTGGTAAACTAAGAGAGCTTTGAGTTCTGCAATACCAATAACTCATTGAACAAGTTGAGGGCTTCAGATTTATTTTAGTTTTTTGCTTGTATAAAGGTTAGAATCTAGATAGGAGATGCTTAAACCATTGAATATGATTGAAATATAAATTTAAAGGCATATTCTATATCATAATGAGAGACAATATGTTTACATATATTTTTCAGCTCTTTTTTTTATTATTTAATATTTATTATCTGGGTTTTATTTATTGTCTGTTTGTAGAGCTGTTGTCTAATGTGTAAAAATGTTTCTTAAATATTGTGTAATTATTAAATGCTGATATTTAATCCATGCAGCCGATTTACATTTTTTTTCTCGATTGTCCATAAAGAGGAGATTTAGCCTAGTAATGTGCTATATCTTAAATAAAACTTCATAGAAGCCCAAATGTCAGTGATACAGTGGAATATTAACGGGTTAATGGGTAAAAGATAGCCAGTAAAATATATAAAATTATTACAACCTGGTCATTGTAAATGCTTAACAACTCAAATGAAAAGTAATAAATGGTTGGGGCTATGGTAAGGGGAAGTAGATTTTCTTGCAACAATAGTCTAATCTAAATACAAAGCAATTTCTCTCACTTTAGGATTCCTAAACATTTTTTTTTAAAAATATGTATGGTTATGGACTCGATTGTTGATGGAACCCAGGATACATATTCAATTCAGTATACTGCAAATAAATAAGGGGCAGCAATGCGAATTAACAAAATTTCTACTGTGTAAATTCATGACACTGGCAATTTAGCACTCAACAATGAAAAGACAGGACTCAGCGACCAAAAGTTCCCTGCTGAAAAAAACAACAGAAACCCTAATAGAATTTGTAATGGTTTTAATGGTTATGATGGGAATTGTATGTGTTTTAATGGAATCTGTAATGGTGCCTGTGGGTCTCTACTGGTAATTTGTTGCCTTCTATTGGTGGCATGTTATGTCTAGTGGATACCATTTAAGGACCAATAATGGTAATGGTTTTAATGGTTAGCTGATGGTTTGTAATGGTACTTGTATTGGAAACCATTGGAATTTCTGTGATGGTTTCTTTTTTTTTTCAACAGGGTTGTGAAGGCATTAAAATGAAGCACTTAATGACCTCACTTGGAACATGCTCACTCACCTTTACATGATGTAATATATACACTCCATCATTAACACGTTCAAACAACATACTTTTGGTGCATGGCTGTTTGTAACCATTAGCTTGTTAGCTTACTTTTCTGCATAGTTGTTATTAACCTGAATACATGAGATTTTTTCTAGTAGCTAAACAACATAGCATGGCTGTATAGCAGAACTTTTGACCTGGCCAGGTAGCTGTCTCTCTGTCCTTTGTATTTGGTTGATAGCTAGAAGAGGAATCACATCATTATAGTTTAGTTTTAATTTCCAGATGGGGTAAAATAAATAAGTAATGGTTGCTAAAAGAGTTTACACATATTCTGAAGAAGGCCGGCATTAAAAACAGTTCATTTTGAACCTACTACCAGGTCCATAAGTATTTGGACAGCGACACAATTTTTGTAATTCTGCCTCCAACACAACCACATTGGATTCGAAATGAAGCAATCAAGATGTGATTGAAGTGTAGACTTTCAAATTTAATTCAAGGGATTTAACAAAAATTAAAGGGATTTAACAAAAAAAAAGATTTTAGAGAACTTCATGCTTCCATCTGCTGACAAGCTTTATGGAGATACTGATTTTCTTTTCCAGCAGGACTCGGCACCTACCCACAGTGCCAAAACTACTAGTAATGGGTTTTCTGACCATGGTATTACTGTGCTTGATTGGCCAGCCAACTCGTCTGACCTGAACCCCATAGAGAATCTATGAGAGACACCAGACCCAACAATACAGATGAGCTGAAGGCCGCTATCAAAACAACCTGGGCTTCCAGAACACCTCAGCAGTGCCACAGACTGATTGTCTCCATGCCACGCCATATTCATGCAGTAATTCGTGTAAAAGGACTAAAGCCCCGACCAAGTATCGAGTGTATTAATTAACATACTTTTCAGAAGGTTGACATTTCTGTATTATAAATTCTTTATTCTAATATTTTGAGATACTGGATTTTTGATTTCCATGAGCTGTAAGCCATAATCATCAAGATTAAAACCAAAAAAAGGCTGGAAATATCTCACTTTATGTGTAATGAATCTAGAATATATGAAAGTTACACTTTTTGAATTAAATTACAGAAAAAAATGAACTTTTCCACAATATTCAAATTTTTTTAGTTGCACCTGTATCGCTTCGGCTGTGTTCTACCTCAGTGTGAGTATCTTTACATGACGAAAACACAGCTTCAATAACTGCATTGCTGTAGCTTTATTGTCCAATAGATGGCAGTAAAGAGCATATTGATGACGAGTTGTCTTACGTCACGCTGCAAAGATGGCGACTCAGTGAGGGCTCCCATGCTTGACTGTTGATAAGTCATTTTTTTAAACGATTTGTCGTAAAAACAAAAACGTACCGAAGACAAAATGTCACGGCTTATTGTGAAAAACTTACCGAATGGGGTGAGTATGTTTCACTGCTACACAAAACATAACGATAGCTGTTACTATAAAGTTCTGACTAACATCGCATGCATTGGTAAAATATCTGAAGTATGATTTTCCGCTCTTTCATACAATGAATAAATACTCGTGGTTGATGTGTGCTTCATGTTTGCACAGATGAAGGAGGAGCGCTTCCGTAAGATGTTTGCAGCCTTCGGGACGCTGACAGATTGCGGACTGAAGTTCACTAAAGACGGCAAGTTTCGGAAATTCGGCTTCGTTGGATTCAAGTGTGAAGAAGATGCCTCAAAAGCGCTGAAACATTTCAATAAAAGCTTTGTAGACACGGCCAGAGTTACTGTGAGTATTTAAATAGCTCGACGAAACCGAAATGAACTTATTTTCTTTGCCTTGTTTTTCAATTCCACCTTAAATTGAGCCGCAGTGACGTCAGGTTATCCATAGATGTATACCTTAAGCTTGATACCGTGGTCTGTCCGAATACCCAACTCTGATTGGCTGGAAGGTGTGCGTTAGAAGCGTGTATACGACAGGTAGTTCCGGTCAGTTTAATCACCGTTCTAAATTAGTGCGCGGCCTATGAACAACTGTACCCACAGTAACATACAATTAAACTCACAGCTTCATTAAACGTAGAGAAGCAGCACAGACACGGGTAATTCTCTCTCTCTCTCTCTCTCTCTCTGCATTAAAGTCATGTACGCACCTAGCCTTGGATTATCCCTTACATATAAACCGTGTCTTCGACATTAAGAAATATATTCCTCACAAAGTTCATACTGAACGTTCGTCATTCCAGTTCCTTCCTTTTACTAAGGACGCTTACATTATTCCGACCATATTAGTATCCTGCTGGGGGAAAAAATATCCAATAGAAACCCTCATAGAATTTGTAATGGTTATAATGGGAATTGTATTGGTTTTAATGGAAACTGTAATAGTCCCTGTGGGTCTCTACTGGTTATTTGTTGCCTTCTATTGGTGGTATGTTTATGTCCAATGGATACCAATATTGGTACTGGTTTTAATGTTTAACTGATGGTTTGTAATGGAATTTGTTGTGGAAACTGATAGAATTTCTGTGATGGTTTCTGTTGTTGTTTTTTCCCAGCAGAGTAATTAATCGACTGCAAATCCAAATCTTGACTAAGCGTCAAAACCTTTTTAAGATGGATTGAAAGCGTGAAAGCTCGACCTTCGTAAACACCATCGGGAATTTACGAGGGTGTTCTCTTGGGACCTGAAACGTGGTGATCTATTTTCATTTGTTTTGTTTGTAAGGTGGAATTTTGTACAGATTTTGGAGACCCCAACAAAGCAAGACCCTGGAGCAAGCACAGCCGCCAGCTGGACAGAACAAAAGATGAACAGAAGCCAGAAGGAGAAAAGAGAGATGAGAACAAGGTGAAACAGGAACCTTTGTCTAAGAACATGAGGAAAAATGCTGCTTAAGCTTTGATAATTTCCCAAACTGACACAAAATTTATTTTTAAAGAGTTAATTGTGCCTTTTGTCGCAGGGAAAGAAAGAGAAAAAGCCTCTTGATGTTCTTGGAGAAGTAAGTTTTTTTTTTTTGTTTGTTTGTTATTTTTCCATTTTTCATTGCCATTTCTCTTCTGTACATCAAATTCAGTAACCAGTCTCCAATTTTGCTTGTGTTCGTGTGTATAATTTCATTAACTCTGAATATTGGAGTGTAACGTTTTATGTTGCCAGTGAAGCAAAACTTAAAATGAAATTTTAAGCAGGTTTTGTCTTAAAAAGTGTCATGTGAAACTCTTCCGTGCTTTTCCAGGGCCTGAGTATTGTCCCATGCTAATGTATACTGGAAATGTTGCAGTGTAGCACAGTCTGCCTGTTTTGAGTAGTTGTGACCAGAGGCCGATACAACACAAGCTATAAATCTATTAATCAGTCCGGACCTACAAATGCTTTGTAAACTTGTGATCAACTGGTATAAAGAGTGTTTACTGTGCTTACTCCACCGTTTCATTATAATCTTTAATTGGCAACGCTTTCGTTAAACCCTGAATATTTAGCACACTGTGATGTTTATTGTGACATTATTTTCTGTAAATGTTGGCTTTTTCCGCAATCCTCAGCTGAAAAATGATGAAGGCTTCCAAGAGTTCTTGGCTGTGCACAAAAATCGCACACAGGTGCCTACTTGGGCTAATGACGCTGTGGAAGCCGGTACAGTGGAAAAGAGCAAAGAGACAGAGAAAAAGAAAGAAAAGAAAGCTGCCAGCGATGACTATTTAAACTTTGACTCGGATGACTCCGAGGACTTGAGTGAGGATGAGGAGCAGGGTGCATCAGAGGATGAAGATGAGCAAGGTGTGTCTTTATTTCTCTCATAAATAAAGGACAGACTGCATATAAATGTATAAAATTTGCGTTGTGTGAAAAAAGGAAAGGCTTTATCTCCCACAACTTTGATGGTACATTTAGACACACTTTTTAATAATAACGGTGTTTTACTGAAATTCGAATATAATCTTTCATGACCCGTGATTGAATAGATTCTGCTAAGGTGGCTCTGAAGGAAGACCTGTCAGATATGGAGTACCTCCGCTCCAAAGTGGTGAAGAAACCAGACATGGTGGATGAGAAAGAGGAGGATGATGAAGAGTTGGTGAAGGAGGATAATGCAAAAGACGTAGAAGAAGAAGAAGAGGGTCCAATGCAACAGATGGACAGCGCAAATGAGAGTGGCGATAAAGACATCCAGAAACCACCACAAAACAAGGTTTGTTCTAACCGTTGTGAACCATTTCTGAACATTATTCTGTGCCAGATGTTTGATTTCCATTTTTATACTGTTCTTCCCTCATAGTTTGAACCTGCTACAGAATTCACAGTCAAACTACGAGGTGTGCCGTTCACCGTTAAAGAGGTAATATCTAAAACATACTGAAGCACCAATTCTTCAGTCGATTATGTTCGTTAACCCTGTTAGTGGGTCAAGACTTACAATCCTCACGCTCGTAATTACATTCAGTTGCACTGTAGTTACATAATAATTAATAGAAATGATTGAATAAAGATGAACAGCAGGATAATGGGAGTTCAGTAAAAGGTTTCAGATTAATTCTTGCGTTTGTTTTCTGTAGCAACAAGTGAGAGAGTTTATGCTGCCGCTGAAACCTGTGGCCATCCGTATTGCCAAGAACAAAGAAGGCCGTAACTCTGGTAAGAGCCCACCACGTGCCTACCGTGATCTATAAACAGTAATAGCAACACATATTTTTTATATAGAACATTTTAGTGTCCAAAGGTTTATGAAGATACTTGCAAAAAGCAATACAAGCATAAAGATACATTCACATTGCTTTCAAATGAAAATCTTCCTTTGTTGCTCTCCTGGTAGCTGCTCTGTGGGATATGTCTCTGAAAAACAAACAGATTTAGTTATTTAGAGTGAAATGCATACAGAGTTGTAGGCTAGCTCTGTGCCCCTAGCTGTGTAAATTTCTCAACATCTGCATGTCGATGCATTTCTACTGTTCAGCACGCATTTGAGAATAGAAGTTTAAACCGATGCTTGATTTTGAAAATTTTTTCTAGGGCTATAAATATACTGGGCCATAAATATACAGGGCCGGGGCCGGGGGTTCGATTCCTGCGTCCGTCCTGTGTGCACGGAGCTTGCATTTTCTCCCCATGCTTCGGCAGTTTCCTCCAGGTACTCAGGTTTCCTCCCCTAGTCCAAAGAAATGCATTGTAGGTTGATTGGCATTTCCAAATTGTCTGTAGTGTGTGAATGGGTGTGCGATTGTGCCTTGCGATGGGTGGCACTCCGTCCAGGGTGTCCTCCACCTTGTCCTCTGGGATAGGCTACAGGCTCCCCCTTCGACCCTGTGTAGGATAAACGGCACAGAAAATGGATGGATGGAATACTGATACCGACTCTGCTTTGGCAGGGTTTTTCTGAAGGCACGACTCACGAGATGCACAGCACATACAATATCTGATTGGCTGCCACTCTTGCTTCCTCAACCCTCAGCACAGGATTTTTTTATCTCCAAAGAAATTGAATGAAAACACTTTTTGTGTAGTTGCAATGTGAATGCCCCGTAAGACAGATATAACACAGGCTACAAGTAGACAGAAACTAAAGATAACCCTGATAGATAACAAGACGTTACAAGACATTCATGTTGAGAGACACAGTGCTTTTTCAGAATTCCTTAAAGGAGGATAGGGAAGAGCATTCCTGGACAGACACACACACACAGAGTTTCAGAACAGTATACCAGATGTATGCCTGTGATTAAGATTTTGTTTTTTGTGTTTAGGTAATGTGTATGTGGACCTGCACTCAGAAGCTGAGGTGGAGAGAGCTCTGAAACTCGACAAAGATTATATGGGTAAGTTAGTTGGTTTATTTCTGCACAACAAATGGTGTTGAATAAGAAGCTTTAAATGTTTAAAAAAAAATTGAGGTCAATGCTATGTGTGTGTTAGTGTGTGTGTGTGTGTGTGTGTGTGTGTGTGTGTGTGTGTATTAGAGTTGCATCCATCGGCCAATAGTTTAAAAACATCCGATGATCAGGGCCAATTATATCCTGTCCATCAAAGAGGGTGGGAAAATACATAGATTTCGTGCAGGGTGTAAAGATGATGTCTCTTTTGTGGAATGATGACAAAACTGTAGTTTGTAATTTTTGTAATCTCTGCACTGCTAACATTTTACACCGGACGCTGCAGCAGTGAAGCGGGAGTTTCTGTGTTGAGTCTAATTTATTCAATTTTTGTCGAGCTGCTCACGATGAATAAAAGCGCTAGTACACTGTTGAAAGATTTATATGAAGATGAGTTGACAAAAAAGTATATATATAGCACAGAAAAATATATCTGTAGAGTAGTACATTTTATATCCAGTTAATGTTAATATATAAAAAAGTTGATATTATATTACCAGTTTGATGTCAGTGATGAAGTAGAAATGCTTTTGTTTGTGGAGAGTGAATGAGTCTAACACGAGGTTTTTTAGAATTCAGTCAATGTTAATATGAATTAATAACATTCAGTAAGTTCAGAAATCTTACTTTAATCTTCAGAATGTAGTTCATGTGTAAATGTTAGAGTCATGTGTTTTGTGTTTGAGACCAGTTACTGTGAAACAACTTGTTGAAATGGAGAGAATAAAGTTTTTATTTGCATTTCCTTCAGAATTGTGGAATTAATTACTTTTCATTTAAAAAAAAGGCATAAAAGGCAGAACTATCGGTATCGGACAATATCACTCCGATTAATCGGTTTTCGGTATCGGCTGAGAAATATAGTATTGGTGCATCTCTAGTGTCCGTGTGTGTGTGTAGATTATATATATGAGATATAGATATGGTATTTTGTTTTTAGGTGGACGCTATATTGAAGTGTTCCGAGCCACGAACTTCACTGACAAGAGGACCACGAGAGCAGCTCCACAGGAGAAAAACTTTGTCTCTGAGCTGAAAGACGATGAAGAAGAGGAGGACGTGGCAGAATCCGGACGGCTCTTTGTGAGGAACCTGCCTTATACATGTACAGAAGATGAGTTGAAAGAGCTCTTCACTAAGCACGGTGAGACTTCATGCCATTAACATGCATGCTATGTTTTTGTGAGCATAAATGTGGACTTCCTTCAAAATGAATACAAAAGGATGCCATGAAAGTCCATGATTCTCAAACTAACCTTGAAATTCCTGCAAACGCTGCATATTAGACATCATGCATCGTGTTAATTAGAGATGGATTATCAAAGTTGGCGTTAAAAGTAGGCTTTTTTCCCCCGCTTTTATTTTACTGGGGTGAATACAAATAGTCATTATCCTTAATCGACTGGCTGAATTTTACATGTCATAGCATGTCACATCATTTTAGGGGCTATCTATCAGCAATGCCATTTTTGCGTGACTGCAGCAACTGCAGAGTGGACTAACATTCATGCACTGAACACATAAATAACAATTATAATGGCATTTTTAATGTAACACCCACCTCTTAATGTATAAGCGTAAAATTTTTCAACCTAATCTCTATCTACAACCTCTGTTGTGAAAGTGCAGTTACTACAGACAAGAATTTTAAGACTGTGATGACAGCAGCGAATCTGACTCCCTTTCAGTAAATGCTTATCCAGAGCAGGGCCGCAGTGAATCCAGAGCCTATCACAGGAACGTTGGGCGAAAGGCAAGAATATACGCGCACTGAACACTTTATTAGAAACATCTGCGTACCTACTAATTCATGCAATTATCTAATCAGCCAATCGTGTGGCAGCAGTACAATGCATAAAATCATGCAGATACAGGTCAAGAGCTTCGCATCACATCAACCGTCAGACCATGGGGGGTGGGGTGATGTGATTTTGACTATGGCATAGTGTTTGTACCAGACAGGCTGGTTTGAGTATTTCTACTGTTTAACTGCTGATCTCCTGCGATTTTCACACACAACAGTCTCTAGAGTTTACTCTATTATTACAGTATATATTACAGTAAAGAAAAAACATCCAGTAGGACACCTTGTTGATGAGGGAGGTCAGTGAAGATTGGCCAGACTGGTTCAAGCTGACTGAAAGGCTACAGTAACTCAGATAATCACTGTACAATTGTGGTGAGCAGAAAAGCATCTCAGAATGCACAACACATCGAACCTTGAGACGGATGGTCTACAACAGCAGAAGACCACGTCAGGTTCCACTACTGTGGTAGAACGGGAGATTCGCAGCATGAAAGTGCACCTGAAAAAATCTACAGAAATTGCATGACGCAATCATGTCAACATGAACCAGAATCTCAAAGGAATGTTTCCAACATCTTGTGGAATCCATGCCACAAAGAATTGAAGTGGTTTTGAGAGCAAAGGGAGGCCCTACCCAGTAATAGTAAAGTGATCCTAATAGAGTGCTCAGTGAGTATAGCTTGGATTAGATGCCAGTCCGTTGCAGGGCTTAGTTGCAAATCTGTTTATTCTAAACCTAATCACAAAGGAAGCCGAAGGGCAACTGTTGAATTGCTCATGCAATGCAAATACAGTAAGCAGAGGTTAGGTTAAAAACAATGCTGTATTAAATGTGATCTGATGTGTGTTTTCTCTGCAGGTCACCTCTCTGAGCTCAATTTTCCCATAGACTCTCTGACTAAGAAACCCAAGGGCTTTGCCTTTGTTACCTACATAATCCCAGAAAATGCTGTGAGTGCTTTAGCCCAGCTGGACGGCCATATATTCCAGGTGCAGATATGCTTCTTTTTTAGTTGTATTGTGTTTATTATTTTTTTTTTTATCCTTTGCAGGTTTACAATGGTTTGCTTCCGTGCTATTTGTTCTGTAGGGCCGGATATTACACATCATACCCTCCAGGATAAAGAAGGAGAAGCCAGAGCAGGAACCCAATGCTCCAGGCAGTTCTTCATATAAGAGGCAGAAGGATGCAAAGGATAAGGCAGCCAGTGGCAGGTCAGCATGAAAACGCACATTTTCTTTGACTAATAGCAAATTCTCACTGTCAGTAATGTAAATGGTAGTGGGTTTAATTATAAAATCTTGCACTTGTGCGTTGCAGATTATATGTGCAGTAATAACATTATGGTCACCGCTGTTACATTTTTGATGCATTCTTTGTCTCACACAGCTCCCATAATTGGAACACGCTGTTCCTGGGCACGAGTGCTGTAGCTGATGCTATTGCTGAGAAATACAACACAACTAAAAGCAAAGTCCTTGATCATGTGAGCTACAACATCAATAACATTCACATCTAGCAATTTAAAGTGTATTGGAGAACTTGTTTTCGTGAAATGAACTGTGTGTGTGTGTGTGTGTGTGTAGGAGTCACAGGGCAGTCTGGCTGTGAGAATGGCACTTGGTGAGACACAGATCATTCAGGAAACTAGACAGTTCCTGCTGGACAATGGTGTGTCTCTGGACTCCTTCAGCCAGGTACAAAGTTGTGAATATTACTGTACTATACAGAATGTACACTCCAGTATTTAAAAGATTACTTAAGGTAACCTGGTTAACTTAAGTGATGCTCTTGTTTGCATGTTTGTGGCTTGTATGCCTTTTTAACCTGTTTGCACTTTAATACATTTTTTTTTCCTATTGTTTTGTATATGAATATGTCCAGGCTTCAGGCCAGAGGAGTAACTCTGTGATCTTGGTGAAGAACTTACCGTCTGGAGTACAAGCGAAAGAGCTGGAGACTCTTTTCTCTCCTCATGGCTCTTTGGGGAGGGTTCTGCTGCCACCTTCTGGCCTCACCGCTATTGTGGAATTTCTGGAGCCCACTGAAGCCAAACGTGCCTTCACCAGACTCGCATATACTAAGGTAAATACATCTCTCTAAAGTAATAAATTTATTTTAGTTTTATTGGTCGGTATGCTTTACAGCTTAATTTAATTCTCAGCAGTCCTTGTCTTGATTTTTAATCTTTCTCTCATTCTAGTTCCAGCATGTTCCCTTGTATTTAGAGTGGGCTCCAATGGCTGTCTTTTTGACACCTCCTGAGCAGCACAAAGCAGGTAAAGCTTAAGGAGAAAAAAGTCTGATGTTTTTAGAATAGCTGTGATATCTATTCTGAGTTATTTTCAGCTTTTGTTGTTTGTATTCCACATTCCTCATTTTTTTATTCTTTTTTCCCCTTTACTCAGCTGAACTTGAAGCAGTGAATAAAAACGTGGCAGATCAGCAGACGGATGCAAACAAGAAGGAGGAGGAAGATGAGGAGGAAGATGAGGAAGAAGAGGAAAGTCTGCCTGGTTCAACACTCTTCGTTAAGAACGTGAACTACAGCACCACTGAGGAGTCACTACAGGAGGTGGGGTCAGAGTTTAAGGAACCGAAGTTAAGGGTTGGGCTGAAAGGAGCAGATGTGGTCAAAAGGGTCAGGTGTCCGAAGTTTTAGTGGAAGCTCTAGATGGGCACTCGAGGATCTGGGATTATTGTATTATCACAATGTATTAGGATCAGAGTTATTTTATTATGAGTCTTATTTATTTGTGTGTGTGTGTGTGTGTGTTTCACAGACCTTCTCCAAATGTGGAGAGTTGAAAATGTGCTCTATATCCAAAAAAAGAGATAAATCAGGTATGCCCATACTCACCCTTAAGCTCTTTTTTTTTTTAAGCTTTATTAAAAATGATTTCTCAAGCATCTGATGTATGTAATATGCAATATCGGATGTTTTCCCTTTTAGTCTAAACCTTAAACAGAATCGCACCACCTTGAAGTTTTGTTTGAATTCCAATATAACTATGTATTTTTCAAATGAGCTGACAAAGCTTAGCTCAAAAGCATCATAAGGTTATAATAATCTTATCTAGTAGAGCGAGTGTTCAGTGTGATGCTTGCTCTTTTTAATTTAACAGTTAACATTCGTTTAGCTATGATGCTTCTGGGGAAATCTTTGATTTATTTATTTATTTATTTGAATAAGAAGGACATATTTGCACATTTTATTGTTTACATTGCTGCCTGTTTGCAGCCTTTCTGAGCTGCATGTCTGACCGGATCATTAATTAGTATGTGATCTCTCTTATAGGCAAACTGTCATCTATGGGCTATGGTTTCATACAATACAAAACTCCTAAAGCAGCCCAGAAAGCTATCCGTCAGCTCCAGGTAAGTGTACTTTTAACAAGCATCAGTCCTGCGTTTTCCTATTTCTGCATGAGATCAGGATATTTCTAAAATAAATTGTTTCCCTTTCTTCGGCAGCATTGTACGGTCGATGGGCATCAGCTCGAGCTGAGAATTTCTGAAAGAGAATTAAAGTAAGAGAAATCAAGCTGCGATCCATTACCGTATTTCAGTCTTCTAGCTCAGATTCTCTAAAGGATATTTATATCCGTCTAGGTGAACATGCCTTGTCACATTTAAAAGGTAATATATCTGTCCATATGCGTCTCTTTTTTTAATCTCAGGTCAGGTGTGACACGCACTAGCAGGAAGAAACAAACGGCTAAAAAACAGACAACATCTAAGATCTTGGTGCGAAATGTCCCCTTCCAGACTACAGTCAAGGAGCTTAGAGAGCTTTTCTGGTGAGAGCATTTTTATGAATCTTGCAGAGTAATAAGGACAAGACAAAATTTGTTATGAATTTGTAATTCATAAAAATTTTTTATTCCTACGATGTTTTTGGAAATATGAACCTTGTCACAATACATGATGTTTATAAGAGTATTGGCTCAGTTTAAATTAGGAAAGGATTAATAATCGTTAGAATTGTTGACCAGCGCATTAATTTCTATCTCTCTTCTCCAGTACGTTTGGGGAGCTGAAGACCGTCCGGCTGCCAAAGAAAGGAGTTGGTGGAGCTCACCGCGGCTTTGCTTTCGTGGACTTTCTCACGAAGCAGGATGCCAAGGTGAGTGTATCTGTTTCTGTCCCTCTCTCTCATGCTGTTATTCAGACATTCTGTCACTCCATTTTTATTAAGAATCCAGACTGACTGAAACCATAAGCATGTATTAAAATTGTCTCCTGTCTTTTAGAAAGCGTTCTCAGCGCTGTGTCACAGCACCCATCTGTACGGTAGGAGGCTGGTGCTGGAGTGGGCCGATGCAGAGGAGAGTGTAGAAGAACTGCGGAGAAAAACAGCTCAACATTTCCATGGTAGGGCCACACAATTTCTCCACCAGACTTATGCTGAACTGATTTATTATAATAAGTAAATCTGTATTTACTCTCACTGAGCACTTTATTAGGAAAACTATACCAATACTGGGTAGGGCCTTAATTTGCTTTCTAAACAGCCTCATTTCTTCATGGCATGGATTCCATGGGATGTTGGAAACATTCCTTTGAGATTCTGGTCCATGTTGACACGATTGCATCACGCAATTCCTGCAGATTTTTCAGGTGCACTTTCAAGCTGTAAATTTCCAGTTCTATCACATCCCCAATGTGTTCTACTGGATTCAGATCCGGTGACTGGGAAGGCCAGTGAAGAACTCATTGTCATGTTCATGAAAAGACGACATTTGCTTTGTGGCATGGTGCATTATCATGCTGGAAGTAGCCATTAGAAGATGGGAAAATGGTGGCCAAGGGATGCACATAGTCAGCAACAATATCCAAATAGACTGTGGAATTCAAGCAATGATTGATTGGTATTAATGGACCCAAAGTGTGCCAAGAAAACATTCCATTACACCACCTTCACCACCCTGGACTGTTGGCACAAGGCAGGTTGGGTCCATGGATTCATTCTGCTGGCAACAAATTCTGACCCAGCCATCTGTGTGCCTCAGCAAACATCGAGATTCATCAGACCAGGCTACATTTTTCTAGTCTTCAACTGTCCAGTATTGGTGAGCCTGTGCCCACTGCAGCCTCAGCTTTCTGTTCTTGGCTGAAAGAAGTGGAACCTGACATGGTCTTCTGCTGTTGTTGACCATCTGTCTCAAGGTTCGATGTGTTGCTCATTCTGAGATGCTTTTCTGCTCACCACTATTGTACAGAGTAGTTATCTGAGTTACTATAGCCTTTCTGTCAGCTCGAATCAGTCTGGCCATACATCGTTGACCTCTCTCATCAACAAGGCGTTTCTGTCTGCAGAACTGCTGCTCACTGGATGTTTTTTTTTTTTTGTGTGTGTGTTTTTTTTTTTTTTTTTTTTTTTTTAATTGCACCATTCTAAGTAAACTCTAGAGACTGTTGTGTGGAAAACCCAGGAGATCAGCAGATATAAATAATCAAACCAGTCCATCTTGAACCAACAATTATGCCACAGTCAAAATTACTGAACACATTTTTTTCTCCATTCTGATGGTTGATGTGAACATTACCCGAAGCTGCTGGCCCGTATCTGCATGCTTTTATGCCTTGCACTGCTGCCACACGATTGGCTGATTAGATACTTGCAGGAATGATTGTTCCTAATAAAGTGCAACGTGAGTGTACATTTATGTGGACCAGGATTAGTTAATAC
This sequence comes from Ictalurus furcatus, assembly GCF_023375685.1. Taxonomy (NCBI): domain Eukaryota; kingdom Metazoa; phylum Chordata; class Actinopteri; order Siluriformes; family Ictaluridae; genus Ictalurus; species Ictalurus furcatus. Next base: position 20,293,350 of record NC_071265.1, on the reverse strand, counting down.
GAGAGGTGTATTATTATAATGTAGTACATTTTGTTAGTTATACCTTTAATATTATACTACACTTTTATTTATAATGATGACATTATAAGAGTAATATTTGTGATAAATTACCCACATGGAGAAATAAATTGGAGCTGATACATTTGGTTCTTTTCTAGATGCTCCTAAGAAGCAGAAGCAAGCACAAGTTTTGGAGGGCATCCTGGAGCAAATGGAGGTTGGAGAAGGAGATGAATGAACAACAGCTAATCTTTTTATATGGCAACAAGTACAGGGTAAATATTGCAGTGATTATTCATCTGTCATTTAATTTAATTTAATTTAATTAAAAAAATTTTTTTTACACTCATCAGGCTTCCCATCAACAATAATGATGTTTCATAAAATTACTGCTTCCCCAGAGCCCAGCTCAGAATGCACCAGCTCAGTGGTCACTGGTTATTCACATGGAAGAGCCCTAATTTGGACAGAAATGTTTAAACTGTTCGTTTGTTAATCTGGGTGCAGTTTCTAATCCATACCTGTGTCCCTAATTGAGTGGGTTTTCCATTAACACAACTGTTATTATAAAAAATATTTTAAAATAATATGCTTGTGTTTTTGGTCATGTTTATGTAGTTCAGCAGTGTGTTGTATCTTTTGTAATATACTTTTTATTCAATGAAGGGAAAGTGTTTGCTTTCCAAAGTTAAAGTTGTACTGTATTTATGGACGAGAAAGGAACGATTGTTTTGTCTATAAAAACAAATATTTCTGGTAAATCGCTGTTTCGTCGGATTATTCCATTTTCATTCTGTGTGTTGGTTCTTCACACAAGAAATTTTATTGACATTTCATTTTGAGTGTACTTAATGATTTACTTGATTATGTATTTGATTGCACACTATTGTAGTGACACTGTATTTGCTTTTCTACACTGTGCTCAGTTGCTGTTGTAACAGTAACATACCAAGAAAAAAAGTCAAAGTTCTGCAGTAATGTGCAAGTGAAAGCGTTTCATTTTTTTTCTTTGTATACATGTCGGTGATTTATCAGCAGTAATTTTTGGACCATGTTAGAAAATCTTCCGAAGGTCAAAGGGACCACTGAATGTCACCTATAATGTACTGTATATGATTCGCCTGCTAAATCGGCATAGCTCTTCTTATGTTAACTTAGCATTGGCAAAGCTGTGTGTGTGTGTGTGTGTGTGTGTGTGTGTGTGTGTGTGTGTGTGCGTGTGTGTGCGTGTGTGCGCGTGTGTGCGCGCGTGTGTGCGCGCGTGTGTGCGCGTGTGCGCGCGTGTGCGCGCGTGTGTGCGCGCGTGCGTGCGTGCGTGCGTGCGTGTGTGTGTGTGTGTGTGCATACATACATACACACACACACACACACACACACACACACACACACACACACACACACACACTATATGGCCAAAGGTATGTGGACACCTGACAAATCACACCCACATGCACATCCTATACCAGATTTAGACCCCCCTCTTTACTGTTATTATAACTTCTGCTCTTCTGGGAAGGCTTACTGTTAGATTCTGGAGTGTGGCTGTGGATATTTGTACTCATTTAGCCACAAGAGCATTAGTAAGGTTGGGCACACAGTCTGCATTCCAGTTCATCCCAAAGGTGTACAGTGGGGGTGAAGTCAGGGCTCTGTGCAGCCCACTTGACTACTTCTACTCCAACCTTGGCACACCATATCCTCATGGACCTTGCCCTGTGCACAGTGACATTGTCATGCTTGCCAAGATCATGCACGGTCAAGGAGTTGGGCCCTTTAGTTCCAGTGAAGGGAAAACTTACTGTTACATCATACAAAGATCTTCTAAACAGTTGCGTGCTTCCACCTTTATGGCACATGTGTGTGAGGTCAAGTGGACACAACCCTTTGGTCATGTAGTGTATGTGTAGACCTCTATACAATGTGGCACAATCTGAACCTATCAAAGTCATTTAATAGCTTTTTCAATCCTAAAGTAACAACAAATATATTATTAGAATGGTAGTCAATCACTAAAGCAAATAACCCAGCATCACTACCACACATTAAACAGACATAAAACTGTTCAGAGGTAGCATTTAACTTTAAGATTTAAAATCACTGTCATGTTATTTTCATAATTGTGTTTACAACTTGTCTGTGTCTTTTTGATTCTTATTTATTTTTGCTTTGTTTATGGCTTACAGAGTAACCAATGGAGTTTTATTCTAAAAGCTAATACATAATGCTACTCTTAATGCTTGTAATATTTGTATTAATTGCATTTAACTGGCCCTCCTGGTGCCAGTGCCTTCTGGGTAAACCTGTTAGTTTAGAACAAATGCCATTATGGGTTGGTGGTTACCAATGGTCAACATTTGCTTCTGTAACTGTTTTGAAATAATGCTCTGCTCCCTGTTCCCAACAGATAGCAAAGCATATTATGGGTGTTCAATACCCTCTAGTGTAAATCGGGTTGGACACTAACCTACTTTAGTAAATTTTGGTAGCTGACGAGTGCTTCTGGACATGACAATAAAATTGTACCTTAAGATGTTGGGCCGCTTCAAGTCTCTGGAACTGTAGTGGTAGGATGAATTGATGGTGCTGGAGGTGTTCAATTGTATTCAGATCTTGAGACTGCAAAGGTGTGTGATATACATTCTTTGCATAATCAAACACATTTACATTTACACATTTACAAATTTGGCCTATGACAGTATTAGGAGTCAAGTCTCCTGACTGCTGCTGCTGGTGTTAACACTTTTAGTGCTTCCTAATATAACATACTATATGTTGTTTAGACACAACTGTGGCACTCTGTTCTACTCAATTAACACTAGTCTTGATCCAGGGTCATGCTAAACTTGCAAGACTAAATTATCAACATGACAGATGGTTTGAGATCTATACTATAGGGCAGAGAGCAGAACTGCGTGTTGAATTGTATTAGAATAGATGCACACCTTCATACACATTAGATCGTGGGGAGTTACATAGATGCATATATCTAGAAACTGAGCAAAATGTATAGTGAAGTAGATACAATGAGATAATGAGGCAGCTCTGGTACTTTGTAGATGTTCTTCACCACAACCTGTAGCTCTCATTCACACAGATATTAATTTCAGGCTGTGGAAGTCAGTCTTTCTTTAACAGCAGTGCTGTAATGGTAGAAGCAAAACCTTATAATACCTGAGATGGCTGTAAAAATAAACCAAAAGGCTAGTTTTTGTGCAACAAGCTCTAGGACTTGAGGTTTGATTCTGAGCTCACTTACCATCTCAACATGTGGAGTTTCCCTGCCTACACCTTAGTTTCCAGTTTCCTCCCCTCCCAGAAACATGGATTCATCTTCTGTAATCATAATTATGTATCTAACTGTGGTTTTATGAACACCTGATAACCACCAAAGGCAGTGAGAATCACCTAGATACAGTACCCTCCGAAACTATTGGAACGGCAAGCCCAAGTTATTTGTTTGTGCTGTACACCGAAGACATTTGAGTTTGAGATCAAAAGATGGATACGAGACGAGTGTTTAGGATTTCAGGCTTTTTTTTTTTCTGGTATTTAAATCTAGATGTGTTAAACAACATAAAACATAAAACCTTTTGTATCAGACCAACCAATTTTTAGGTGAGCAAAAGTATAGGAACAGATAAGTCTTGGATAAATTAAAATAAATAACACGTAATATTTGTTTCATATCCCTTGTTTGCAATAGCTGCATCAAGTCTGTGACTCACTGACATCACCAAATTGTTAGTTTGTTCTTTTGTGTTGCTTTTCCAGGTTTGTACCGCAGCTTCTTTCACTTGTTGTTTGTTTCGGGGGGTTTCTCCCTTCAGTCTCCTCTTCAGGGGGTGACATGCTGCTCAATAGGGTTAAGGTCTGGTGATTGACTTGGCCAGTCTAAAACCTGCCACTTTCTCCCCTGATAAAGTCCTTTGTTGAGTTGGCAGTGTGTTTTTGGATCATTGTCTTGCTGCATGATGAAGTTCTTCCTGATGAATTTGGATGCATTTCTCGCTAAACTGGCAGACAAAATGTTCCTGTAAACATCTGAATTCATTCTGCTGCTACCATCACGAGTTATGTCATCAATAAAGATTAGTGAGTCATCTACATATAAATACCAGGAAATAAAAGCTGAAATTCTAAACTCTCTTCTCATATTCATCTTTGGATCTCAAACCCAAATCTCTTCAGTTTACAGCAAAAACAAATGAACTGGCCTTGCCGTTCCAATAGTTACAGAGGAGACTGTACCTTCTAGTCCACAAATCACAGTGACCATATGATGTCGTATTTGCTATAAATACAATTATTATGGCCGTCATTCACTGAAATCTTCTTGTGGTTCCTGCCAGTTCAGCGATGGTTCAGAATGACCGGGATGCCATGGTTACTTCTTTGTTTAGGCCACAGCACTTGGGTCATGATTTGACTCTGAATCATGGTTAAAAACTTGCCCAGCAGAAAAAGAGGTGTTAGCAGAGGAAATTCAGCTCTAGCCTCAGAGTGTTGTTAGAAATCTGGCTAGCACCTGCTGTTCAGCTAGCTAGATGGTGAGGCCTGGGAAGATAGCATGGAGACACCCGGGGGGGGGGGCAAAGTGATCCTGCTAACATACCAAGCTCAACAGCAGCCAGCAGTGGTATATTAAGGACATTGGTGTAGTATGCTATGTGATATGTATGAATACACTGTATACCCAATACAAAATCACTATAGCATTTGCATGTAAAAAATGCACTGGTCAGTACTGCTACTGTATGTGAATTGTTGACACAAGAAAGAAAATGGACAGCTTAGGAAATAATACTCTCACTTCTTATCAAACTGCTGAAAAAATATTAAGGGATTTTATAAATAAGAATCACATGGGCATTGAGAACAAAATGCTGATAAGAACACTTCTACCTTAAAATGAGCTTTGTCTTTGCCAGATGGATTGACTGGTGCAGAAAACATCAACATCTCTTTAAAATCTTCCACAAAAGAAAACCAAAAACCTCTTATTCCCACATGTGAGAAAAGCTCCTCAGGGTGATTGCGCTTGTCCTTCTGTCATCTTTCAGGCATCCTGGTGAGTGAAAAAAAATTTAACCACTTAGTGACAAAATGTTTCTTGAAATTTTTTTTTTCTTTCATACAAGTAGTGTTCTCGTTTTTGAGCATAAGTGAGACACTTTAAAGCAATGAAGTGGCATTTTACAGTCTGTAATTAGTCATTTCATCTCCTTGTGCTATAATGTTGCAGTGTTTCAACTACAGAGTTACAGTGCTGTATTGTCATTTAATTAGTGTTGTGGTATTCAAGACATCTACACATACACATCAGTGGTCTCGGCGGAGTCGTAAACTCAGGTGAAATTTTTCTCGGTCTCAGTCTATGAAGACTAAATCTTTTTTAACACATCATTTCCACGAATAAGTAATATGTTTCAAAATCTTCTTATGTTCAAAATAATAGGGTACAAATATGCCCTGTGTTGTACAGACAGATAACAGCAAAGTAGATTCATTAGTTAATTCAAGAGAAATTTCAAGGTTAGAAAGATATTAGAACCAGTAAATTAACACATTTGTCTCTGTCTTGACATGGACTCAGTCACGTGTGGGGTTGGCCTTGGAGTCTTGCCCCGCTGTCATACTCAGTCTTGACTCGGACTCCATTGGCTATGGTCTCGGTTTTGACTCATTCTCGGCTTTTGACATTTTCTGAATCATCCTGTATTTTAAATGAATTTTTTGCCAGTGAATGTAATGTTAATGAGCAAAGTATTTGTGTTATCAGCTATGTTTTTTTTATATTTATTATTTATGCTTATGTGTGCGGCTAGGCTAGTCTTGCTTACAGTGGAAATGTGGTTTCGATGCTAATGCACATTTCTGTAATTTTGCAACATGGGGGATGTGCATTAATTTTGGTAAATTATAAAAATGATAAGTCTGCCTATTCGAGTAACTTTGGATCTTGTTGGCTTGTTTGCCACTGGGGAGGATTATGTGCATGCAGAACAAACTGAGGAGAAGAATAAGCCCACATCTTGCAATAAGGAGCTAATGAACACAATAGGTCAGTTTTGAAGTTTAACAGTAGTTTAAGTTATTAAGTTATAAAGAAAGTCTACTCACAGTTTATTGCAGCACTCTGCATAGCAGTTCTCGGGGAATAAAATTAATGTGTTCTACAGTTTTCCCATCACTGTAAGGAGCACAGCATCAAACATCCCATAATTCTATGCAGATGAACCCTCGAGCTACATCCTTACCCAAGACAGTATATAAATGAATAAACAAATAGGCTTTCATACAAGACATAAATATTGAGGGTATCTGAATCCCAAACAAAACTGGACGGCTATTCTATAGCTGAAGGTCTTTGTAGGAAAAAGTTCTGCCTCCTGCTGTAGCTTTCTAAGCAGGCATGGTGCTTCATAATAGACCAAATATTTCCTCAGGTACTGTGAGGCAAGAGCACTTTATAGGTCGTTAGCAATATTTTATAATCAGTGAGAAATTTGGGAGCCAATGTAGTGTGACTATTAATCAGAGGTAATTGCAGTTTTAGCTAAAAAGCAGTTACTAGCGGTTACTAGCTAAAAAGATTTAGCCAGTGATAAGGGAGGAGTTTACTATGCTTAACAGTGGTTCGACTGGTTCTGGTCTTATTTGTAAAAGAAAATGTGTAAGTATCAATTCTAATACCATAGATGGTGATTTTTTCATTCCGAATTAAATTAAATTAAATTCAGTCTGTTGGATTGGGGTAAAGGATACTGATTGTCCTCATCTACTAATGAGGTTAAATTAGTCTACGTTATATTGGTCTCTCAACTATTATGATGCATCATGATGTAAAAATGTGACAGTGTTCACACTTTGTTTATACAATTGAAGTTTTGAGGAGAATTTATACATTTTCTTTATGTATTTCAATGTATTTTTTTTTTTTTTGTGGACCTGTAGTACATTTGGTTTACAATATTAACCTCTGTTTGTAGCATTTAAAAAAAAAAAAAAAAGACACCACTTGTGCTAATTTTTTTTCCCCATTTCAGATGGGGCAACAGTACTGTATCTAGAATGAAGAGAAGCATTGACTCTAAGCAATCAGTCACTTTAAGTTCTGAGGAGTCAGAGGGAAAACCCCAATCAAAGTTGATGATTCTGGGAGATTTTTAATTAAGCTGGGTATGGTAGCTGATATGATTGAACATTTGATACAGTAGTGAGGCAAAGTGCATATATTATGACTAAGACTAATTTGAAATGCAATGAGGTAGTCATCAGATATAATTTCAGAGTTAATAAATCAAGGGTGTGTCCATCATAATGAGGTTCTGTTATATTCAGATTTACCCCTACTGAGTCCAATATAGATCTAAAAAGTGCCCACAGATGGTCTCGTGGATTATCAAGATGAATATTTTATTACTGCCTTTTCTACTCAAAGTGCCAATTAGACAAGGGTATTGAATATAGCTGTATCTAGGATGGCTATCCTCATTTTAAAGCTACGCACTCATTTAGTCTAATCCAATTTTCTGTTAACAAAGTATATTAATCTTTGATTAGTTACAGTTTTGTTTACAATACGCATATAGGTATTAGGGATCTAATACTTAGCAGGTCTGGCTTCAGAACAAAGGTGCTGGCTGTGCATTTGGTATGGTCTAATTTTATGTCAATTTTCTTGACCATTGCTCTTGACTATCAATGATTAACTAGGCCTGTCAAAACACTATGAGAGCACTATAAGATCCCACCCTAAAAGGCCAGACCTGCCCTCAAAAATAGTTCAATTATCTATAAAGCCCACATTGAACATCCAGCTGTTCACCAACCATAACCTCCTGTAACCATAACATCTTGCTTCAGCAGCAGAACCTATATTTCAGCTTGTCAAATCACATGCATTTATTTATCGTGTAAGTTAAGCTCTAGAGACATTTGGACAGAAAGGGCTGAATGCTGCAGAAAAGCTGACAATGAAAACAGAATGCTTGCAAAAATAATGGACAGAGATATGTGTGTTAATTCTTCACTTCAGGTTCAAAAGCGATTAGTCTAATCTGTTTGTGGTGTTAGTCAAAAGTATTAATGTGAAGCACCAATTGAAACAAAACATAATCACTTCAAATCAACCTAAACACAACATTAGGTTCTGATTTGTTTGTAAAGGAATGTTCATAATACAATAGCTGTAAAATATATTTGATGTGTCTTGATTTGTTTTCATTAGTAGCTATGAACTCTTCACTAATGGTTGTAAGCATTAAAGGGTACCTGGTAAACATTCAGTCATGTCATTTATCTGGACCTTTGTAAACAAGGAATTTTATGAAACTGGACCTTCACAAAATTGAACCGAACTCCTCTGTACTACATTGTTAATAACGCAATAAAACCTGTACATTGCACTTTGTGGTTATGATAGATAGATAGATCATTATTGGTAACTATAGCCGTACAATCAGTGACAACTGCAAATTAAAATGAATCAAAAGATGGTTTTGATAAATGGTGGGAGTAGACATTTTTGAGGTCCTAAACAATAAAACTTTAAATGTGGCTGTTTACCATTGGACTTGCACTTGTCATTGCCACATCTGGCCCTTATGTGCTTAAACCCAACTATATTTCTCTTCTATCTAAGCAGATATGTGTGATTCATGTGAAAATGAAGATCCACATCCAGGAAATATTTGCCCCATTCAAAAAGTCAATGCCACATGGTGGAGCTGCTGGATAACGAATGAGTTCATGAATTCTTCACCCATTGAAATGCAATAAAATGATCTCACATGTTAAGTGAACAGTTAAAGTTCTCTAGCTCTTGAGCACAACACAAATCGATTAGGTCCATTTAATATGCTAGATTTGTATCAGGATTCCCATTGGGGACTTTTCAGACCAGTGCAGCTGTAAAAGAGAGATTGTTTTAGAGAAATGGTGAACAAAATCTTCACCACAAAAAGCAACAGAGCAAATACACTTATTTCATGCAGTCCCTTTGTACTCATTATATTGTTTTTAATGCAATCTTTTTGCCCGTTCTTCATAATGGGACTAATGGAAACAGATGAAGTGTTTTCTGCATCATTGCATCATTATGCATAAAGATACCTGCAAAAAGTAAAACTTCATCATCTAAAATAATAATAATAATAATAATAATAATAATAATAATATACATACATACATACATACATATATATATATATATATATATATATATATATATATATATATATATATATATATACATACATACATACATATATATATATATATATATATATATATATATATATATATATATATATATATATATATATATATATTTAAAGTAACTATACTGCCTCATATTCATTTGGCATACTGTATTTGGAGGCACATTTTGGCACACTGAATACATGGGCAAAATTAATCTTGACTTAACCTATGCTAAGAAATCTCAGTAATCCTGCCAGCAACATTTTGCATTTTCAGTTTCAACTAAAATGCCAGCAAACTGAAATTCACGCAGATCTAAATCACACCAGATTTCTGTATTAGTGAAAGGTTGCACCATTGTATGTGCAAGGATCTGCCAACAAATGCATTTCACCATTGTCTGAGGCTCTCAACTGCTTATGCAAGAGACCACCTGTGTAAGGCATGGAACATTTAGGTGTATGCTTGCATGTATGTGAAAGAGAGGCTGCTTAATGTGGCAGCTGACACAGTCTGAGCACAGCCAGGTATGTGGAGACGAAGGGTTGGCACTCTGTGTGCCTCATTAGTGGGGCTGTGTATTGAGGTGCTGTCTCTGTGGCTCGCTCCCCTGCATGCCCCTCATGGCTATGTACAAATTGGTGATCGGCCTTCAGAGTGTCCACTTGTGCACTGCCCGCTGTCAGATACTGCTTTTAAACCCCTACAGAGGGAGCACTGACATCTAGGGGCCTTGGGAATAAGTGAGTCAGGACCTGAAATGTCGCAATATGGAGGAGTTAGGGACTTTTGG